>NC_138293.1:63862500-63910000 GCF_965601325.2 Salmo salar | reverse complement strand
CAGCATACAGAGAGGTAGAGAGAGGAGAGAGAGGGGGAAGACACAGCATACAGAGAGGTAGAGAGAGGAGAGAGAGGGGGAAGACACAGCATACAGAGAGGAGAGAGAGAGGGGGAAGACACAGCATACAGAGAGGTAGAGAGAGGAGAGAGAGGGGGAAGACACAGCATACAGAGAGGTAGAGAGAGGAGAGAGAGGGGGAAGACACAGCATACAGAGAGGTAGAGAGAGGAGAGAGAGGGGGAAGGCACAGCATACAGAGAGGTAGAGAGAGGAGAGAGAGGGGGAAGACACAGCATACAGAGAGGTAGAGAGAGGAGAGAGAGGGGGAAGACACAGCATACAGAGAGGTAGAGAGAGGAGAGAGAGGGGGAAGGCACAGCATACAGAGAGGTAGAGAGAGGTAGAGAGCAGTAGAGAGAGGGGGAAGACACAGCATACAGAGAGGTAGAGAGAGGTAGAGAGCAGTAGAGAGAGGGGGAAGACACAGCATACAGAGAGGAGAGAGAGGTAGAGAGCGGTAGAGAGAGGGGGAAGAAAGCATACAGAGAGATTGAGAGAGAGGGAAGACACAGCATACAGAGAGGAGAGAGAGGTAGAGTTCAGGTAGAGAAAGCATCAACAATGTGCAGTGAGAAGGAAAGAGCAGCGATGTTACGAAAGAGCAGCATTGGCCTTCAGAATGCTCCGGAGACCTCCCTGATCCCTTCTCTGCTCTCATCTCCTCTCTCTCCCTCCTATCCCCTGTCTCTCTCTCTCTCCTTCCTATCCCCTGTCTCTCTCTCTCTCTTTCTCTCTCTATCTCTCTCTCCCTCTTTCTCTCTCTCTCTCTCTCTCCCCCTCCTTCTCCCTCTCGTCTCATCTCCACAGCTGAATGTACCGCTGCGCTGCCTGGCCATAGTGTGAGGCCGTATTGATTTTTATTCTCTTTCTGTTCTGTCGGTGGGTGTTTGACGCATAAGTCAAGGGACACTTTGTTCTGTTCTTTTGCTCTCCTCTCCATACTCTTCCTGTGCCCAGGGCTGAGATGGAACCCTATTCCCTATAAAGTGCACTACATCTGACCAAGGCCCATAGGGCTTAGGGTGCCATTTCGGACGCACCTCAGGTCAGTCCATCCAGATACCTCACTGTGCCAACTTTTTTGCCTGGCTGCTGCCATGTGAAAGCCTCCCCATCATAGAGACCACACCCTGTGATGGCCCAGACTCCACAGGGACACTCTGTCCCTCCACTCCAGTGGGGCTGGAATGGGCTTTAAGCTCAGTAGGGCTACTGTCATTAATCAGACCAGTGGTCTGTCCTCTTGACCACCTGGGAGGACAGGTTGACAGCACAACAATGAATGTATCATTTCAAATAGTCTACTGGGCACTTTCAAGATTCAAAGATGCAGTCAGAATGGGGCCTTGATGTCATTGACGAGTGTGAAGGTCGTCAGTTGTGATTTCACTCTCTCACACTCGTGTCTGTGAATCCGACCATTCCACTACAACTCCGTGAAGATTCTTAGCTAGAGCCTATGAAAATCCGTAGACCATTTGAATGGCTTTTGTGTTCCTACAGCTCTTACAGCGGTTCACTCGAATTGGCTTCAGAGCAAATGAGAGAAATCAGGGCGAGACACCTCGAACTTCCATTCCAAATCAAGCATAAACGACTCTGTCACAGAGAAGACAAGGCTTCCTTATTATTCCTCATCTTTTTGCCCTCGGTTGAAACATATTCAGGCCTCTTGTGCACCAAGGCTCAGGCATGGAATATCAATGACTTCTCTTTTCTCTTGCACCTGTGCTGCATTCGAGAAGGCTCTGTTACACCACCGTTATCATAATCACCATATTACGCTTCCCTCTCTGAAACATAATCACTCTAATTGGACGCTAGCAAAAAATAAGAGACAATTTTGTGTGTGTGGGGTGGGGGGCGTCGGGCAAATTTGAAGGAAATAGGAGTTATGTTTGTGTGTTAGTGTGTTAGTGTGTTTGTGTGTTTGTGTGTTAGTGTGTTAGTGTGTTAGTGTGTTTGTGTGTTAGTGTGTTAGTGTGTTGTCTCTTGGGTTGAATGGAGGGTAATTGCGTCGCTGCAAGTACAGCAGTTTCAGGTTGGCGGTAGGTGGGTCCTCTTCAGCCGTGTGTACAGCAGAGTTAAATACTGTACTGACTGACTGACTGACTGACTGACTGACTGACTGACTGACTGACTGACTGACTGACTGACTGACTGACTGACTGACTGACGACTGACTGCTGCGCCGTCTGAGAGAAGCAAACTTCAGTGGCTGCATGGGGCTAACTAGCACCTGACACATACTGCCTGGCTGTTACTGGACTCTGAAAGCCTCCTGTAATTCACTACGCTTCATAACTTATATTCTCTGAAGGAAAACATGCATACTATACAGCTTGCATGAAGGCCAAGTCATTTCAATCACTTCTATTTGAATGGAATCACATCCATGGCGCCTCTATGGCAGATTTACAGGTGTTGCTTAAATCTTGGCAGTAGATGGAGTGACTGTAAAATGTGGTTGCGGTAATACGAATTAGCATTATTGATCTCTGCTCGTTGGTGGGCTGCTTTTCTCTGTGCTTGTCCTCTCACCGTGTAGGCTCAGGCCATGCTATGTGGTGCTGTCCTCTCCTAAGGCGCTCTGTAGCATTTGGATAGAACTCTCACAGGGGCCATGGTTCCACAGGCACCACATCAGGCAAGCCTCCAATCCGCCTCACCTCCACTGCTATCTTTTTCTGGTGTTTAGAACACGCGTCATTCAAACGACCTTTTGATGTCACAGGGCCATGTCCACACGGAGGGCGTGTTCAGCTGCGTTCAAACTGACTTAAGCACGTTGTTAATACCAGCCCTGTAGTATTCCTTCCAACATGTCGTCTGTGGTGTCTTGCTTTCCCAGTTACTGAATGTGGCCCGCTTTGCATCAGGAGAAAACACCAAGTCCTGCTGCCTGCTCCGTCCGGCTCCCATGTCCTCAGCCCTTTTCTGAGTGGCGTTTAACATGGCTAGAAACACGGAGGAACGTCCTTGTGTGTTGACATGGGCATGTGCGTACGTGTGTGGGTGTGTGAGCGTATCTGAGAGAGAGGGAGAGAAACTCTGAGTATTGAGGTGGTAGGAGTGTCTGGTCATTAATGTGAGCGTGTGTGTGAGCGTGAGGAATAGTGCCAAGGAAAGTGAGACGTGAACATAGGCAGATATATGTGTCACTGCACTCATTGTACGTGTGGCAGTGTGTGTTAATGTGTAGTGCCTGTGTGAAGTAATATTATATTGTGCATTACAGGATCTCAGTACAGTACAGATCATTAGTGTCTGATTGGGTGTATTGGTGAAGTAATCTGTAACTGTGTGTGGGTGTGTGTGTGTGTGTGTGTGTGTGTGTGTGTGTGTGTGTGTGTGTGTGTGTGTGTGTGTGTGTGTGTGTGTGTGTGTGTGTGTGTGCGCGTGGCTCTTTGTGGAGATGAGGGGGATTCAGAGAGAGAGAGGAAGAGAGAGAGGAAGAGAAGTAGAGAGAGAGAGCGAGAGAGGCAGCACCTTGGGCAGCAAGCCCTGTAATCACGCTATCATCCAGGACAATCCTTTCATCCCAGACCTTTCATACGGCCCAGAAAAGGCCTTTCACATACGGGAGAGGGAAGGGAAGTGAAAGAGAGAAAGAAATAGAGAGAGAGGAAAAGAGAGCAGAGGGAGAAGGGAAGTGCTTGGGCACCCTCAAGCACTCGTCTCCATCCTGACTGTGAATAACCATGCGGCTGAAGAGGACAGATGTTGAGAGAATTTAGTAGGCTACTGTGTGTGTGTGTGTGTACTCTCCTCATATATTTCAAAGGTCCACCAGTCTTGTGTATCAGGAAGCCTCCCTATCCACACACACACTTTCTCTCTCCCTCTCATTTCCTCTCTTGCGCTCTCTTTTTTTCTCTCTCCCTCTCTTGCTCTCTCTTTCTCTCTCTCTCCCCTCTCTTGCGCTCTCTTTTTTTCTCTCTCCCTCTCTTGCTCTCTCTTTCTCTCTCTCTCCCTCTCTGGCGCTCTCTTTCTCTCTCTCTCCCTCTCTGGCGCTCTCTTTTTTTCTCTCTCCCTCTCTTGCTCTCTCTTTCTCTCTCTCTCCAACTCTTGCTCTCTCTCTCTCTCTCTCCCTCTCGGTCCCATCTCTCACACACATTCAATAAACCGTAATGATATAGAGGGAGGGCCTGATGATGGTGCAGTAGTATATTCCATAGGATGAATAGTAGCACTGTGTTCCTCCATCCCCTGGACTGGACTGGACTAGACTGGACTGGACTAGACTGGACTGGACTAGACTGGGTGTGTTTACCGTGTGTAGACTAGAGCCTGTGGGGCCGTAGAGGGTTCAGGGGCCAGCCAGTGTATTTAGGTGTGTTTAGGGCTAGCAGACAGACAGACGGGTGGAGTTGGGAGCTGGGCAGTGCCAGGGGAATGTTTGGTCAGGACTACCAGGTGTGGGTATCTGCAGGCGGCCAAGGAGGCAGCCAGGGAGGCAGCCTGGGACACAGGGAGCGCTCCGCGGCCGCGGGGGGTAAGTACAGCTCTGTGAGCTCTACAGCTTTTTAAAGGGCATAATTTTTTAATCCACAGCCCTGCTATAAAAACCTGTAGTTATGCCAGGACTTTGCCTTCAGGGGTGAACTTTCAGCGGCTCCTGAAATGGCGTGGCTTTTAGAAAAACTGCTGGGTGCTTTTTAAAACAGCAGTATTTCCTGTCAGCTTTGTTAGTTTTCATTTTGGTGTGGCATTTATCCTAAAACTAACAGCTGGCAAGCTTTGCTGCCTCTGTTACTTTGTCTCTGCCCACCCGAGTCTAAGGCAACATTTAATGTAATCCTATCCAGTCGCTCGCCTAATGGTTGTGTGTATATGGTTCAGAGGGGGTACAGTATACTTGTATATATGCTGTCTGCCAGTGTGTGCGTTCGTGTTTGTGTAAGTGTTTATGTAAGTGTTTGTGAAGCACATCTAACGCAATGCATGCAAGGCCAATTTGGGAACGCTTGAGTGGAGGAGGAGGATGGATGAGATGGTGTGAGTGGAGGAGGAGAAATGGAGGAGAGGAGATGGTGGGAGGGCATAAATAGAGCTGTGACCGATCGTGGACGAGAAGCAGCAGGAAATCTGACGCACAACTTCCTGTTTTCCTCCCCCCTCCAGTACGAGTCTGTCAATTCCTTTCAAAGTGATCCCTCCCTCTCATTGAGTCTCAAAAGCCGGGATACTGCCGGCAGCACCACTGACGACTCACTAGACCATGTTGTACAGAGGATGCTCAAGGAACCCCACTGATGTTGAATGGCGAATCATCGTACACAGCATTCGAGTACGGAGTCGGGTATTCTCTCTGCATGTCTGAAAAAAGGGAACTGGTTTGATGGTGTCTATAATAAGCACTGGTGCGACACACAATCCCATCCTCTGTCAGTGTCACGTGTTAGGATTCAAATCACTTGATCAGACAGGTAGCGTTGTGACTGCTCCTCTTCCTCAGAGTAAAATACTACAGCGTAGCTGGCGTCAGGGACGGGGGTCATCCGCTTCTCTAAGCATTATTAAACCAACGTAATATTCTGCCATATAACTATCCTCTCAGGGCTTGCCAGACGTCCAGCTACAACAGCAAAAACAATGGCCGTCATAAACAGGATGATGATGTCACTGTAAGGGATGGAGGATTCATCAGCAAACGGTTTTACTGAGCATCAGTTGGGATGTTTGGCTGCCTTGTCGCTCTGCATGCTGGATATGAGGACTGAGGATAATAATGAGTCTGCTCTAAGCCTCCGCAATCACATCCTGTTAATTAGCTCTGGTACTGCAGCAATCTCAATCAAACGTTTTTCATCCACACGCTAAAGCAGTGACAGGGACAGGAAGAGATGAGCGCATCACCCCATGACTTTTTCTCTCTGCAAGTCCACATCTGCCTGCTGCAGTTTAAAACAGATTTGCCCAAGTGTTAGTCAGGTTACAGGAGTGTTCCTGATAGATTACAGTGTTTCTACTGCGTTTCTACGGCAACGTGACAGTCATTACCATGACAAAGCATCATAACAGCGTCAAACTTTACCAAGGCCTGTTTCTATCCAGTGTAGCCAGAATACTTTTTTTCAAAGGCTGTCTTGGAAGAATTACCAGACAGACTCAAGAATCAAACTAGCTCTCTTTCTTATTTTGGCTTTTTTTTCTCGAAAGCTGCATGTACGCCCCTCTGTCACTCTGCGCCTGAGTGACAGATTGAAAGATGAGGAGATTACGCCTCCTTTGTTCCAAAAACAAAGAAAAGGAGAGCAGAAAAAGTGTAAAAGAGTGATATACGACACATGCGGAGGGAGGGAGATTGGGAGACAGCGGGAGGGATGGCAGGAGTGTGCGTGATTGAGAGAAGGTGACAGATAGAGGGAGAGCGAGGCTGAGGTCCTCTCCCACACTGAGAGCTCCCATAGCTACCTCCCACTGACTCAGTGAAGCAGGCTGCAGAGGGAGGCAGACACACTGGGCAGGCAAGGACGACTGAAGGACGGAGAGAGAAGAGAGAGAGAGAGAGAGAGAGATGGCTGTTCTTGTTCTTGTTCTCAAGCAGCAAGAGAGATTGAGAGAGAGAGAGAGAGAGAGACAGAGAGAGATTGAGAGAGAGAGAGTGATTGAGAGAGAGAGAGAGAAAGAGATGGCTGTGAGTGCGTCTTTGACAGAAAACAAGCAGCAAGAGACCAACACCTTAGAAGTGAGAGATGGCAGCCCACAGATTCTACACACATGTCATTGCTGAACTGAGGGTAGTATAGGGAAGGGTAGTGTAAGGTAAGGTAAAGTCAGTTAGATTAGGGTAAGGTAGGGTAGGGTAGGGTAAAGTCAGTTAGATTAGGGTAAGGTGGGGTAGGGAAAGGGTTGAGTCAGTTAGATTAGGATAAGGTAGGGTAGGGTAAAGTCAGTTAGATTAGGGTAAGGTAGGGTAGGGTAAAGTCAGTTAGATTAGGGTAAGGTAGGGTAGGGTAGGGTAAAGTCAGTTAGATTAGGGTAAGGTAGGGTAGGGTAGGGTAAAGTCAGTTAGATTAGGGTAAGGTAGGGTAGGGTAGGGTAAAGTCAGTTAGATTAGGGTAAGGTGGGGTAGGGTAGGGTTGAGTCAGTTAGATTAGGATAAGGTAGGGTAGGGTAAAGTCAGTTAGATTAGGGTAAGGTAGGGTAGGGTAAAGTCAATTAGATTAGGATAAGGTAGGGTAGGGTAAAGTCAGTTAGATTAGGGTAAGGTAGGGTAGGGTAGGGTAAAGTCAGTTAGATTAGGATAAGGTAGGGTAGGGTAAAGTCAGTTAGATTAGGGTAAGGTAGGGTAGGGTAGGGTAAAGTCAGTTAGATTAGGGTAAGGTAGGGTAGGGTAAAGTCAGTTAGATTAGGGTAAGGTAGGGTAGGGTTGAAGTCAGTTAGATTAGGGTAAAGTAGGGTAGGGTAAAGTCAGTTAGATTAGGGTAAAGTAGGGAATAGTAAAGTCAGTTAGATTAGGGTAAAGTAGGGTAGGGTAAAGTCAGTTAGATTAGGGTAAAGTAGGGAATAGTAAAGTCAGTTAGATTAGGGTAAAGTAGGGAATAGTAAAGTCAGTTAGATTAGGGTAAAGTAGGGTAGGGTAAAGTCAGTTAGATTAGGGTAAAGTAGGGTAGGGCGAATCAAGTCAAATCAAATCCATTTTATTTATATAGCCCTTCTTACATCAGCTGATATCTCAAAGTGCTGTACAGAAACCCAGCCTAAAACCCCAAACAGCAAGCAATGCAGGTGTAGAAGCACGTTAGATTAGGGTAAAATAGGGTAGGGTGAAGTCAGTTAGATTAGGGTAAAGAAGGGTAGGATAAAGTGAGTTAGATTAGGGTAAGGTAGGGTGGGGTAAAGTCAGTTAGATTAGGGTAGGGTAGGAAGGGTAGGGTAGGGTTTTCCTCATCACTTGCTCTGTCTCTCCTCCCAGTATGTGTACTCCATCCATATCCCTCCCCAGTCAGTCCCTTCACCATGGTGACTAAACTCCTAAAGTGACTGTCATATGATGGCAGGATGCTCTCTTCCAGCTCCCTCGCTTAACCTCTAAAGTCTAAGCCGTTGTGGGGAGAGGGTTCTACTAATCTAACATATGGAATTGTTTTAAGATGGTCATACTATGGATCATTTAGCTATTTGATTTTGAATTGTAGAACCCCTTTAGGTATCCACACAAAATATTTAACAATTATTTCATAAAATATTGAATTAGGCTTTTACTACTATAGCCCATAGAAAAGCATTGAATAACACATTCATAAATGACAAAATAGACAGTAAAAAAAAATCTAAGGTCTTGAAGTGTCTGTCCTATATCTAGGAAATATAGGAAGCTCACAAAATATTTTAGTTTTTTTACACATAATTAACCCCATATTTTTTGGTGCACAAAATGACTTACTTTCATTCGTTTGTATGGGTGACCTTCAGACGAGTCCCGTGACACATGTGGGGATCGTACATCAAAACAGAGAGTGGTCGTAAGAGTAGGCCAAACCATTCAGACGCTACAGATGTTTTTGTGAGAAGGCCGATTTCCGGGATGTCTCCTGGTCCTACAAACACCGCTGTACCTCGGCCACCTTTCATCGCAGATGTGGAAGGCCGACATAGGTGGAATGTGATGGATTGAGACGCAGTGGATTTTGCAGCCCAGGCAACAACAAAAAATGATATCTCTATCTTAAACTGACAGATTTTAGTTTTTTCTTCGAGGATTTTTACTTACAGGACTCTTAAGGATTAATATCTAATCCTTCATGTTCACTCATCTTCCTCCTTCTGTTTCTATATCTCCCTCTCTGTCGCCCTATCCACCCGTCCTTCCTTCTAAACCGACTGACACATGCCCTTTCTCCTCAGGCAAACACATACCTCTGTAGGACTCTCTCACCCTGCTCCCCCCCCAACCCCCCACCCCCACTGTCCTCCACGGTAACCGTGGCTACGCAGCTCGGCGCCGGCAGGGCGGGGCCACTGGGGGAATGTGTGATGAGCATAGACATTAGCCTTTTTGATCGGGGATCACGTTTGATTGGAGAGAAACTACAAAGCCCAGTGCCCTGCCAGGCACCCCTCAGGAATCCTGTAGCTGTCTCTCTCGCTGAAGCTGCTCCCTCTCTGTAGTACATCATTAATACAGAAGCAGACTACAGTGGATATTGCCCCTAATGACTTGGACTGTGGTCGTTTGTAGCTCAGTAGGTGGAGCATAGTGCTTCTAACACCAGGGTAGTGGTAATGATTCCCTGGACCATGCGTGCTTAAAATGTATTCACGCATGACTGTAAGTCCCTTTGGATAAAAGCGTCTGCTAAATGGCATATATTCTTCTTATTATATTATGTACAGGGCTGAACACATCCACGCCCAGGCTGCCTTCCCTCGCCATAGAGAGGTAGTGAGGAAGTGAGGAAGAGCCATGGAAGACACTTTTCTCACCCCCGTGAAGAGTGTTGGTTGTGGGGTTCTGACCTGAGAGGAACCCAACTCCCAGTGGTGGAAAGATCCCCTCTGCTAGCAGCCCTGGCTGCTAGTGTGTGTGTTTTCTCTCTCTCTCTCTCTCTCTCTCTCTCTCTCTCTCTCTCTCTCTCTCTCTCACTGTCTCTCTCTCTCTCTCTCTCTCTCTCTCTCTCTCTCTCTCTCTCTCTCTCTCTCTCTCTCTCTCTCCTCTCTCTCTCTCTCTCTCTCTCTCTCTCTGGGTAAATCTGGGTCAGTCTGCGTGACAGACACTGACCATTATCGCCACTCATCCATGCAAAGAATAGAGATGGGGAGAGGGAGGAAGAGTGGGAAAAGAAGGGGGAGCAAGAGAAAGAGGAAGGAGAGAGATAGAGAGATAGAGCTTTCTCCTCTGTGCTCGTGGCTGAGTGGCGGATTGGATACTCGTCCCTTCTGTGTCTGATTCTTCCCCCTTCACACGTTCACATCTAGTCATCATCTTCCTGTGTAGATACAGAACTACACACACACACACACACACACACACACACACACACACACACACACACACACACACACACACAGTTCGAAACACGCATGTGCCACACGCACACGCACAGATGGTGCTAGGTGATTGGGTAGGGTGATGAGATGGTTGATTCTCCTTCTGATGTCCTCCTGGTGTGACTGTGTGAGACTGTTGGACCTCGGTCTCTCTACGCAAGGCTCTGTAAGTACTGAACATTCTCTCATTTGTCCAGTGCTCTGTGTGTATTAGCCTTGAGTGCTAGCCTCCGTGTGGTTCGCTAACCGTGCTGTCACCATCATGGTGTTAAGATGACAAGGGCACACCGTGCGCTCCACTCTATTTTGAGACTGTCAGAGGATGACAGGGGTCCATGTCCCTCTCTATGTCGCTGCTCGTCTGTCTGTCTGTCTGTCTGTCTGTCTGTCTGTCTGTCTGTCTGTCTGTCTGTCTGTCTGTCTGTCTGTCTGTCTGTCTGTCTGTCTGTCTGTCTGTCTGTCTGTCTGTCTGTCTGTCTGTCTGTGTCTGTTTGTCTCCCTAGTTGTCTCCCTAGTTTTGTCTTACCCCCCACCCCAATTTTCCATCTCTGTTCCTGGTACATTTCTCATTTCAGATGTTGCTGCATATCTCTCTCCTCTGTCCTTCCCTCCCTCACTCTTGTCTCCCTCCATCTCTCCCTCTCTCCACTGCTGTCATTCCACGGTGTGTTCCACAGTAATTATTTACACTGAGCGCACTCTCTCTCCATGTCCTCTAATTTGTTCCACCGGCGACACCTGATGTGCAATTATGTAAAAAGACAAACAAAGCAAATGCCAAACATGTCCTCTGACCTGAAGAATGATGACTGGATCGTACTTGTTATAGCACACTGCCAACACACACACACACACACACACACACACACACACACACACACACACACACACACACACACACACACACACACACACACACACACGCGCGCGTGCACATTCACACATCTACACACGTACATGGACATGCACGCACAGTCGTTCACACAGACACACACACACACACACACACACCAGGGACAAGCAGTGTGACGGCCTTATCTTTCCTTCTCCTCTCCTTAACCCCTTCCGTGCCACAGACAGTGGACCCTAGAATCTCTTCCAGGGATCTCAGGGGTCCTGGTTGTTTCAGCACCATGACACCCTCTGAGTCCTCCTGACACCAGATCTCCGTTAATGAGCCTATTATAACCCTGATCCTCTGTTATCTCAAGTGGAGTCTCACAGAGCCAAGAGGCAGGGGAGATGATAGATGAAGAGCAACAACCTCCCTCACTCCCTCACACTCATCTCCCTCTCCGTCTCTTTTTCTCTCTCCTCTCTCTAAAACACAGGAGAGGGGGATTATGGGAGCTAGATGATGGACACATCATCTATGGGAGCTCTGATATGGACACATTCAACCTGAACCAGTGACTAGGTTTATTTATGTGTTTATTTGGATCGGATTTGGGTTGTGGAAGAGCCATGATTTCCCGTTGCCACTGTCTCTTTTTGGGTTGGGATTTACTGCAGGAAGGAAGAGACAAGACAACACCCCGTATCACATTACTATGTGTCAGATCTGTCTTGGGGAGCACTTGTGTTACAGGCAGTAGGCATATCCCATCCACATGCCCTGGTGGCTGCCATTGGATCACAGGCATAGCATGGGTGTTTATTTGGATCCCCATTAGCTTTTGCAGAGGCAGCAGCTGCTCTTCCTGTGGTCCACAAAAAACACAGAACATGACAAATAACAAAACACTGATAGACCGCTGGACAAAAGGTCTGTAGGTCCAAAAACAATGTCAAGACAAACAAAGTGATACTGCAGAACCTATGCTAACCTTGTAAATGTCACGGTACCAGTGAACAGTAAACGGAAGACATGCCCTTTTGAAAAGGCTAGTCAGGTTTAGACAGGCATTCCTTTCGGGATGAAGCACGCTCCCACAGTATGTTTCTCATCTGTCACACTCGCTAATAAACTCAGGAAAACCAAACCCACCTAAAAACACCCGGCTCCCCTTTAAACTCAACCTGAGGTAATTATCAGTCTGAGCGGTAATCATGTGCGCACTAAAGCGCTGCTGTGCGGATTTGTCTGTTTGATGGGGCAGCTGAGCGTTTGCTGGGCTAATCCTCTTTATGTTGCTGTCTGTCGGAGCACAGTCACACCTCCACTGGGGAGGGCGTCGTCGTTGACTACGTGGAACCCCACCGTGGGTTGTCTTGTATGTGTCGTGTCGCTTCCCTCCGCTCTCTACATGTGTAGGCAAACACTGTAAAACCGCTTACTTCATTCAAAGCTGCTGGGAAATTCACTTTACCTGTCTCTCTGTGTATGTCTGGCTGCAGGGGTTATGCCTGCGTCCCAAATTGCACCCTACTCCCAATTAAGTGCACTACTTTTTACCAGGGCCCGTAGGGTACTAATTTGGGACACTGTTTAGGAGTGCAAACGATTTCCTGGTTTTCCGAGGTTATGAGAAAGCAGAAGGCAGACATACAGTACCGACGGGATTTTAGTGCTCCTCGTTCATTTAATATCTTACTGGCTTACAGTGATAAATCCCCTCCCAGCTCCCTTGTGCGTGGGCCCGGATTATGTGTTCTGTACCTGTTTACTGGGGACAGCGGTAGGTGTTGTATCTATCGGGCCACAGCCAGGGAAAACCTACTGTTGTATGTTGGGTATCTGAGTATCAGAACACAGGGAATGTATGTGTATGATAGAGTTTATGTTACGTGGGTTATATGAGGTATCTGTGTGTTGGAGCCCAGTGAGTGTGAAGGGATGCCCTGTGAGGTGATACTGTAGACAGTGTAGACACCCTGTTGGAGCCCGGCCTCAAGACAGTGCTGAGAGGGAGGGAGAGTGTTTTTCTGTGCTTTCCAGAAGGTAAAGATAGAAAGACAACAGAGTGGCATGTTGCCCTTCCATTCGGTAGGTAGCCTAGCGGTTAAGAGCATTGGGCCAGTAACCGAAAGGTTGCTATTTCGAATCCCCAAGCTGGCTAGGTCCTAAATATGTTGTTGTGCCCTTGAGCAAGGCACTTAACCCTAATCGCTCCTGTAAGTCGTTCTGGATAAGAGTGTCTGCTAAATGACTCAAATGTAATTGCTAACAGGTGCACTGATGCTCTGTAGCCATCAGGTGGCGCTGAGGAGGAGAAGATGAACTGTTGCTTGTGGAGGGATCAAAGGACCAGCCTGCTCTCATAGAATAGACGTAACATAGTAAATGAAAATCCGGGACACTCAAATTAGTCTGATGTGTTACGTTTGGTATGGCTACATAAGACAGAAGGTTGGTCATGGTGGATGGGTGGGCTGCTCCATGTCAGCCCAATGCTGCCACATGGCATACTGGCTGTTGATGTTGCGACTGATTTTGATGTTTCACTCATGCTTATTTTATCTCCCACCCTACTCCACCTCAGCTCCTACCCCTATCCCCACCACCACCATCTCCTCTCCTCCAAAGCCCTGTGCACTCATTAGTAAAAGCGAGAACACACCCAACAACAAGTGTCTGTCTTGTCTCATGTCTCTCACTCCTCGTCCCCAGAAACGTCAAGCTGTTGCCATGGCTAAACAACATGTCTCTCAGAGATGGTGGAAAATAGAGACTGAGGCCCTGGCTGCTAGTGTGTGTGTTTTCTCTCTCTCTCTCTCTCTCTCTCTCTCTCTCTCTCTCTCTCTCTCTCTCTCTCTCTCTCTCTCTCTCTCTCTCTCTCTCTCTCTCTCTCTCTCTCTCTCTCTCCTCTCTCTCTCTCTCCATTTATCATATAAATTTGTAACATATTGTTTGAATTGCAATTCATAACATATCATATGAACTGTAATTCGTAACATATCATACAAATTGTAATTGGTAACATATCATACGAAATGAATGATAGACCTCCACAAATGAACACATACCATACCTAACTTAACATATACTAATATGAGTGTCCCTGATTTTGGTTTACTATGTATGGATCCATATTTCATGACATCATTTCATCTTAACACCTGTCTGCATATCGTTTACAATATTGAATATTCCAGCATCATGACTCAAACGAACATGGTTCAGAACATCTTGTACTATTACACACAGTGCTGGCAATGGAGGTGACAAACAACACAGGCTGGTTAAAAGCAGTGTGGTGTGTAGTTGAGAGAATTCTCCTGCTGCAGTAAGCGACCCAGCAGCACCCACCCAGATTTCTAGCCTGAGCCTCCCAGACAGACAGACACACAGCCACCAGCACTGTAACAGACGGAAAGACAGCCTCTCCGCCTCCTGTCTGTGCTGCCTAGCCTGCCGTCCATCACACAAAACCCTTGAAACCCAGTCACAACCACCAACACCCACACACACACACACACCATCTCCCCAGAGTCCCGCATCCATCCCTGACTGCTCTCCTCTCTCTCACACACCCAGACAGACTGACATACTTCACCATGCAACTGCTCCGTATGTCAGCCCAGCGCTGCCACACGCCATACTGGCTGTTAATGGTGTTGATGTTGCGACTGATTTTTATGTTGTCACTGATGCTTATTTTATCTCCCACCCTACTCCACCTCAGCTCCTACCCCTATCCCCACCACCACCATCTCCTCTCCTCCAAAGCCCTGTGCACTCATTAGTAAAAGAGAGAACACTTGACTCAACACACCCAACAACAGGTGTCTGTCTTGTCTCCTGTCTCTCACTCCTCGTCCCCAGAAACGTCAAGCTATTGCCATGGCAGAGGTTGTGGAAAATGGAGACTAAGACGCTGGCTGCTAGTTTCTCTCTCTCTCTCTCTCTCTCTCTCTCTCTCTCTCTCTCTCATTCTCTCTCTCTTCCCCCTTCTCTCTCTCTCTCTCTCTCTCTCTCTCTCTCTCGTTCTCTCTCTCTCTTCCCCCCCTTCTCTCTCTCTCTCTCTCTCTCGTTCTCTCTCTCTCTTTCTCTCTCTCTCTTCCGTTCCCTTGTTCTCTCCATTTCTCACATTTTTGTCCGTCTCACGCTTGCACCATATCTCCTTCTATCTAATTCTCTCAAATGTTCTCCAGTCTTCCTCTCCTGCCCTCCTGTTCCCTTTCCTCCATCTCCTCCCCTGTGTGACATCAGATAGGAGCCTGCCTGTTAATATTTTCAACACAGTTGAAGTGATTGTGGAGTACCTCCGTCACTCTGCAGAAGCCAAGTAAATAGCCAATTAGTGGATTCAATAAAGAGAGTAGCTGTTCTTGTGCTCCTACCACAGTCATCTGGCTTAAATAAATTGAACAGAAAACTTCCTCCTTCAAGAGACAAAACCGGTCTAATTTGTGAGTCTTGTCGGGAGAACCTTGTGCAACTCTGTCAAAGACATCTGAAGTGGTGCTGATAGCGTAGCTGTGTGTCTCAAAAGCAGCCTGCTCAAGCCACCATGAGCCTGACGCCTGGAGCCACAAAGCCTCTTAACTAGAGTCAAGTAAATACTGTTGTAATAAGGTAAAGCTGAGGCAATGTTGGAGCAATAACCTCAGCATAGCCTTGTGAGAAGACAGCTATTTGCTTGGGATTTGGAGGAATAAGGAAGGATAGTGGGAATAGTGTAGAGGAAGAGATGGACGTGTTTGATGTTCCCTCTGCTTATGACCCATGCCTGTTCTCTCCATTCTTCTGTCCACACACACACACACACACACACACACACACACACACACACACACACACACACACACACACACACACATACACACACACACACACACACACACAGTTTGCGAGTCTCTCTTTTTTTCTCCAAGTAGTTGAAATTCCCTCCATCATAGCTGTGGTTTGATGTAGTGGTGGTGTCTTGGACGTGATAGCTGGGAGAGTGTGGCGGAGAATGTTTAATTGCGAGCGCTACAAACTAAGGGAGGAAAAGGCCATGTGTCAGGACAGCGTGGCGCCTGCCTGCCTGCTGTGGCAGGGCTGTAATGGAGGCAGCGGTACAGTCAGTGCTGTTTAGCTGATATCAGATCGATATGTCACACCGTCCTGTCTATCCCACAGCACAATGAAAGGCTAGCTCCTCGCTGCCCTGCTACGACACTGTTCCTCTCCTCTCTCCTTCAGACCTGAGAGACCCACCGTCCTCCAGTCCAGTCTTGAATGTTAAATCATTCCATTACATGAAGGATGCTAACATGCTAACAGCTCTCTAAATGTCATTTCTGCTGGTTTTGGACATGTCTTCCTGGGTAGCAGTTATCATGTTAGGAGAGGCTAATTCAGATATTAGATATTTTTTTCTTCTCCAAATACAAAACTCATGTATCATGAAGGCTGTCTTTGCAGACGGCAGGCTAGGCTCAAACAGTTATGGGAATATGTGTTTTGGAGTATGACATTTCCTTCACAAATGCATGCTTTAGCATGCGTCCATGGAAATGAATTGATGGGACAGCTTTAGAGGCGTCATGTTATGTACTGTACTGTGTGTGTTCCTATATCCTGCTCAGTAATCAAGCTGTAGGGGGCTAGTGAGGATTGAAGTCCTCACTAGGCCTGGCCAGGAGGGTACACCTGACAGGTCGACCTTGGGAAGACAGGTTTACAAAGCTGCTGATGAAACCGAGGATCCACGTGTGTCAGAGGCTACGGTTTAGTTGGATGCATATGAGGTTGTGTACAGTGTGTCTTTATGTGTCTGTGTGGATGTAATCGGGTGTACGTGTGTGTGTGTGATAGTGTTTGCCTCTTAACATGAGATAGTCTGTTAGTGTCTCCTAGTGGTGGGAGTAGACTGTCTAGTCTACATTGTTTCCGCTGTGTGGGTGTTTGTGTGTTAATGGACTTGTCAGTTCGGCTCTCCCTGCTCCGTAGCCTCTCATGCAGAAAGCCCTGTCTGATAATCTTCCCCACAACATCCCCACCCTCCCAAGGCCTCTTCCACTGCCTCACATGCTCTGTGAAACCAGGAGAGAGGAGCAGAGAGGAACGTGACAGTACCACCCAGCCTTGAGGGATCTTCATACACCCTGTTAGCATGGTGCTAGCGCTACATGACTATTAGGAAAATGGCCGACGTTCATTTGAACATCTCGATCATTCCCTTAGTTAATAGCTGTTTGCATCTGATCACTCGTACCTTGGTGGTGAAAAATCTCCTTTTGTACATAATGTCTGTCTGTGAACAAAGACTAAATCCATTGAAATGGCAGGATAGAGACTGGAGAGAGGGGTGATGAGTCAACAGACAGGTGTTAACATCTTTAACACTCTATTATCTTTAACACTCAAACATCTTTAACACTCAAACATCTTTAACACTCTAACATCTTTAACACTCTAACATCTTTAACACTCTAACATCTTTAACACTCAAACATCTTTAACACTGTAACATCTTTAACACTCTAACATCTTTAACACTCAAACATCTTTAACACTCTAACATCTTTAACACTCTAACATCTTTAACACTCTAACATCTGTAACACTGTAACATCTTTAACACTCTAACATCTTTAACACTCTAACATCTTTAACACTCTAACATCTTTAACACTCAAACATCTTTAACACTGTAACATCTTTAACACTGTAACATCTTTAACACTCTAACATCTTTAACACTCTAACATCTTTAACACTCTAACATCTTTAACACTCAAACATCTTTAACACTCTAACATCTTTAACACTCTAACATCTTTAACACTCTAACATCTGTAACACTGTAACATCTTTAACACTCAAACATCTTTAACACTGTAACATCTTTAACACTGTAACATCTTTAACACTCTAACATCTTTAACACTCTAACATCTTTAACACTCAAACATCTTTAACACTCTAACATCTTTAACACTCTAACATCTTTAACACTCTAACATCTGTAACACTGTAACATCTTTAACACTCTAACATCTTTAACACTCTAACATCTTTAACACTCTAACATCTTTAACACTCAAACATCTTTAACACTGTAACATCTGTAACACTGTAACATCTTTAACACTCAAACATCTTTAACACTCAAACATCTTTAACACTCTAACATCTTTAACACTCTAACATCTTTAACACTCTTATCTTTAACACTCTAACATCTTTAACACTAACATTTTTAACACTCTAACATCTTTAACACTCTAACATCTTTAACACTAACATTTTTAACACTCTAACATCTTTAACACTCTATTATCTTTAACACTCTAACATCTTTAACACTCTAACATCTTTAACACTCTAACATCTTTACATGGCAAGGATGTTTCAGTTTGACTCAAATCCTGCCACCAAGCTGTTGCCGTGGAGACCGGGCCCAGCATGAGGGATCCTATCCAATATTCATGTGACGATTTAGCACCAATTCCTTCCTGCATAATCACACACACACACACACACACACACACACACACACACACACACACACACACACACACACACACACACACACACACACACACACACACACACACACACACACACACACAATATTCATGTGACGATTTAGCACCAATTCCAAACTGCACACATACATACACACACACACACACACACACACACACACACACACACACACACACACACACACACACACACACACACACAATACTCATGTGACGATTTAGCACACACGCACCATCCTACTCAAAGAGCAGTAGAGGAATGCAAGTGTGAGCTTTAAAAAGTTGAGCTAGTCACAGCATATCATAGTGTCTGAGTCATTGATGCCGTATTTGACTCATTCGTCACACACACAGCAGCCAGACCCGTGGAGGCCTAAAGAGCTCCCACTGGGACTCCCTCCACATCTCTCTCACTCTCTCTCACTGGCACATAAAACTATGGCTTCTATCCAAAATGCGACACACACACCAGTGTTTCCGTTAAGAAAATGTAGTTAAGAAAATGTTTTTTCCTTGTACATTTGAAAAATCTAGTTAATGTATGTAGATAAAGTTTTTTTTGCATTTTGAAATGTAGAGTTGGTATTTAAGGAACAAAAGGTGGTTTTGAGCAGAAATGAACTATTTGGCTAATTGTGTGATGTGGGTGTGTTGATGTGTTAAGAGTTTAGAAAAAGTATCTTAAGTATAGGTAAACCCTTGTTAGAAATTGTAGAAAACTGTAATAATAGCCACACCATACCAAACCTTCACAAACATTTCAATACTTAATTATGGTAATATCAAATGTAAGTCAAGCCATTGTTTTCCATGCCTTTACCATACCTTTACCATGCCTTTACCATGCCTTTACCATGCCTTTACCATGTCCTTGCCATACCTTTACCATGCCCTTACCGTACCTTTACCATGCCTTTACCATGCCTTTACCATGTCCTTGCCATACCTTTACCATGCCCTTACCGTACCTTTACCATGCCTTTACCATACCTTTACCGTGCCCTTACCGTACCTTTACCATGCCCTTACCATACCTTTACCATGTGAGCCCTGCCTATGGGCACTAGCACATGCAGCTCTACCCATATCCCACTGTTGCCAAGGTGATGTCACAGAGCAAAGAAAGGTTTCTGTTTATCTACTGCCACTCTCTCTCTCTCTCTCTCTCTCTCTCTCTCTCTCTCTCTCTCTTTCCGACACACACATATATCCTCTAGCTGGACAGTCAGATATATTTTCTAAACAACACTTGAGTGTCCTTAATGAGGCAATCTGGCCATCCCTGCATAACCATTACCGTTAGTGTCGTGATTAGCCTGGAGCCCTTTAGTCAGCACATCCATCCCTGAACCCACACACACACACACACACACACACGCACGCACGCACGCGCGCGCGCACACGCACACACGCACACACGCACACACGCACACACGACACACACACACACACACACACACACACACACACACACACACACACACACACACACACACACACACACACACACACTGTC
Source organism: Salmo salar (assembly GCF_965601325.2). Lineage (NCBI taxonomy): Eukaryota > Metazoa > Chordata > Actinopteri > Salmoniformes > Salmonidae > Salmo > Salmo salar. The sequence goes on along the minus strand of NC_138293.1, from coordinate 63,890,064 downwards.
CTCAACTGTAGCCTTATCTACTAAATTCCGCCCCTCTCTCCTGGAGATGAGTTATCTGTCCCCTGGTGTCCCAGTGTTCCAGTGTCCCAGTTTCAGTGTCAGGTAGGGAGAGACGTGGCCTGGGTGACCCAGCAGTGCATAATGAGACATGTGACTCAGGTTCCTCAGCCCCTCAGAAGCAGCTTTGTCAGGACGGTGTGTCTCTCTGTTGGCAGCCTGGCAGGGGAGGCCTGTAATGTCAAGTGTCAGTGCAGGCGTCGTCACCGAGGGTCCACGGGGTCGCGCTGCCTCTCTGCACCACACCGCAGCGCAGCGCAGGCCAGCCTGTCACATTGTGCTTCACTGCTCTCCTACACCCTGTGTTACAGTTGGAGCTCTCGGGTCGGGGTGTGGTGGTCAGTCTGTATTCTATCCCTGCTGTGCCCCCCTCCCCATCCCTTCTCCCCATCACCGTGCCCTCTGTCCACTTGTAGACAGTGCTACAGGATTCAGGCCCAGTGATCTGGAGACAGGCCTTTTAATTGGCTATGTTCTCATTAGCATCAGTATGGGAGTGATCCAGGCATCTGTCTCCCCTGCCCCTGCTTAGCCCCCAGCCAGACCCTCATCACCTCAGGGGGCACCGTCCGGCCAGGCCCTCTCTGCCTGCTCAACAGCCTCATTATGTCCTCTGGTTAGTCCATACTACTAGCACACTCTGAAGCCCCCAGATTCTTATCTCTACGCCTGGATCTGTAGAGGAATCATTACAGGTGAGCCATGTGGAGTAGCCTCCCTACTCCCTCACTTCTCTCTCTCTCTCTCTCTCTCTCTCTCTCTCTCTCTCTCTCTCTCTCTCTCTTTCTCTATTTCTCTATTTCTCTCTATTTCTCTATTTCTCTCTCTCTATTTCTCTCTTTCTCAATTCAATTCAATTCAAGGGGCTTTATTGGCATGGGAAACATATGTTAACATTGCCAAAGCAAGTGAAGTAGATAATATACAAAAGTGAAATAAAAAATAAAAATGAACAGTAAACATTACACTCACACAAGTTCCAGAAGAATAAAGACATTTCAAATGTCATATTATGTCTATATACACACTGCTGTGATGGCACACTATGGCATTTCACCCAATAGATATGGGAGTTTATCAAAATTGGATTTGTTTTCGAATTTTTTGCAAGTCTGTGTAATCTGAGGGAAATATGTATCTCTAATATGGTCATACATTTGGCAGGAGGTTAGGAAGCGCAGCTCAGTTTCCACCTCATCTTGTGGGCGGTGTGCACATAGCCTGTCTTCTCTTGAGAGCCAGGTCTGCCTACGGTGACCTTCTCAATAGCAAGGCTATGCTCAATGAGTCTGTACATAGTCAAAGATTTCCTTCGTTTTGGGTCAGTGACAGTGGTCAGGTATTCTGCCACTGTGTACTCTCTGTTTAGGGCCACATACCATTGTAGTTTGCTCAGTTTTTTTTTAATTCGTTCCAATGTGTCAAGTAATTATCTTTTTGTTTTCTCATGATTTGGTTGGGTCTAAATGTGGTTCTCTCTCTCTCTCCACTTACTACAAGGGCTCAATAGCTATCCTTCAGAGAGCTATTGAGACTCTGTGGCTGTGAACTGTGCATGTTCTTGATCTCTCGCTATACCTCTTTCTCTCCCCCCCCCCCCCCCCCCCCCCCCGTCATTCTCTTTTTCTGTCTCACACACAAACGCACTTATCCAACACACGCATGGCCTTTGATTTGACTGTTTCATATCATGCACATTAGATGCAGCGTAGGTTTTTCTATTAAATTTGATGCGGTTTTAGGGTTGCACAACATAGATAACGGAGAGAGAGAGATAGAGAGGGAGGAGAGCAGGGGAAAAGAAGAAAGAAATGGAGTGAGAGAAGGGATGCTGGAATGTGATAAAGGATGCTGTGATAAGCATTGTGATGGGACTGAGCCTGGAGAGGAGGGGGGGATGGAGAGGAGAGGAGAGGAGAGAGGGAGAGGAGGGGGGGATGGAGAGGAGAGCTGAATAAACAGAGGGATGGAGAGGAGAGAGGGAGAGGAGGGGGGTGGAGAGGAGAGAGGGAGAGGGAGAGGAGGGGGATGGAGAGGAGAGAGGGAGAGGGAGAGGAAGGGGGAGAGGAGGGGTTAGGGATGGAGAGGAGAGAGGTAGAGGAGGGGGGATGGAGAGGAGAGAGAGAGAGGAGGGGGAGGGATGGAGAGGAGAGGAGAGCGGGAGAGGAGGGATGGAGGGATGGAGAGGAGAGAGGGAGAGGAGGGATGGAGAGGAGAGAGGGAGAGGAGGGATGGAGGGATGGAGACAGCCCCACAAGGAGAGAACGGGAGACAGCCCCACAAGGAGAGAACGGGAGACAGCCCTACAGGAGAGAACGGGAGACAGCCCCACAGGGAGAGAACGGGAGACAGCCCTACAAGGAGAGAACGGGAGACAGCCCCACAGGGAGAGAACGGGAGACAGCCCTACAAGGAGAGAACGGGAGACAGCCCTACAAGGAGAGAACGGGAGACAGCCCCACAGGGAGAGAACGGGAGACAGCCCACAGGAGAGAACGGAGACAGCCCCACAGGGAGAGAACGGGAGACAGCCCTACAAGGAGAGAACGGGAGACAGCCCTACAAGGAGAGAACGGGAGACAGCCCCACAGGGAGAGAACGGGAGACAGCCCTACAAGGAGAGAACGGGAGACAGCCCTACAGGGAGAGAACGGGAGACAGCCCTACAAGGAGAGAACGGGAGACAGCCCCACAGGGAGAGAACGGGAGACAGCCCCACAGGGAGAGAACGGGAGACAGCCCTACAGGGAGAGAACGGGAGACAGCCCCACAGGGAGAGAACGGGAGACAGCCCCACAGGGAGAGAACGGGAGACAGCCCTACAAGGAGAGAACGGGAGACAGCCCCACAGGGAGAGAACGGGAGACAGCCCCACAGGGAGAGAACGGGAGACAGCCCCACAGGGAGAGAACGGGAGACAGCCCCACAGGGAGAGAACGGGAGACAGCCCCACAAGGAGAGAACGGGAGACAGCCCCACAGGGAGAGAACGGGAGACAGCCCCACAAGGAGAGAACGGGAGACAGCCCCACAAGGAGAGAACGGGAGACAGCCCTACAAGGAGAGAACGGGAGACAGCCCTACAGGGAGAGAACGGGAGACAGCCCTACAAGGAGAGAACGGGAGACAGCCCCACAGGGAGAGAACGGGAGACAGCCCTACAAGGAGAGAACGGGAGACAGCCCCACAGGGAGAGAACGGGAGACAGCCCCACTGGGAGAGAACGGGAGACAGCCCTACAAGGAGAGAACGGGAGACAGCCCTACAAGGAGAGAACGGGAGACAGCCCCACAGGGAGAGAACGGGAGACAGCCCTACAAGGAGAGAACGGGAGACAGCCCCACAGGGAGAGAACGGGAGACAGCCCTACAAGGAGAGAACGGGAGACAGACCCACAGGGAGAGAACGGGAGACAGCCCCACTGGGAGAGAACAGGAGACAGCCCTACAAGGAGAGAACGGGAGACAGCCCTACAAGGAGAGAACGGGAGACAGCCCCACAGGGAGAGAACGGGAGACAGCCCCACAGGGAGAGAACGGGAGACAGCCCCACAGGGAGAGAACGGGAGACAGCCCCACAGGGAGAGAACGGGAGACAGCCCCACAAGGAGAGAACGGGAGACAGCCCCACAAGGAGAGAACGGGAGACAGCCCTACAAGGAGAGAACGGGAGACAGCCCCACAGGGAGAGAACGGGAGACAGCCCTACAAGGAGAGAACGGGAGACAGCCCCACAGGGAGAGAACGGGAGACAGCCCTACAAGGAGAGAACGGGAGACAGACCCACAGGGAGAGAACGGGAGACAGCCCCACTGGGAGAGAACAGGAGACAGCCCTACAAGGAGAGAACGGGAGACAGCCCTACAAGGAGAGAACGGGAGACAGCCCCACAGGGAGAGAACGGGAGACAGCCCCACAGGGAGAGAACGGGAGACAGCCCTACAAGGAGAGAACGGGAGACAGCCCCACTGGGAGAGAACAGGAGACAGCCCACTGGGAGAGAACAGGAGACAGCCCCACAGGGAGAGAACGGGAGACAGCCCTACAAGGAGAGAACGGGAGACAGCCCCACAGGGAGAGAACGGGAGACAGACCCACAGGGAGAGAACGGGAGACAGCCCTACAAGGAGAGAACGGGAGACAGCCCCACAGGGAGAGAACGGGAGACAGACCCACAGGGAGAGAACGGGAGACAGACCCACTGGGAGAGAACAGGAGACAGACCACAGGGAGAGAACGGGAGACAGACCCACTGGGAGAGAACGGGAGACAGCCCCACAAGGAGAGAACGCCCTACAAGGAGAGAACGGGAGACAGCCCCACAGGGAGAGAACGGGAGACAGCCCTACAAGGAGAGAACGGGAGACAGCCCCACAGGGAGAGAACGGGAGACAGACCCACTGGGAGAGAACGGGAGACAGACCCACAGGGAGAGAACGGGAGACAGCCCCACAGGGAGAGAACGGGAGACAGCCCCACAGGGAGAGAACGGGAGACAGACCCACTGGGAGAGAACAGGAGACAGACCCACAGGGAGAGAACGGGAGACAGCCCCACAGGGAGAGAACGGGAGACAGACCCTACAGGGAGAGAACGGGAGACAGACCCTACAGGGAGAGAACGGGAGACAGACCCTACAGGGAGAGAACGGGAGACAGCCCCACAGGGAGAAGCCTACAGAAGGAGGAGAGAGATGAGGGGAGAGGAAGAGGGGGGCAAATTAGGGGCACAGTAGTTATCCTGAAAGACTTGGCGAAAGAAATAGAGGGAGCATAGTTTGAATGAGGGCCAATATATTTATCCTCTACTTTCATGGGCAATAATAGGCAATTATATAGTTTCAGATACATGATAATGAGGTGTCAGGAGGGAGGAATGATTGCTGTTGAAACATCTTACACATTACAAATCCTACATGCACACGTACACTTCCAAAGACATACACCCTCACAAGTACACAGATACACACCAGCTCACACATGCTCACACACGCTCACATACGCTCACACAGGCTCACACAGGCTCACACAGGCTCACACATGCTCACACACGCTCACACAGGCTCACACAGGCTCACACATGCTCACACACGCTCACACAGGAATGTTTAATGGATATTATGGGTATGCAAAGCCACACCCACCCATTCAAATTGCTTTAAATCCCAACTTCAGATCAGGATTGCAGAAATGGCTTGTTTACTATTGGGAATTTCAATCAACACTCTCACTATCAGCTTGCTGAATCATGCTTCCTAATGCCTGAGTAAACCAGTAGAGAGCCTAATGCAATTACTGTAAGCTGACTCTGAGTATGCATCAGAATCATTACAAGGTCATTGAGGACTCAGTATGCCATTCATTTCTCATCTGTATGTATTAGTTGTTCATTCGCTTGGTGGGTAGAGAGTTGTTGTGGAAGGCAGGTCGATAAACCATTTTGTTTTCTTGTTTATTTGTCCTTGTAAGACACACAGTACTCTTGCTATGTTAGCACCTTGTATATGTACAAACACACACACACACGCACACACACAAACATCACTTGCTCACTTGCACAGAGAGTGGAAAAACAAAGTGGCAGTAAAACTGGAGTAAAATGTCAGGGTTTTTTTACATTGAGAGATTGAGAGAGGTAAGACAGGTGTGTGTGTTAGTGTTAGAGGTAAGACAGGTGTGTGTGTGTTAGTGTTAGAGGTAAGACAGGTGTGTGTGTTAGTGAGAGAGGTAAGACAGGTGTGTGTGTTAGTGTTAGAGGTAAGACAGGTGTGTGTGTTAGTGTTAGAGGTAAGACAGGTGTGTGTGTTAGTGAGAGAGGTAAGACAGGTGAGTGTGTTAGTGAGAGAGGTAAGACAGGTGTGTGTGTTAGTGAGAGAGGTAAGACAGGTGTGTGTGTGTTAGTGAGAGAGGTAAGACAGGTGTGTGTGTTAGTGAGAGAGGTAAGACAGGTGTGTGTGTTAGTGAGAGAGGTAAGACAGGTGTGTGTGTTAGTGAGAGAGGTAAGACAGGTGTGTGTGTGTCTGCTTTACTGTGTCGTGTTAGTAATTGACCCTCTCTGGGGACCACTGCTGCTAGGTTAACAGAGATATACATCTTGTGTCACCTTGTGGGAATTGGTGTGTACCGCTCTGTCACCAGGCATGGCGTTACCATAGTGACCGACTGGTCCCTCCCTGGTCTGGTCTCATCAGTGCCTTCCTGCTGTTTATCAGAACCCCTCCTCAGGATTAACAGCATTCTTCCTGACACGTTCATTAAACAGCGTCAGAATCTCACATGGACCAGTGGTCAGAATCTCACATGGACCAGTGGTCAGAATCTCACATGGACCAGTGGTCAGAATCTCACATGGACCAGTGGTCAGAATCTCACATGGACCAGTGGTCAGAATCTCACATGGACCAGTGGTCAGAGCAGAGCACTGTGACTGGGCCTGAGAAGTAAATACACACACACACGCGCACGCACGCACGCACACACACACGCGCGCGCACGCACGCACGCACGCACGCACGCACGCACACACACACACACACACACACACACACACACACACACACACACACACACACACACACACACACACACACACACACACACACACACGCACACGCACACACTGGGCTTTGTTCAGTCAGGTCTCTGTGTTAAGCCGTGGGAGTGTGTTTAGACACTCAGACCCAGTGCTGTTATTTACGCGCACACTCTTCTCTCTCCACTCTCCTAGTTCTGATTGGTTGGGTTGATAGGGGTCATTGTGATGAAATAGGCTAGAGAACGACCCCCAAGTGTCTCCTACACACAACACTTTTAATGAAGGGAATGACTGGACCATAGAGAGATGGAGTATCTTTACTATTCCTGTGGTAGATACAGATTCAAAGCTTTATTAAATCAAAAGACTGCAGCAGCAAACAAGGGGGTGGAAATATATAGAGAGGAGAGAGAAAGAGGGACAGGAGGTGAGGATGAAGGAGGGGGAGAGAGAGAGAGGTGAGGATGAAGGAGAGGGAGAGAGAGAAAGAGAAAGATGATGGAGGGAGAGAGAGAGAGGTGAGGATGAAGGAGAGGGAGAGAGAGAAAGAGAAAGATGAGGGAGGGAGAGAGAGAGAGAGAGAGAGAGGTGAGGATGAAGGAGATGGAGAGAGAAAGAGAAAGATGAGGGAGGGAGAGAGAGAGAGGTGAGGATGAAGATGAGGGAGGGGGAGAGAGGTGAGGATGAAGGAGGAGGAGAGAGAGAGAGACAAAGATGAGGGAGGGAGAGAGAGAGGTGAGGATGAGGATGAGGGAGGGGGAGAGAGAGGTGAGGATGAAGGAGAAGGAGAGAGAGAGAGATGTGAGGATGAGAGAGGGGAGGGGAGAGAGAGGTGAAGATGAGGGAGGGGAGAGAGAGGTGAGGATGAAGGAGAGGGAGAGAGAGAGAGAGAGGTGAGGATGAGGGAGGGGAGAGAGATGTGAGGATGAAGGATGAGGGAGAGGGAGAGGGATGAGGATGAAGGAGGGAAGAGAGAGGTGAGGATGAGGGAGGGGAAGAGAGAGGTGAGGATGAAGGATGAGGGAGAGAGAGAGGTGAGGATGAAGGAGAGGGAGAGAGAGATGAGGATGAAGGAGGGGAAGAGAGAGGTGAGGATGAAGGAGAGGAGAGAGAGAGGTGAGGATGATGGAGAGGGAGAGGGAGAGAGAGAAAGGTGAGGATGAGGGAGAGGGAGAGAGAGAGGTGAGGATGAGGGAGAGGGAGAGAGAGGTGAGGATGATGGAGAGGGAGAGGAGAGAGAGAAAGGTGAGGATGAGGGAGAGGGAGAGAGAGAGATGTGAAGATGAGGGAGAGGGAGAGAGAGGTGAGGATGAAGGAGAGGGAGAGAGAGGTGAGGATGAAGGAGAGAGAGAGAGAGAGATGAGGATGAAGGAGCGGGAGAGAGAGGTGAGGATGAAGGAGAGAAGGAGAGAGACAGAGAGAGATGGAGAGAGGAGGGGCATAGGCAGATGGCGAGATGAAGGGAGGGAGAAGAGGAGGATGAGGACAGGTTGGGCAGAGCTGGCGGGGAGCGGAAGTGTTGCTGGGGCAACCGGAGAGACGATGAGGTGGGACATGTCAGTAGAGTGTCAATAATATGTGGCCTGGCTGGCTGACAGGACACACACACACACACACACACACACACACACACACACACACACACCACACACACACACAACACACACACCACACACACACACACACACACACACTGTATACGGTACACGGGTCCAAAGACCCAGTGTCTTTAGTTCGTCAGCCAATCCATGAAGTGATATGAGAATATAGTGATAACATATATTCTCTTCCTGTGATTTATCCTGCTCTGCTAGCTTGGCAGAGCTACTGAGATGTACATAATGTGAGAGATGAGCGAGAAGGAGAGAGATGGACAACAAGGGACACGCAAGCAGACAGAAAAGCACAGAGACAATGTTAGGAGCTGGCAGCCTTCCTCATCCAGCTCACCCACTGGGGTTTGCATACACTCTCTCTCTCCTTTCTCCCTTACTTCCCACTCTTCACTTCCCACCCTCTCTTTCGCTTCTCTTTCTCTCTCCCCCTCTCTGAGTCTCAGTCAGTGTCTGAGGTGTAGAAAGTGGGCTGGGAGAAGACAGAGAGGTTTGGAGTGATGAAATGACCAGAAGAGAGGGAGAGAGGGCTCACAGGTGTGCAGATGGAGAATGTTGAGGAACCCTCAGGTGGGCAGTACATATCCTCTTACCCTCCTCCCTCTGTTTGTCTGTCCTTTCCTCTTGTCCTTCATATTCCCTCCGTTTTCAATGACGCTCTACACATTTGTCTCTCTCTCCCGTTCTCTCCATCTCTTTTCCGCTGTGTCTTTGTGTGTTGTTAAAGTGTGTTTGCTTGCAGGGCTCTGGTATTTAGTCCTGTAAAGCTGTTTGGGGACTGTGTCTCTGTCTCAGCCTGCTGTCTGTCTGTCTGTCTGTCTGTCTGTCTGTCTGTCTGTCTGTCTGTCTGTCTGTCTGTCTGTCTGTCTGTCTGTCTGTCTGTCTGTCTGTCTGTCTGTCTGTCTGTCTGTCTGTCTGTCTGTCTGCCTGTCTGTCTGTCTGTCTGTCATCATGTAGCTCTGCCTGCTGACACCTTTCTAAGGCTGCTTTGGCTCTTCCAGTAAACTGCTGCTGATTCGTTCATGGGAAGTTGCTTGTGAGGCGTTGTCATGGTTTCAGATGTGCCTTCTGGCTCTTTGGCCATTATGTTTTGAGAGTGTGTTTATGTGTGTGTGTGTGCGTGTGTGTGTAAGAGTGTGTATTACAGCATGTGAATGCATGTGTGTTAACATAAAGCTAACTTGTGTGTGTCTGTGTTATCTGAGAAGCTACATACTGTAGCGAGACCATGCCTATACCATGTGTATACCATGCCTTTACCATGCCTTTACCATGCCTAGACCATGTCTTTACCATACCTAGACCATGTCTTTACCATGCCTAGACCATGTCTTTACCATTTTTAGACTATGCCTTTACCATGCCTAGACCATGCCTAGACCATGTCTTTACCATGCCTAGACCATGTCTTTACCATGCCTAGACCATGTATTTTCTATGCCTTTACCATGCCTTTACCATACCTCATACCTTTACCATGCCTTTACCATACCTTTACCATGTGAGCACATGCAGCTCTACCCATATCCCACTGTTGCCAAGGTGATGTCACAGAGCAAAGAAAGGTTTCTGTTTATCTTACTGCCACTCTATCTCTCTCTCTCTCTCTCTCTCTCTCTCTCTCTCTTTCTCCCTCTCTCACTCTCCCTCTCTCTCTCTCTCACTCTCTCTCTCTCTCTCTCTCTCTCTCTCTCTCTCTCTCTCTCTCTCTCTCGCTCTCTCACATTTTCTTACTCTCTACCTCCATCGTCTGAGCTGCTATCGTTGCCATTGGGCCAGGGAGAGAGTAGTACATACCAGTAGTTGGAACACATTACTTAGACAGGTGGTGGGTCCATCCAGTGTGGTATAGTACATCATTATCCCCTGTAATGGCCCTGTCCTCCAGGCTCAGTAATGGACAGTACTGTGAAGCCCATCCACTCCTCTGAGGCTTGATGGTGATGTCACACCTGCACAGGTTGCTCATAAAGCCAGTCAGGCATGTAGGAGCAGGAGCAGCATCTGGACTGCCTGGACGTAGCTGCCTGCCAACCTGTCTGTTTGTCTGTCTGTATCTGTCTGTGTGTAGATGAGCTGGTTAGTCTAGACATCCAGTATTATTGAGCTTCAATGCTGTGAGTACTGAAGAGCAGGCATAACGCAGTATTTCAAAGCAGTGTTCTTCTGCATTTTAGTGGTAGTGTGTGTGTGTGTGTGTGTGTGTGTGTGTGTGTGTGTGTGTGTGTGTGTGTGTGTGTGTGTGTGTGTGTGTGTGTGTGTGTGTGTGTGTGTGTGTGTGTGTGTGGGTGTGTGGGTGGGTGTGTGTGGGTGTGGGTGTGTTTTGAGTAGGGTAGCAGTGTTTCTCTCTGGCTTTCATTAGCCCCCTCTGTTCTGAGTCAATGAAGGTAAACACCTCTCCTCCCTTCCTCTGTCTCCCCTTCAACTCTCATCTCTGTGTGCACTGAATCGCAAAGCAGACATGTGTGTGTGTGTGTGTGTGTGTGTGTGTGTGTGGATGTGTGTGTGTGTGTGTGTGCAGTGATCCTTGAATTAACACCTGGCCTCCTCTTCCCTTCGTCTTTCTCTTGCTGTTCCATCTTGAAAATAATGTTTTTCTGTTAATTAGTAAGGCAAACCTCTGGAGTTTAACCTAATATTTATTCTTTCCTCTGGTTCAATTTCCTCACTGAATAGAAATAGCAGGCGTATAAAGGGATGGGATATGTGTGTGTGTGTGCGCGTGTGTATGTGTGTAAATGATCGAAGGATCAATGACAGGTGGATAAAAGGGTCACGGTGCTCACACACACATACACACAGCACCGCACACACACACACACAAACACACACACAAACACACACAGCACAACACAAACGCACACACACAAACACACACCACACACCTCACCACACAAACACACACAGCACAACACAAACGCACACACACAAACGCACACACAGACACCACACACACACACACACACCACACACCTCACCACACAAACACACACACACACCACACACCACACACCACAAACACACACACACACACACACACACCACACACACACACACACACACACACACACACACACACACACACACACACACACACACACACACACACACACACACACACACACACACACACACACACACACAGGGTTGGGGATTAGACAAAAGGTGTGCACTCCTCGCACCACTGATTTTCCCATCATCAACAACACACATCCACGCTCTCCTCTCTCCTCAGAAAGGGTAGAGAGAGAGAGAATGGATGAATATATATATATAGAGAGAGAGTTATAATGAGAGAAAGAGAGAATGGATGTATATATATATATATATATATATAGAGAGAGAGAGAGTTATAATGAGAGAAAGAGAGAATGGATGTATATATATATATATATAGAGAGAGAGAGTTATAATGAGAGAAAGAGTGAATGGATGTATATATATATATATATATATATATATATATAGAGAGAGAGAGAGAGAGAGAGAGAGAGAGAGGAGAGAGTTATAATGAGAGAAAGAGAGAATGGATGTATATATATATATATATATATATATATATATATATAGAGAGAGAGAGAGAGAGAGAGAGAGAGTTATAATGAGAGAAAGAGAGAATGGATGTATATATATATATATATATATAGAGAGAGAGAGAGAGAGAGAGAGAGTTATAATGAGAGAAAGAGAGAATGGATGTATATATATATATATATACACAGAGAGAGAGAGAATGGATGTATATATATATATATATATATATATATATATATATATATATATATATAGATATATATACACAGAGAGAGAGAGAATGGATGTATATATATATATATATATATATATATATATATATATATATATATATATATATATATATATATATATATATATAGAGAGAGAGTTATAATGAGAGAAAGAGAGAGACGGGGAGATAAAAGACAGAGAAGTGAAGTGAGCAGAAACAGCTCCTGAGAAGATTTACTGCATTAAAACAAGGTCAGTCCTGGGAGTGGACCGGGTCAATACTGTATAGACAGACTGTGTGTAGGAGTGGACCGGTCAGTACTGTATAGACAGACTGTGTGTAGGAGTGGACCCGGGTCAGTACTGTATAGACAGACTGTGTGTAGGAGTGGACCGGGTCAGTACTGTATAGACAGACTGTGTGTAGGAGTGGACCGGGTCAGTACTGTATAGACAGACTGTGTGTAGGAGTGGACCGGGTCAGTACTGTATAGACAGACTGTGTGTAGGAGTGGACCGGGTCAGTACTGTATAGACATACTGTGTGTAGGAGTGGACCGGGTCAGTACTGTATAGACATACTGTGTATAGGAGTGGACCGGGTCAGTACTGTATAGACAGACTGTGTGTAGGAGTGGACCGGGTCAGTACTGTATAGACAGACTGTGTGTAGGAGAGGACCGGGTCAGTACTGTATAGACAGACTGTGTGTAGGAGTGGACCGGGTCAGTACTGTATAGACAGACTGTGTGTAGGAGTGGACCGGGTCAGTACTGTATAGACTGACTGTGTGTAGGAGTGGACCGGGTCAGTACTGTATAGACAGACTGTGTGTAGGAGTGGACCGGGTCAGTACTGTATAGACAGACTGTGTGTAGGAGTGGACCCGGTCAGTACTGTATAGACATACTGTGTGTAGGAGTGGACCCGGTCAGTACTGTATAGACAGACTGTGTGTAGGAGTGGACCGGGTCAGTACTGTATAGACAGACTGTGTGTAGGAGTGGACCGGGTCAGTACTGTATTGACAGACTGTGTGTAGGAGTGGACCGGGTCAGTACTGTATAGACAGACTGTGTGTAGGAGTGGACCGGGTCAGTACTGTATAGACATACTGTGTATAGGAGTGGACCTGGTCAGTACTGTATAGACAGACTGTGTGTAGGAGTGGACCGGGTCAGTACTGTATAGACTGTGTGTAGGAGTGGACCGGGTCAGTACTGTATAGACAGACTGTGTGTAGGAGTGGACCGGGTCAGTACTGTATAGACAGACTGTGTGTAGAAGTGGACCGGGTCAGTACTGTATAGACAGACTGTATGTAGGAGTGGACCGGGTCAGTACTGTATAGACAGACTGTGTGTAGGAGTGGACCTGGTCAGTAGTGTATAGACAGACTGTGTGTAGGAGTGGACCGGGTCAGTACTGTATAGACAGACTGTGTGTAGGAGTGGACCGGGTCAGTACTGTATAGACAGACTGTATGTAGGAGTGGACCGGGTCAGTACTGTATAGACAGACTGTGTGTAGGAGTGGACCTGGTCAGTAGTGTATAGACAGACTGTGTGTAGGAGTGGACTGGGTCAGTACTGTATAGACAGACTGTGTGTAGGAGTGGACCGGGTCAGTACTGTATAGGCAGACTGTGTGTAGGAGTGGACCGGGTCAGTACTGTATAGACATACTGTGTGTAGGAGTGGACCGGGTCAGTACTGTATAGACATACTGTGTGTAGGAGTGGACCGGGTCAGTACTGTATAGACAGACTGTGTGTAGGAGTGGACCGGGTCAGTACTGTATAGACAGACTGTGTGTAGGAGTGGACCGGGTCAGTACTGTATAGACAGACTGTGTGTAGGAGTGGACCGGGTCAGTACTGTATAGACAGACTGTGTGTAGGAGTGGACCTGGTCAGTACTGTATAGACAGACTGTGTGTAGGAGTGGACCGGGTCAGTACTGTATAGACAGACTGTGTGTAGGAGTGGACCGGGTCAGTACTGTATAGACAGACTGTGTGTAGGAGTGGACCGGGTCAGTACTGTATAGACAGACTGTGTGTAGGAGTGGACCGGGTCAGTACTGTATAGACAGACTGTGTGTAGGAGTGGACTGGGTCAGTACACGGTTGACAACTCCCTTGTAGCCTCCTACCAGAGTGCTAAGAGCCTCGGCGTGACCCTGGACAACACCCTGTCGTTCTCCACTAACATCAAGGCGGTGACCCGATCCTGTAAATTCATGCTCTACAACATTCGCAGAGTACGACCCTGCCTCACACAGGAAGCGGCGCAGGTCCTAATCCAGGCACTTGTAATCTCCCGTCTGGATTACTGCAACTCGTTGTTGGCTGGGCTCCCTGCTTGTGCCATTAAACCCCTACAACTCATCCAGAACGCCGCAGGCCGTCTGGTGTTCAACCTTCCCAAGTTCTCTCACGTCACCCCGCTCCTCCGCTCTCTCCACTGGCTTCCAGTCGAAGCTCGCATCCGCTACAAGACCATGGTGATTGCCTACGGAGCTGTGAAGGGAACGGCACCTCCATACCTTCAGGCTGTGATCATGCCCTACACCCAAACAAGGGCACTGCGTTCATCCACCTCTGGCCTGCTGGCCCCCCTACCTCTGAGGAAGCACAGTTCCCGCTCAGCCCAGTCAAAACTGTTCGCTGCTCTGGCACCCCAATGGTGGAACAAGCTCCCTCACGATGCCAGGACAGCGGAGTCAATCACCACCTTCCGGAGACACCTGAAACCCCACCTCTTTAAGGAATACCTGGGATAGGATAAAGTAATCCTTCTAACCCCCCCTTAAAAGATTTAGATGCACTATTGTAAAGTGGTTGTTCCACTGGATATCATAAGGTGAATGCACCAATTTGTAAGTCGCTCTGGATAAGAGCGTCTGCTAAATGACTTAAATGTAAATGTACTGTATACGGGATGTTTAATAAACCTATTTGGGGTCGATCTATTCTCCTGGATGTTTTGACAGTCCCAGTAGTTATCTGGTAAGTGACTCAGTGAAGTGATGCTGCCAGCTCAGTCTGTCTACTGCTGATCAGTGTTAGTCACCAGACTTACCACTTGACTTTAAGCCCGGTAACAATCCAGTTCCACGGTGGGTTTGTGCAGGAGGAGTCCTGCTCCTGACTTATCACCACTGAAAGGATGGAAGGTGAGAGGAAGGATGGACGGGCATGAAGGAACGGCTCATCTCCTCGTTGAAAAGGCCTTTCTGAACAGAGGAGTCGGCTAGTACACCTCTTAATTAGGACACCTGTGGTGTGTGAGCAAAGTATAGGAAGGAGAGGAGAGGAGAGGAGAGGAGAGGAGGCAGGAGGAGAGGAGAGGAGAGGAGAGGAGAGGAGAGGAGAGGAGAGGAGAGGAGAGGAGAGGAGAGGAGGCAGGAGGAGAGGAGAGGAGAGGAGAGGAGAGGAGAGGAGAGGAGAGGAGAGGAGAGGAGAGGAGAGGAGAGGAGAGGAGAGGAGAGGAGAGGAGAGGAGAGGAGAGGAGAGGAGAGGAGGGAGGGGAGAGGAGAGGAGAGGGGTGTGTCAGTACTGTATAGACAGACTGTGTAGACTTTTGGGTAGAGAGGTGGGGGTTGGTGAGGAAACTTAATGATGAGATGTCCATTCGCAGCTTTAAGAGTGTCTTTAGTAGTATGAGGTTATTTTATGGGTGTAGGTGGAGGGGAGGGGAGGGGAGGTGCTGATTGAGAGTTTTGTCTGACCCTTTTCCTGCTATTCCCTGAGTTGGATGACAGCTTTACGCCCTGTAGATCTACAATCTACAACCTTCTACCATGGGGTGTTCCAGAGGTGGGGGATCGCCTGAGGGATAGGGGTGGGGAGGAAAACACTGGTGGGGGAGGCTGTATGTGTGTGTGTGTGTGTGTGTGTGTGTGTGTGTGTGTGTGTGTGTGTGTGTGTGTGTGTGTGTGTGTGTGTGTGTGTGTGTGTGTGTGTGTGTGTGTGTGTGTGTGGTGTGTGGTGTGTGTGTGTTGGGGGGGGGGGGGGATGCAATTGAGACTGAAGGAGCGAGAGAAAGAGGAGAGAGCAAGTGATTGACAAGCTTTTAAATGAAGGAGTGGAAATATCCAAAAGCACCCGATGATGAATGAAGATGTTATTCAATCAGAACTCACAGAACACGGGAGAAAGTAACGTACAGTCCCTGTTGGGTTGGGGAGAGGAGGTGGGTGGAGCGGAAGGGAACAAGTTTTAGAAAAGTGCTTTTAAAAAATGCTTTTAAAAGATAGGGGCAAAGTAGAGATGGGATTCAAAAGAAGAGCAGGATGGACAGAAACATAGAAGCTATTCCCATGCACTTTATACATACAGTAGATCCAGGTGAGGAAGAAACAGAACAGTTAGATGGAGGAAGGTAGAGAACAGAGAAAGCAGATGAACGAGTGACAGTGTGAGGGGGAGGCAGGGAGGCAGGGAGGTAGGGGAAAGGTAAAGCAGGAGGTCTGTTTTTCGGAGGAGTCAGAAGGCTATTTCCCTACGGTCATATAATGTAGTTTAGATTAATGTTCCCCTGTCATGTCCCAGGCCACCACCTGTCAAACACACCGTCCCAGTTACATACAGTATATAACTTCCAGCCCACTCACAACACTAATGAGACTGTGACAAATTCTTGTAGACGAAGCTTCCCGCACCCTCCCTCCCTCCCTCCCTCCCTCTTTCTCTCTCTCTCTCTAGTCTCTAATCTCTAATAACTAATCTGTCCTCTCACCCTAATGCCCACTCCTGCTTTCTGGGTCTCATTTGTATTGTCTTGCTCCTGTCTTTATCCACTGTCTGTATGACTTCCTCTGTCCCAGCCTCCCCCTGCCCCACTTATTCCTCTCCTCCACCCCCCCCCCCTTTCTCTCACCCCCCCCCCCCCCCCCCCCCCCCCCCCCACCTGCTTTCAAACACACAACTTTAAACTGGGCGTCCATTATGTATGTCTCTTTCTCTTTCACCCTCTTGCTTCAAACCTTCTCTCATTCTCTATGTGTGCCTCTCTCCCATTTATGTCTCTATCACTCTCCCTCTCGCTCACGCTCTCTCTCCCCCTCCATTTCTCTCACTCTCTTCCCCCTTCCTTCCTCCATCTCTCTCTCTCTCTCCTTTCTCTCACCCCCCTACCCCCATGTCTCTCTCTCTACGTGGTAGTGACTTGGTGCTCTAGCTGCTAGCTGGATTAGCCCTTGGCTCTGCTGTCGGCTGTTCCAGAAGCTCTGAGGCAGGACACTCAGGATTGTCAGAATTACAGCTTCAGCCTCGGACAGCAGGATAGTTCAAGAGGGAGGGAGGGAGGGAGCTTTAAGCACTTCTCTGGTCTTCCGCTTGAGGAATTTTGGGAACAAGATGCACCGTCTCTCCTCTCAAAGCAATATCCTTAGCTATTCTATTTACTCACTCCAAAGGTTTGCCAATGCTATTTTGCTAAAGCTATGCAGGTGTCATGTTCATCATGGCATGACATGAATTCTGAAGCACATAGTTGGGAGAGGAACATTTCCCCTCCCCTCCCCAGCAGTAGAACATGGTTGTTGCAAGTGCATGACAGAAAGGACCATACTGACAATGTGATCATGTTGGCCTCCATCACTTTTTACACTTGTGGGAGTGTTCCACAATGTTGCTGGTAGTTCTGTTGGGAGTTGTGTTGTGTCAAATCAAATCAAATTCAATGTCATTTGTCACATGCATCGTAGGCAACAGGTGTAGACTAAAAGTGAATTTCTTACATACGGGTCCTACCCAACAATGCAGAGAGAAAAAAATAACACGAGGAATAATTACACAATGAGTACGATAACTTGGCTATATACACTGGGTACCAGTACCGAGTTGATGTGCAGGGGTACAATGTAGTTGAGGTAGATATGTATTATGTTGCTATAGTGGGAGTTGAGGTAGATATGTAATATGTTGCTATAGTGGGAGTTGAGGTAGATATGTAATATGTTGCTATAGTGGGAGTTGAGGTAGATATGTATTATGTTGCTATAGTGGGAGTTGAGGTAGATATGTAATATGTTGCTATAGTGGGAGTTGAGGTAGATATGTATTATGTTGCTATAGTGGGAGTTGAGGTAGATATGTATTATGCTGCTGTAGTGGGAGTTGAGGTAGACATGTATTATGTTGCTGTAGTGGGAGTTGAGGTAGATATGTATTATGTTGCTGTAGTGGGAGTTGAGGTAGATATGTAATATGTTGCTGTAGTGGGAGTTGAGGTAGATATGTAATATGTTGCTGTAGTGGGAGTTGAGGTAGATATGTATTATGTTGCTGTAGTGGGAGTTGAGGTAGATATGTATTATGTTGCTGTAGTGGTAGTTGAGGTAGATATGTAATATGTTGCTGTAGTGGGAGTTGAGGTAGATATGTATTATGTTGATGTTGAGGTAGATATGTATTATGTTGCTGTAGTGGTAGTTGAGGTAGATATGTAATATGTTGCTGTAGTGGGAGTTGAGGTAGATATGTAATATGTTGCTGTAGTGGGAGTTGAGGTAGATATGTATTATGTTGCTGTAGTGGGAGTTGAGGTAGATATGTATTATGTTGCTGTAGTGGAAGTTGTGTCTTGTGTTGGTAGTGTCAGCATGAGATTATCAAACTCGTCATCGCTCGTCCTCTCTTAGCCAACTGGCTGCTCTCCCCGTCCCACATCACCACGGAAACCCACGCGCCCATCTGTGAGTCTGCCGCGCCCCTTCTTCCTCCCACACGTCACCGGTCCCACCGGGCTCCCCCAAACACACGCACAGAGAGAGAAATAGAGTGATAGAAATAGGAAAGAAAGGATGACAGGAAGAAGGAGAACCTACAGTACATAGCGGACCTTGGAGCGTCTGTCCAAGCTGCCGAGCCTAATGCGCTAATACAACAACACCTATGTGCCAAGATCAATGCCCCACCGATCAATGAACGGAACAAACTGCATCTAAACACACACACAGACAGAGCGGTGTGGCTGAGATTACAGCCTGCCGTTAGCGTCCAGGCTAATGTACTGGATACAAGGAGTAATGACCGGGCTTGGGGGGCAGCAAGGGGGCGAGAGCACTGAGCCCAGGGAATGATGGACAGCAAGGAAGAGTCAATGATGGTGCTCTGTCAGACAGGCACGTTGTGGTACTGGCTTCTTTTGGGTCTTTTAAGGACACAAGAAGGTCAGGGAGAAGATGTGGGGGGGGGGGGGGGGGGGGTTACATTCCAATGCGTAAGGACAATTACTTCTACTACTCTGCCTCTAATGTCTCTACCCAACTAGTTGGAAGTTCCAGTTTGCTACCAAGAGTGGTTGAACACCTGCCCATTTTAAAGTGTGTCAGAGAGAGAGAGAGAGAGAGGTAGGGAGGGGAGTGATGTATTACATGGTGTGAATGGAGGGAGGGAGGGAGGGAGAATGAAAGATGAAAGGCAGGGGGTGGGACTGCTGTTTTGCAGGAGTTTACAGACTGCTGCAGCCCATTTTGAGCATGTCTCTGGGGACGCTGGAAGAGGCAATTACAGAGACGCCCCACTAGGGACTATAGTTTTCTCACTGTGTTGCTCCCTCTACACAGCTCTGCCATGCAGACACAAGCACTCCTCTTTCATGCTCAGAAATACATCTCTTTCTCTCGAACAATTCTCTCTGTTTTTGAAATTCTTTCGAGATTTCTCCTCCACTACATTTTGGAGAGCTACAGTACCCCCGGGTTAGCATTACATCTAGCCTGCCTTTATAAAGCAGGATATAACCTCCATTCCTTCAGACACCGTCGAGAGCAACATCCGGTTCCTCCTCCAGACCCGTATTCCTTCCTCTCCATCTAGCCTGCCTTTATAAAGCAGGATATAACCTCCATTCCTTCAGACACCGTCGAGAGCAACATCCGGTTCCTCCTCCAGACCCGTATTCCTTCCTCTCCATCTAGCCTGCCTTTATAAAGCAGGATATAACCTCCATTCCTTCAGACACCATCGAGAGCAACATCCAGTTCCTCCTCCAGACCCGTATTCCTTCTTCTCAGCGGAAATCCTGCTTATGACGGACGGCAGGAATCATGTTTTAGCACATGACAGTGCCAACATCATGACACAGTGCTAAGGCATGTTCAGCCTGCCTCGTGTAATCTGCCTTTTTTTAAAATAAAAATAATTTCACCTTTATTTAACCAGGTAGGCTAGTTGAGAAAAAGTTCTCATTTGCAACTGCGCCTGGCCAAGATAAAGCAAAGCAGTGCAGCACATACAACAACACAGAGTTACACATGGAATAAACAAACATACAGTCAATAATACAGTAGAACAAAAGAAAACAAAAAGTCTATATACAGTGAGTGCAAATGAGGTAAGTTAAGGCAATAAATAGGCCATGGTGGCGAAGTAATTACAATATATCAATTAAACATTGGAATGGTAGATGTGCAGAAGATGAATGTGCAAGTAGAGATACTGGGGTGCAAAGGAGCAAGATAAATAAATAAATATAGTATGGGGATGAGGTAGGTAGATAGATGGGCTGTTTACAGATGGGCTATGTACAGGTGCAGTGATCTGTGAGCTGCTCTGACAGCTGGTGCTTAAAGCTAGTGAGGGAGATATGAGTCTTCAGCTTCAGAGATTTTTGCAGTTCGTTCCAGTCATTGGCAGCAGAGAACTGGAAGGAAAGGTGGCCAAAGGAGGAATTGGCTTTGGGGGTGACCAGTGAGATATACCTGCTGGAGCGCATGCTACGAGTGGGTGCTGCTATGGTGACCAGTGAGCTGAGATAAGGCGGGGCTTTACCTAGCAGAGACTTGTAGATAACCTGTAGCCAGTGGGTTTGGCGATGAGTATGAAGCGAGGGCCAACCAACGAGAGCGTACAGGTCACAATGGTGGGTAGTGTATGGGGCTTTGGTGACAAAACGGATGGCACTGTGAAAGACTGCATCCAGTTTGTTGAGTAGAGTATTGGAGGCTATTTTGTAGACGACATCACCGAAGTCGAGGATCGGTAGGATGGTCAGTTTTACGAGGGTGTGTTTGGCAGCATGAGTGAAGGATCAAATTTCAAATTTATTTTTATATAGCCCTTCGTACATCAGCTGATATTCTCAAAGTGCTGTACAGAAACCCAGCCTAAAACCCCAAACAGCAAGCAAAGCATGTGAAAGAAGCACGGTGGCTAGGAAAAACTCCCTAGGAAAAACTCCCTAGAAAGGCCAAAAACCTAGGAAGAAACCTAGAGAGGAACCAGGCTATGAGGGGTGGCCAGTCCTCTTCTGGCTGTGCAGGGTGGATATTATAACAGAACATGGTCAAAATGTTAAAATGTTAAAATGTTCATAAATGACCAGCATGGTCAAATAATAATAATCATAGTAGTTGTGGAGGGTGCAACAAGCACGTCCGGTGAACAGGTCAGGGTTCCATAGCCGCAGGCAGAACAGTTGAAACTGGAGCAGCAGCACGGCCAGGTGGACTGGGGACAGCAAGGAGTCATCATACCAGGTAGTCCTGAGGCATGGTCCTAGGGCTCAGGTCCTCCGAGAGAAAGACAGAAAGAGAGAAAGAGAGAATTAGAGAGAGAGCATATTTAAATACACACAGGACACCGGATAAGACAAGAGAAATACTCCAGATGTAACAGACTGACCCTAGCCCCCCGACACATAAACTACTGCAGCATAAATACTGGAGGCTGAGACAGGAGGGATCAGAAGACACTGTGGCCCCATCCGATGCTTTGTTACGATATAGGAAGACGATTCTAGATTACATTTTGGATTGGAGATGCTTAATGTGAGTCTGGAAGGAGAGTTTACAGTCTAACCAGATACCCAGGTATTTGTAGTTGTCCACGTATTCTAAGTCAGAGCCGTCCAGAGTAGTGATGCTGGACGGGCGAGCAGGTGCGGGCAGTGATCGATTGAATAGCATGCATTTCGTTTTACCTGCGCTTAAGAGCAGTTGGAGGTCATGGAAGGAGAGTTGAATGGCATTGAAGCTCGTCTGGAGGTTAGTTAACACAGTGTCCAAAGAGGGGCCAGAAGTATACAGAATGGTGTCGTCTGCGTAGAGGTGGATCAGAGAATCACCAGCAGCAAGAGCAACATCATTGATGTATACAGAGAAGAGAGTTGGCCCGAGAATTGAACCCTGTGGCACACCCATAGAGACTGCCAGAGGTCCGGACAACAGGCCCTCCGATTTGACACACTGAACTCTATCAGAGAAGTAGTTGGTAAACCAGGCGAGACAATCATTTGAGAAACCAATGCTTCCCCTGCCATATCTCAGCCTGTCAGCATGTATGTCCCAAATGCATACAGTATGGGTGTGTGTAGCAGCGTGACGTGCATATTGTGCATGTCTGGTTGTGTTAACATGTCTGTGTGTGTGTGTGTGTGTGTGTGTGTGTGTGTGTGTGTGTGTGTGTGTGTGTGTGTGTGTGTGTGTGTGTGTGTGTGTGTGTGTGTGCGCATGTGCGTGTGTGAGCCTCCAGTATGTTGGGACATGATAACTGGAGAATGGGGGGAGAGGCATACTGCAGACAGCTGACCCGTTGCCAAGGCAACCAATCTACAGACAAGACTTTCTGACTGATTGACTGTTTGATTCCTATTATTGTTCTTTTTTTTTTACCTTATTCTTCTAGGTGATTTTCTCATCTTATAATTCAAAAATTTCTGGCAAACACCATTCCAATTATGCATGCAGACCGACTAGAGGAGTCATTACTGTAGGGGAAAATATCTGTGTTTATTTAGTGTGATTATAGAGAAAATCAACATTTATTTTCTGTACATTCTGTCCTTTGAAGGTTGACGGTAGGGAGGTTGACTAATCCATCACAGTAGCATGAAGACAAGACATTTAACCACATATGTTTTAGCTAACAATTGGGGGGGAAATAAAGATGGCCTAATTCAGGGGTTTTCATATTTCTCCTCAGGGACCCCCAGACAGTATTTTAACCTTTCCACAGCTAGCACACCTGATTCAACTTGTCAACTAATCATCAAACCCTTGAATAGGTGAATAGGTGAATCAGGTGATGTACTACAACAAAAGTGTGAGTCCCCGAGGAGAGGTTTGAGAACCACGGGCCTTATCATTGCCCAGGTTTATTAGACTATTTGTCTGGAAGACTTCCTTGTAGCTCACTCACCAACCCTTTCCCTACCTGACTCGTTATGTATCTTGTTTGCTTCCTCCCTTCTCTCTCCATCACCGTGTTCCTTTGAAAAGATGCTCCTCTCTGTGAACCACCTGACATCTCACATCCATGAGCCCCAGCTGGCGCTCTGTTTGAAGTGCTAATCACTATGTTCCAGGTTACCGGCAACGTGTGGTCCACCTGCCACACACACACACCTCAGCCACCTGTCACATAACGTGCCTAAGGTACCTCAGAGACCAGACTGTCTTTTCCATCTATCTTACTTTCTCTCATTTTCCTTGTCTTCAAATGGTCTTTATCTCTCCTTCTTCACCTTTGGACACCTGCAATTTATTGGTGATACGCACTCTTTCCATGACAGACTGACAAGGTGAATCCAGGTGAAAGCTACTATCCTTATTGATGTCACCTGTTAAATCCACTTCAATCAGTGTAGATGAAGTGGAGGAGACAGGTTAAAGAAGTATTTTTAAGCCTTGAGACAGTTGAGACATGGATTGTGTATGTGTGCCATTCAGAGGGTGAATGGGCAAGACAAAATATTTAAGTGCTTTTGAACGGGGTATGGCAGTAGCTGCCAGGAGCACCGGTTTGAGTGTTTCAAGAACTGCAGCGCTGCTGGGTTTTTCATGCTCAACAGTTTCCTGTGTGTATCAAGAATGGTCCACCACCCAAAGGACATCCAGCAAACTTGACACAACTGTGGGAGTCAAGAGGGGCCAGCATCCCTGTGGAACGCTTTAAACACCTTGTAGAGTCCATGCCCGACTGAATTCAGGCTGTTCTGCGGGCAAAAGGGGGTGCAACGCAATATTAGGAAGGTGTTCCTAATGTTTTGTACACTCAGTGTATTTTGATATTACATTAACTAGGTTTGATTATAGAAAACAGTCTGTTCTCGTGGAAGAAAAAGCCCTACATGCTAAAGGTGTGTTGTGTTGCCTGTTGCATTTGTTTCCTGGACCTGTCTCTAATGAGAGATGAGCAGGTCAGCAGGGGGTCTAGTCAGCATTGTAAGATGCAGTAAACAGCCTGGAATTACCCCTACTAACCAGCTGCTTTACCCTGCATTAGATATCATTACACCATCATTAGAACAGCCTCAACCATGATCCAATCTCAACAGCACAAAACAAACGGCCTACGGTTCGTTAGTGTGAGTCTTACTCCAATCAAATGAAATAATAATCGTGTTTACGCCATTATTCTTGCTCAGTGCCTAATTAGTAAATGTAAGGCAGACACGCTACTCAGTTAGAAAACAATTAAGGTAGAGCTGGGTTTCCAATATGGTGGAGGATCCTGACAGAGAGAGAGAGAGACAGCTAGCGGTGGCTGCTAGGTTTGGTTTTACTTTAGCAGTGGTATCCCTGTTTGGATGGGTGTCCTGTAAAACAAGCTCAAATTGGGTCGATTCTTCTGCATGGCTGGCTGTCAGGCTCTAGTCTAAATGCAAAGGGATGTGCCGTAGCAATTTGTTTGACCTGGCAGAACGCGGAGGAGTTTTAGAGCTGGGAGTTGGAGGGGAAGAAAGTAGCGGGTCGCTATCACCCAAAATAACTGTGTTTTTGTCTTTGGGATGTTGGAGACAGTCATGGGTTTGCTGTACAGTTGTATAACAGCTCGGGGTGCTGCAGTAACTGGATATAGACCGGCTAGGTCAAACTGGCTGTCTGTCAGCAGTAACAGGAAAAAACTTATGTCTTTTCTCTCTCTCTCTTCCTTTCACATCTTCCTTTATTTCAACCAAAAACTTTTTCTGTTTTCTGCTTTAGTCAAACTTGTAGAGGCCCCATTCCTCTTACTGCTCTTCAGTGAGGGAAGGAAGGCTCGCTAGCTGTGAAATGCTTCCAGCAGAATTAGAGTGACTACTTTACTCCTGGGTGCATTTGACGGCACTTAGCACTTGGAAACAGGGCGGCTGCAACATTAATGGTATTTCTGTTCCGTACAGTATTTACCTTGGAACTTCTCTTCTGGGAAGGCCTCTCTATGGCACTGTGCCCATATTAGGATGTTCTCTCATCAGGCTGATGCTGTCACTGCTCTTAGCTGGCCTCTGCTCTGGCTGCTGTGGAGGAGATAAACAGGCGCTTAACAGACACTGCTCTGCTGCTCTGACCTTCTCCTAATGGACCAGGATCTGATCATGGACCAGGATCTGATATATGCTTCTCAGCCCTAAATAGACAAAGGAGGAAATGAGAGAGAAAACACACACACACACTCGCACAGACATACACAGACGCACACACCCGAGCCGTCTCCCCCTTTGCTCTCGTCTCCCCCAGCGTGACAATATGAAGGAGGCTTCCAATTGCGATGTGATTTATAACTCCCCCTCCACCCCCGTAGCCTCCACACTGTGCCAGTCTGTGCCTGTGCCTGTGCCTGTGCCGGTGCCGGTGCCTGTGCCTGTGCCTGTGCCTGTGCCTGTGCCTGTGCCTGTGCCTGTGCCGGTGCCTGTGCCTGTGCCTGTGCCTGTGCCTGTGCCTGTGCCTGTGCCTGTGCCGGTGCCGGTGCCTGTGCCGGTGCCTGTGCCTGTGCCTGTGCCGGTGCCTGTGCCGGTGCCGGTGCCCCCTCATACTCATAATAACCACCTCACTCAGCTCAACTCATGAATATGCAGTCACACTTCATATCAGAGATGGAGTGCTTCTTAAATCCTCATTTTCTGACTTTATATCTTCATATTTTTGTCAAGTCTTCATCTAAGGTCTTTAATTAAAACGCACTCCGTTACATGGCCTATACCCATACCCACCCAGCCTAACGCAACATGCCCAGTCTGAGAGTTAAAGTGTGTGTAATAGTAGATGTGTAACACATTAAAAGCTCATTACCTGGTCTTGAATGCTTGCCTGCCATAGTGTCAGCAGGTCCAGGCTATAAGAAGGGACAGCGTTGTTGCTTTCTGGTCTGTACTGTAGTAGGGCTTGCTACCAGTATCGCCCCCTAGCTGATGGATTAGGAACAACACCTGACTCCCCTGATATGATTCCTCCTCATGCCGTGTTAATGTGTGTGTGTGTGTGTGTGTGTGTGTGTGTGTGTCTGTGTGTGTGTGTGTGTGTGTGTGTGTGTGTGTGTGTGTGTGTGTGTGTGTGTGTGTGTGTGTGTGTGTGTGTGTGTGTGTGTGTGTGTGTGTGTGTGTGTGTGAGCATACCACCATTATGCCCTTGAAGTGATTGTGAATACAGTGCAATGTGAAAAGATAGATGCCGTGTGTGTGGTTAGGAATAGCATAGTGTTTGTGTGTGTGGTTAGGAATAGCATAGTGTTTGTGTGCGTGAGTGTGTGTGGTTAGGAATAGCATAGTGTTTGTGTGTGTGTGTGGTTAGGAATAGCATAGTGTTTGTGTGTGTGAGTGTGTGTTTGGTTAGGAATAGCATAGTGTTTGTGTATGTGAGTGTGTGTGGTTAGGAATAGCATAGTGTTTGTGTGCGTGAGTGTGTGTGGTTAGGAATAGCATAGTGTTTGTGTGTGTGAGTGTGTGTGGTTAGGAATAGCATAGTGTTTGTGTGCGTGAGTGTGTGTGGTTAGGAATAGCATAGTGTTTGTGTATGTGAGTGTGTGTGGTTAGGAATAGCATAGTGTTTGTGTGCGTGAGTGTGTGTGGTTAGGAATAGCATAGTGTTTGTGTGTGTGAGTGTGTGTGGTTAGGAATAGCATAGTGTTTGTGTGTGTGTGTGTGTGTGGTTAGGAATAGCATAGTGTTTGTGTGCGTGAGTGTGTGTGGTTAGGAATAGCATAGTGTTTGTGTGTGTGTGTGTGTGTGGTTAGGAATAGCATAGTGTTTGTGTGCGTGAGTGTGTGTGGTTAGGAATAGCATAGTGTTTGTGTGTGTGAGTGTGTGTGGTTAGGAATAGCATAGTGTTTGTGTGTGTGAGTGTGTGTGGTTAGGAATAGCATAGTGTTTGTGTGTGTGAGTGTGTGTGGTTAGGAATAGCATAGTGTTTGTGTGTGTGAGTGTGTGTGGTTAGGAATAGCATAGTGTTTGTGTGTGTGAGTGTGTGTGGTTAGGAATAGCATAGTGTTTGTGTGTGTGTGTGTGTGTGTGGTTAGGAATAGCATAGTGTTTGTGTGTGTGAGTGTGTGTGGTTAGGAATAGCATAGTGTTTGTGTGTGTGTGAGTGTGTGTGGTTAGGAATAGCATAGTGTTTGTGTGCGTGTGTGTGTGTGTGGTTAGGAATAGCATAGTGTTTGTGTGTGTGAGTGTGTGTGGTTAGGAATAGCATAGTGTTTGTGTGTGTGTGAGTGTGTGTGGTTAGGAATAGCATAGTGTTTGTGTGTGTGTGTGTGTGTGTGGTTAGGAATAGCATAGTGTTTGTGTGTGTGTGTGTGTGTGTGGTTAGGAATAGCATAGTGTTTGTGTGTGTGTGTGTACGTGTGGTTAGGAATAGCATAGTGTTTGTGTGTATGTGTGGTTAGGAATAGCATAGTGTTTGTGTGTGA
>NC_138293.1:63727500-63857500 GCF_965601325.2 Salmo salar | reverse complement strand
ATTAAGGTGTCCAGTAGAGCTTATTTTTAAATCTAAGTAATTGTAGTGTGTACAGTACTCTGTCTCTCTCTCTCTCTCTCTCACCGCTCTCTCTCTGTCTCTCTCTCTCTCATCTCTCTCTCTCTCTCTCTCACCGCTCTCTCTCTGTCTCTCTCTCTCACCTCTCTCTCTCCTCTCTGTCTCTCTCTCTCACCTCTCTCTCTCTCTCTCTCTCTCTCTCTCTCGCTCACCTCTCTCTCTCTCACCTCTCTCTCTCTCTCACCTCTCTCTCTCTCTCCACCGCTCTCTCTCTGTCTCTCTCTCTCTCTCTCTCTCTCTCTCTCTCTCTCACCTCTCTCTCTCACACCTCTCTCTCTCTCGCTCACCTCTCTCTCACCTCTCTCTCTCTCTCTCTCACCTCTCTCTCTCTCTCTCTCTCTCTCTCTCTGTCTCTCTCTGTCTCTCTCTCTCTGTCTCTCTCTCTCGTAGTGTGTACAGTACTCTGTCTCTCTGTCTCTCTGTCTCTCTCTCTCTCTGTCTCTCTCTCTCTCTGTCTCTCTCTCTCACCTCTCTCTCTCACACCTCTCTCTCTCTCTGTCTCTCTCTGTCTCTCTCTCTCACCTCTCTCACACCTCTCTCTCTCTCTCTCAACTCTCTCTCTCTCACCTGTCTCTCTCTGTCTCTCTCTCTCTCTCACACACACACCTCTCTCTCTCTCTCTCTCTCTCTCTCTATCTCTCTCACCTCTCTCTCTCTCACCTCTCTCTCTCTGTCTCTCTCTCTCTCACCTCTCTCTCTCTCACCTCTCTCTCTCTCTCTGTCTCTCACCTCTCTCTCTCTCTCTCTCTCTCTGTCTGTTTCTCTCTCTCTGTCTCTCTCTCACCTCTCTCTCTCTCTTTCTGTCTCTCTCTCTCATCAACATGCTATATCTAGAAAGCAGCAGGGTGTCTCTCACTTCATTTGCATGCTCAGCATCAACCCCTGTGTAGATCAGAGGTACAGCCCCCTTGATGCAGGAGATGAATCTCCTTTGAACAAGTGGCTCGACGGCTGCACGGGGTCCATCTCTCTCAATACATCCATTTGAATTTCCCTCCACATAATGATGCAGTATTACTACCCATATACCAATCTCTCATACAGTATTTCAGCACGTAACCCAGTATACCTTTTTCTGTGATGAACTGTGATGAACAGTATTTCATGAGATATAATCAGGTGCTGGTACTTAGTGTCAGTGTCTTATTTGAAGGCAACGGCAGTAGTAGTAATTGTGGTGGATGGCCTGGCCGGTAGGAACCTATTAGTTAAGAGGATCTCCGTCCCTGTCACAACTGCTGCTGTTATGGTGCCGCCTGTTGTTAATGTGATGACATGATGAGAGACATCTCTCTCTCCCTCCCTCTCTCCAACACACGCACGCACGCACACACACTCCCGCCTCAGTTGGATACACACTAACTGATTGTAGTTACAGCAGACGCTGTGAGACACACCCAGGGAGCCTGTAGCTCTCTCTAATTGTCTCTGTACAGGCCGTTGTGTGTTAACAGACACTCTGTCGGATCCGCGCTACTGCAGCCATTCTAATTTGACTTCTTCCACACGATCGCCACCCCCCCCCCCCTGCCGTCGGGGCAGCTGAGTGAATTTGAAGGGCGGGACGGGGGAGAGAGGATGATGATAGAGGAGAGAAAGACTCTAGATTAATTAAAGAGGCGAAGTGTTGCCTTCACCTGTGGGGCCCTGCAGATTGGGCCTGTCTGTCTGTGTGAGTTTGGCTTCACTCGCTTCAAATCACTCCCATCTTATTATCATGTCCAGCACTGAGTCTGTCTGACACACCTGGGCCTGACTTATACTGCTCTACTGTTGACCGTCTACTGAGGCATGTCACTTTCTCTCTCTCTCTCTCTCTCTCTCTCTCTCTCTCTCTCTCTCTCTCTCTCTCTCTCTCTCTCTCTCTGTCTCAATCTCTGTCTCTCTCTCTCTCTCTATCTCTCTCTCTCTCTCTCTCTCTCTCTCTCTCTCTCTCTCTCTCTCTCTCTCTCTCTCTCTGTCTCTCTCTGTCTCTCTCTCTCTCTCTCTCTCTCTCTCTCTCTCTCTCTCTCTCTCTCTCTCTCTCTCTCTCTGTCTCTGTCTCTATCGTTTCCTTTCACTCATATCAGAGCTCAGCAGAGCCTCAACTCTCAGCACTCACAACTGACCTTAATGGAGAGAGAACAAGTTGAACCAGCCATTACCCATTCACATAATTAGAGAGTGTGTGTGTTGATGTGTGCTTGTGTGTGTGTGTGTGTGTGTGTAGAGAGAGAGAGAGAGAGAGAATGATCATAAAAGAGAGATTGTGTGTATGTAACTACAGAGTATCTTAATTGTATGTAAATGTATTTATAAGTGTGTGTGTGTGTGTGTGTGTGTGTGTGTGTGTGTGTGTGTGTGTGTGTGTGTGTGTGTGTGTGTGTGTGTGTGTGTGTGTGTGTGTGTGTGTGTGTGTGTGTGTGTGTGTGTGTGTGTGTGTGTATCACAGTAAATGTCCTCTACAGAGCAATAGAGTGTGGAGTGTTCTTGTTACCCAGTCAGTTGATGGCTCCCTGTGGATGTATAGTAATTATACAGCGGGGAAGGTACTTGTGGCAGTGGTATAACAGAGAGGCTGCACACACACACTCACTCAAACACACACACACACAAACACATACATATCTGCGCAATAGATGTTGCCCATAGCTGTCAACTTCTGTCCCTGATTGGCTGTCTGTTGTGACCAGCAGTCAGTGACAGGGCCTGATTAGTACATTTGATCTTACTTGATTCTGTTTCCCATTTTCTCTCCTCCCTCCTGGTGGTATTCCGTCTTGTGTAAACTGCTCCCTGAGGAGTGGACCTGTGAGTAATGGCAGCCAACGGCTGTGGGCCTGATTGGATAATTTCCTGTAGCCTGCAGTCAAACGGATGTGCCAGATTTGCAGTGTGCTGTTTTCCTTTACTTTTCACTGAACAGGGATTGTGCCTGTCATCTTTTTTCTCCTCTCTGGTTCAGTGGTTGTTACTTGTCCTGTGTTGCCATGGTGATGTTGAAACTCCTGGTGGAGCAGTGACAGACCCACAGTAAATTAGCCTGTCCACTGGGACCCGCTGAGGTCAGACTGGGATCAGACTGGGTCTAGCTTCCCCCTCCTGATCTCCTGCTCTTCATCTCTCCATTTCCTCATCTCCTCAGTGGCATGTATTCATGAATTCCAAGGGAAGCCAGGCTTCCCCCCCAAAAAATGTACTAACAAATAAATACATAAAATAAGGTATATTTCGTCTTTCTGTGTGTCATAATTTTCCTTCAATTCACAAGAGGCTGAATGTATCTCACTGGAGGAAGCATCCGAGCGAGCGAAACAGCGCCCCTCTGTCTATGTATGTGTAGCCCATCTATCTGATGTTATCTGGTCAAAAAGAGTATGACATTGTTGCTGCCCGTAGCATTGAATGCAAGGGAAGCCAGCGCGCATTTGGTCTCCCTGAATATTTTTTTTACAATAGTAGCCAATCAGCGTTGAGGTAAACTGAGTGAGCTCAACTGTGAATGGTCCTGGTGCACCAAAAAAAGTGTCAAGAGAAGCCCGTTTGGATTTGGCTTCACACAAATCACACAGATAGAACAGTGAACTTTGCCAATCACATCAAAAGCAAAACGTCATTGACAGAAAAAAACTTGAATTGTTGCATCTTGCTGTTTTGTTGTCCTCTGGTGGCTAGCTAGCTAACTAAAATTGGCCCTTTCCAAAAGTAGCTATGGGTGGAGATAGGGATATGGACGAGGTTTTACTTAATTCTCCATAATGGAAAATGATTATAACAGCGATTCATACATGTGCCTCTGGCCTGAGAGGATGGAAGTTCAATATGTAGCTAGATGTAGTAGGCTAATGTTAACTAGCTAATGTTGCCCATGAAAGGAAGTTAGGCTAGTGAGCAAGCATTTTAGCCAGGTAGCCTAGGATGACAAAAACTGAAAGCGTGTACTCCATGACAGTCATAGACCGTTTAGTCAACATGAAAGAGAGGAGGATGGCATTGGTGTTTCTCTACAAGTAGGGTGAGTCAACATGTTTTTTATACATATGCACACACACTCACGCAGACACACACACACACGCAGACACACACACACACACACACACACACACACACACACACACACACACACACACACACACACACACACACACACACACACACACACACACACACACACACACACACACACACACACACACACACAGTATCATGAACAGCCACATCCTATTCAGCTTACTTTGACTGGACTAAATTGGTTTTGGTATCTTTTAGTTGTCACTGTATTTAACTAAGCAGATGCGGTTAGATGATGTTGAAATGTTGAAGTTGAAATGGTGCTGGAATAGTGGAGGCAGCTCCTGTTTTCTTTGCGACTTGAGGAAACTCTCCAGTGTTATAAATCAATAGTTGTTTAGTAGTACGAAAACGTTGGAATTGTTAACTTCATTGACCATGCTGTTTGTCATGTAACAGTTTATTACATGCAATGTGCTTTGTGGACTCCACCGGACAGATGTTGCTGTCCGGTTTGTGATGAAACAAGGTTGAATTTATTCTGCCACTTATTGTCTCGGCCTTAGGCCTATATATGACAGTGGCAAGGCATATGAACTAACAGGTTATAGAGCAAACAATGCAATTATCACAGCACACAGGTTGTAATCTGGCTTTCCCCGAGTTATTTTACCCATGCTCCACTACCGCCTCTCCATCTCCCCCTCCCGTCTCCTAGGGCTGGCACAATTACAGTATAACCATGTAACCGGCGGTTATGGTTGCAGACCTAAAAAAAAAATCAACCGTTTTTTTTGTATGTGAAATGAACAGCTGACTGAGGTGAGATGCCGTGCATTCATATCGGCGATGCTGCTGGTGTCAACGTCATTTAGCTGAGTCTACCTTTAACAACGTGATGAAACTTTGTTGCTCCTTGCTGAAATAAACAAACAAGTCTTCGGTTGCCTAGGCAATGCCCCCACAATGCAGCAGCAGCATGGAAAGACAGCACATGCAGTCAGGAGGGGAGGTGAGAAGAAAGTGTGTGTCCTATTTGAACAGTTATTAGGGTAGCCGCGGTCATTTGGCTGGCCAATTACCGTCATCCAAAATTCCATGACCGTCACAGCCCTACCATCTCCCACTCCCAATCTCCCACTCTTCATCTCCCACTCTTCATCTCCCCCTCTCCATCTCCTCCTCTCCATCTTCTCCTCTCCACCCCCTCCATCTCCCACTCCTCAATCTCCCATTCTTCATCTCCCCCTCTCCATCTATCCCTCTCCATCTCCTCCTCTCCATCTTCTCCTCTCCACCCCCCTCCATCTCCCCCTCCCAATCTCCCACTCTTCATCTCCCCCTCTCCATCTATCCCTCTCCATCTCCTCCTCTCCATCTTCTCCGCTCCACCCCCCTCCATCTCCCCCTCTCCATCTCCCCCTCCTCATCTTCTCCTCTCCATCTCCTCCTCTCCATCTCCCCTATCCCCCTCTCCATCTCCCTCTCCATCTTCTCCTCTCCATCTCCCACTCCTAATTTTCCCCTCTCCATCTCCCCCTCTCCATCTCCCCTTCCCCATCTCCCCATCTCCCCTTCCCCAACTGCCCCCCCCCCCCCTTCCATCTGTATACAGACAGACAGACAGGTTAGCAGGCAAGGCCAGCCCAGCTCTGGAGAATATGATGCCTTCTGTTGATGTGAGACTAGCCAGGTTCCCTCCTCCTCCCCCCCTCCCTGTCTCCGCTTGTTTAATATCCTCAAATACAGGCTTCCTTCCTCCTCGACATCCATTTGAAATCCCCCCCCCCCCCTCCCGTTCTCTTCATCACTCTCTCTCTCTCCTCAGTGGCCAAACCATATGCTCATTATGAGCTCCCCGGATGCTCCATCCCTGGTGCAGTGGTGCCTGGCAGTTCAGAGGGAAGGCTGGGGAGAGATGCCCCCTTAAGGTGTGTGCCACTGGGGCAGGCAGCTGTGGTGTAAGAAGTGGTGGTGCAGGGGTTGGATAGATGCCTCTGTATGAGTAACACATCCCAGGGCTCTCTGAGCAACACTGAGGCTCTGCCAGATTCCGTATTACTGCATACAGCTCCAGAAAAAAGCCCTGCTGCCTGTCAGAAAAGATAGTTCATCCAATACATAAAAAATGATGTTTGAGTATTGCTCTGTGTGATCTTACATTCCTTTCTTTTTGGGAGTGAAGGGAGGGTTCAGCGTTATATCTCTGAGCCTCAGGCATCTCTACTTGCCTACCGCAGCTGAATCTTTGTTTGCTTTGCCAGTTGAATGCTCTTGAACGTACCCTCTCTCTTCTGAGGAGAAGCAGGCGCCTCATTGGCTCAGTTCAGAGGTCAGTTCCCATGGTATCTATGCGACCAATCCACCATCGCTCTCTCTCCAGGAGCGTTACTTTACTTGGCATTATGTGACTTTGCAGTAGACTCACTCAATACATTATGTCTGACAAGCCACGCTCAAGATGAAGTATTGTTCTGCAGCTGTCCTCTCCATGATGGCTCTTTTATGGAGCTTTAAATGGTGCTGCCCCTGCGTGGGTTTTGCGCCGACTGTTTTGCTTGTCATGGTCATTGTTTGCAAGCTTATGTGGAAATATATTGGCTGTGACAAATAAAGACAAATAACCTGTCTTTCTGTTTCTATTATCATCCTCCTCCTTCCCACTGAACTAGTTAGTAGATCTCTAGTAGATAGCCATGTCACTGAATGACTAGTTAGTAGATCTCTAGTAGATAGCCATGTCACTGAATGACTAGTTAGTAGATCTCTAGTAGATAGCCGTCACTGAATGACTAGTAGGAGTCTCTGAATGACTAGTTAGTAGATCTCTAGTAGATAGCCATGCACTGAATGACTAGTTAGTAGATCTCTAGTGATAGCCTTGTCACTGAATGACTAGTTAGAAATCTCTAGTAGATAGCCATGTAACTGAATGACTAGTTAGTAGATCTCTAGTAGATAGCCATGTAACTGAATGACTAGTTAGTAGATCTCTAGTAGATAGCCATGTAACTGAATGACTAGTTAGTAGATCTCTAGTAGATAGCCATGTAACTGAATGACTAGTTAGTAGATCTCTAGTAGATAGCCATGTAACTGAATGACTAGTTAGTAGATCTCTAGTAGATAGCCATGTAACTGAATGACTAGTTAGTAGATCTGTAGTAGATAGCCATGTCACTGAATGACTAGTTAGTAGATCTGTAGTAGATAGCCATGTCACTGAATGACTAGTTAGTAGATCTGTAGTAGATAGCCATGTAACTGAATGACTAGTTAGTAGATCTGTAGTAAATAGCCATGTAACTGAATGACTAGTTAGTAGATCTGTAGTAGATAGCCATGTCACTGAATGACTAGTTAGTAGATCTGTAGTAGATAGCCATGTCACTGAATGACTAGTTAGTAGATCTCTAGTAGATAGCCATGTCACTGAATGACTAGTTAGTAGATCTGTAGTAGATAGCCATGTAACTGAATGACTAGTTAGTAGATCTGTAGTAGATAGCCATGTCACTGAATGACTAGTTAGTAGATCTGTAGTAGATAGCCATGTCACTGAATGACTAGTTAGTAGATCTGTAGTAGATAGCCATGTCACTGAATGACTAGTTAGTAGATCTGTAGTAGATAGCCATGTAACTGAATGACTAGTTAGTAGATCTGTAGTAGATAGCCATGTCACTGAATGACTAGTTAGTAGATCTGTAGTAGATAGCCATGTCACTGAATGACTAGTTAGTAGATCTCTAGTACGGTTTGTTTTGAATGTCTTGCAGACCTTCAACTGGATTATAAACCAAGCCTTTTCATCCTTGACCATTAGAAAAACTATAACAGTTACACACGTGTTGTATCTCTCCCAAAATAATAGATTCCTAAACTCCAGTGGATGTGTGATGAGTGAGTGAACGATTCAGTGACTGAGTGATGGTGATTATATTGATGTACTACTGTATATTCATCTCATTTGGTTGTTCAGGGCCCTGGCTAATCAGCCTGTTAATGTGGCTGACTGTGGCTAATGCTCAGGCACATCATTATGCTTCTCTAGGGGGACCCGCATGACCAGCCATTATAATGCATATGGGGCTCCTTAGTCAGGGCCAGGGCACAATAAGCCTCCATCTAATGAAGTGTTCACCACAGATCTGGGGGGGCCAAATGGACACATCCAGCAGCATGTACTGTAGTAACTATCTCTGCCAGAGTGCTCAATACTAATGCTGTTACCCAAGTAGTCAGTCCATTTAGCCTCAACCCTGCCCAGCCCCAGTCTATCAGTGCTCCCTAACACACTGCTATGGAAGGGTACGAGTATTTAAAGAGATCATTAGAATCAGTGTGCTGTGGTACCGTGGTACCCAGCACTTTGAAATGATCGGGTGAAGAGAGACGGGTGTGGTTATGGTTGTGAAAAGGTTGATTACAGGAGAGGAGATGTTTGTCTACTTGTTGACATGGGATCAACTAGTCCTATTAACACCTGAACAGCCCATATGGCCTGGTCTCCTTCCCTTTCTCCCCCCCCCCCCCCCCCCCCTCCCTCTCTCTTGTCTATTCTCTCCAAGTGGTTGTCTATCCATGATAGACTGTGTGTCCCTACCTGTCGTATACAGCTTTGGCGGCCCTTCCTCCCTCTCTCCCTCTCTCCCCCTCTCTCTCTCTCCCCCCAAGCTCTGTGTGTTAATTACCAGTTCATTTGATGCCTCTACCTTGAGGAGCCCCACGCTGCTCTGCTCCCTTCATCCCTCCCTCAGCTCAGCTCCATCAAAATGACCCTGGTGAGGCTTTAATGTGCAGATGCTCCACTTCATTCAGCCCAATTAAGCCTGACTACTTTTCACAGTTTTATTTTCTTCTGTGCCTTTAGTTTAATCAATGTTTTTTTCCCTACCTGCTTTAGAATTCATTATTTTTGTGCCTGCTTTGAATTGAATGATTCTAATTAGATCCTGATAACTGTTGTATTTAAAAGTGTTTTGGGTATCTGAACCATCTGGTAATGATGGATGATGTATTATACCATCTATTAGCCTGTTACTAGTGGAATATAAACGTTAATATCAAACCATCAGGATTTATAACAACCTTTATAAATACATACACATGTTGAAGTCGGAAGTTTACATACACCTTAGCCAAATACATTTAAACTCAGTTTTTCACAATCCCTGACATTTAATCCGAGTAAAAAATCCCTGTCTTAGGTCAGTTAGGATCACCACTTTATTTTAAGAATGGGAAATGTCAGAGTAATAGTAGAGAGAATGTTAATTTCAGCTTTTATCTCTTTCATCACATTCCCAGTGGGTCAGAAGTTTACATACACTCAATTAGTATTTGGTAGCACTGCCGTTAAATTGTTTAACTTGGGTCAAATGTTTCAGGTAGCCTTCCACAAGCTTCCCACAATAAGTTGGGTGAATTTTGGCCCATTCATCCTGACAGAGCTGGTGTAACTGAGTCAGGTTTGTAGGCCTCCTTGCTCGCACATGCTTTTTCAGTTCTGTCCACACATTTTCTATAGGATTGAGGTCAGGGCTCTGTGATGGCCACTCCAATACCTTGACTTTGTTGTCCTTAAGCCATTTTGCCACAACTTTGGAAGTATGCTTGGGGTCATTGTCCATTTGGAAGACCCATTTGTGACCAAGCTTTAACTTCCTGACTGATGTCTTGAGATGTTGCTTCAATATATCCACATCGTTTTCCTACCTCATGATGCCATCTATTTTGTGAAGTGCAGCAACGCACCCCCACAACATGATGCTGCCACCCCCGTGCTTCATGGTTGGGATGGTGTTCTTCGGCTTGCAAGCCTCCCCCTTTTTCCTCCAAACATATGATGGTCATTATGGCTAAAAAGTTCTATTTTTGTTTCATCAGACCAGAGGACATTTCTCCAAAAAGTACAATCTTTGTCCCCATGTGCAGTTGCAAACCGTAGTCTTGTTTTTTTTTTTATGGCGGTTGTGGAGCAGTGGCTTCTTCCTTGCTGAGCGGCCTTTCAGCTTATATCGATATAGGACTCGTTTTACTGTGGATATAGATACTTTTGTACCTGTTTCCTCCAGCATCTTCACAAGGTCCTTTGCTGTTGTTCTGGGATTGATTTGCGCTTTACGCACCAAAGTACGTTCATCTCTCGGAGACAGAACACGCCTTCTTCCTGAATGATATGACGGCTGAATGATCCCATGGTGTTTATACTTGCAGACTATTGTTTGTACAAATTAACGTGGTACTTTCAGGCGTTTGGATATTGCTCCAATAGGATGAACCAGACTTGTGGAGGTCTACCATTTTTTTTCTGCGGTCTTGGCTAATTTCTTTAGATTTTTCCGTGATGTCAAGCAAAGAGGCACTGAGTTTGAAGGTAGGCCTTGAAATACATCCACAGGTACACCTCCAATTGACTCAAATGATGTAAATTAGCCTATCAGAAGCTTCTAAAGCCATGACATCAATTTCTGGAATTTTCCAAGCTATTTAAAGGCACAGTCAACTTTGTGTATGTAAACTTCTGACCAACTGGAATTGTGATACAGTGAATTATAAGTGAAATAATCTGTCTGTAAACAATTGTTGGAAAAATGACTTGTGTCATGCACAAAGTAGATGTCCTAATCGACTTGGCAAAACTATAGTTTGTTAACAAGACATTTGTGGAGTGGTTGAAAAACAAGTTTTAATGACTCCAACCTAAGTGTATATAAACTTCTGACTTCAACTGTACATATTTCATTCATAATTCATTACACAGGTGGTACATGGAGAGTGGGACTGTTTCATAGGTGTGTGTGTGTTTGTGTATGGTCCGTGAACACACAGATTAACCTTGGGCATGTTTCTTCTTTTAGCCAACGCTGGGGCCGGTTATCCAAAACAAGGTAACTGAGTGGGCGAATGGCACCCCTGTTGTTCTCATGCTTTAAGCTCATTGATCTCCACTGTCACCCATTTTGTGTCCCCCCCCCCGCTGTCCGACTGTCCTCAGACCAATAACCTCTGAGGAGGGGCTTATATAGTTAGGAAGTGGGTGACTTGGAGGGGAGTGGCGGGGGGAGTTTCTGATTTTGTTGCAGCTGCCACCCCAATTTTTGTAGAGATAATTTTTCTCTCTCTGTGTCTTCAGAAAGCAATGGGCTATGGAATATCCTACAGAGAAAATTCTGCTACATTCTTTTCTTTGATCTATTGCAGGAGCATTCCTCCCCCCCCCCTCCCCTCTAAAGTTGAGATCAATAATCCTGCAGGGAGACGCTTTTCTCTCTTCCGTTCTGTTCTGTTCTGTTCAGTTTTGTTCCGTCTTGGTGGCAATGAGTCTAACATCCCATCCCACTCTCTCTCTCTCTCTCTCCCGTTCCTTCTCTCTGTCTCTCTCTCCTTTATCGCTTTCCTCTCCTCTGTGTTCATCTGTCTGTGTGTCTGACTGCCTCTATCTGTGTGTCTGGATGTTTGTGTGCATTCATCTCCACATCTGTATCTGCCTGCCTGTCCTGTGTGTGGCGATCCACTTTCCACCTGACCTGCTACCCCCACACACCCTCCCTCTATCACTCCTTCTGTCCATCTCAGATCCCTCAGAGCGTGGTGGCGGTCACATGATCTCGACGGATGACCTGGAGTACCCGCGGGAGTACCGGACGCTGGGGAACGGGACGCGGCGTTTCTCCAACGTGGGTCTGGTGCACACCTCGGAGCACCGCCACACGGTCATCGCAGCCCAGAGCCTGGAGGCCCTTACCAACCTGCACAAGGTGGACATGGAGCGCAAGAGGGACGCCTTCATGGACCACCTGAAGAACAAGTACCCGACCCAGCTGCAGCACCCCGGGCATCAGCACCACAATCCCCCCTCGCCCTCACCCTCCCACGGCAGCATGAGGCAGCCTGACAGAGAGCGAGCCGCGCGCGAACAGGTAAACACTACCTACGGGTTCTTACATGAATATAGTGTATTGTCATACACACACACACACACACACACACACACACACACACACACACACACACACACACACACACACACACACACACACACACACACACACACACACACACACACACACACACACACACCACACACACACACACACAACCAACTTTATTTTCCACTGTATGGCTGGGGTGGAGCTGGTTACAGTGCAGTAGTTTCAGATTGGTCTCTGGGTCTGTAGGTCTGTGGGTGATAACTGGAGTGGCTCTGTGTGAAAGATGATCAGTATTCTCAGACAGATGGTCTATTGAGAGAGAGAGAGAGAGAGAGAGAGAGAGAGATGTCTGATGGCCCAGCATCACCTTGTTAGCAGTGTTTATCAGGCAGTGTTTGTCTGGACTGACAAAGTTTAGTCACCCAGCCTATAGACCTCCTCATAGAGGGGCAGGGCGGCCCCACTGAAGCATGAAGCTGACACACAATACACTCTCATCTAGGCAGCACCATGGGAATGCTCTCTCTCTCTCTCTCTCTCTCTCTCTCTCTCTCTCTCTCTCTCTCTCTCTCTCTCTCTCTCTCTCTCTCTCGTCTCTCTGTCTCTGTCTCTCTCTCTCTCTCTCTCTCTCTCTCCCCATCTCTCTCCCTCTTTCTCCCTCTCTCTCCATCTCTCTCTCTCTTTCCCTCTGGTGTTCCTTCCATCAGGTAACATAATACAGTATATTCATATTTAACTATTTTACTCTCCCTTTTCTGCAAATCACCTATTCCATATTCTCTCTCGCTCTCTCTCTCTTTCTCTCTCTCTGTGTGTGTAAAGAGGCAAAGCCAAAGTAACCACAAGAGCACTGGGAGAATGAGAGGGAGAGAGAGAGAAAGGGGGAGGGTGGGTGAGAGAAAGGTGGAGTCCATGGTTGCCACAGCAACCTCTCCCTAATATGGAAAGCAATGATATCACATTGCAAAGGTCAGGCTGGAGAGAGGGAGGGATAGAACAAGAGAGAGAGAGAGAGAGAGTGAGAGAGAGAGAGAGAGAGAGAGAGAGAGAGAGAGAGAGAGTGAGAGAGAGAGAGGAGAGAGAGAGAGAGAGAGAGAGAGAGAGAGAGAGAGAGAGAGAGAGAGAGAGTTACAAATCCTAAATCGCCAGGATATCGTCATCAGGGCACGGGGGAGAGAGCAGCAAAGTCTGGAATTCCTTGTCATCTACTGGTTGTGCATCCGATCGTCTGGGTGAAACATGGACAGGGGAGAGGAGGGGGACAGACAGACAGAGAGAGAGAGAAAAAGAGGGGAGCCGCAGAGAAACCAGTCAACCAGCCTGCTAGTCAATTAGCCAGCGCCAGCGGGAGGGAGACAGCCACCCATCTGCGAAGGAGTTAATCGCCTGGTGTTGTAATGAATTAAATAAAAGAGTTTCCGCCGCATGTGCCGGAGAGAGAGGGAGGGAAGGGGAGAAACAGAGAGCCAGAGAGAGGGAGGGAAGGGGAGAAACAGAGAGCCAGAGAGAGGGAGGAAGGGGAGACAGAGAGCCAGAGAGAGGGAGGGAAGGGAGAAACAGAGAGCCAGAGAGAGGGAGGGAAGGGGAGAAACAGAGAGCCAGAGAGAGGGAGGGAAGGGGAGAAACAGAGCCAGAGGGAGGGAGAGACTGACAAAGCGGTATGAGGATCCTCTGCACCTGACGCAGGGAAGGGACAGCCTGGTGTGACTGGAGAGGAGAGAGGACAGGAGAGGAGGACAGGTGCTCTGCAGGTAAGAGCAGGGGGAGGACGGGGGGTATTTAGTGAGGGCGGAGTGTGTGTAGGTCTGGGCGGGGGGGTCTCGTATGTCAAGGCAGGGCTGGTCTATGTTTGTTGTGGTTGTTGTGGGGACAGGCTCCATGCGTTTGGCAGGTGTAAAGCAGGCATTCTGGTAGAGTGTATGTATGTGTATGTGTACAGGTGTGTGGGTACATGTGAATAATAGTGAGAGACTGAAGAATTGAGCAAGAGAGATTGACTGAGTGAGAGAATGATAGAATGAGGGAGGGGGGGATGGAGGAGGGGTGTAGGAAGGAGAGGAAAGGAGAGAGCGCAGCCTGCTTTGCATGCAGGTCAGGCAGTGCGGCACTCCAGTTTGTGAGACTCTGTCCTTCTGTCAGAGAATCCTGCCTGCCTAAGGCCCTCTCCCGCACGTGTGTGTGTGTGTGTGTGTGTGTGTGTGTGTGTGTGTGTGTGTGTGTGTGTGTGTGTGTGTGTGTGTGTGTGTGTGTGTGTGTGTGTGTGTGTGTGTGTGTGTGTGTGTGTGTGTGTGTGTGTGTGTTTATGCTGGACAGTGAGGCATGGATGCTGTTGGGGTTGTGGTGTACGTATGTGTGTGTGTGTTTTTGTGTGTGTGTGTGTACGCTGTGGCAGGGGAGAGATAGGAGGGGAGAGGGAGGAGGGAGGGTTAACAGCATACATTTAACCCCTGGTCCTCACCTCTAATTCTGCATGGAGGTGCAGGCAGATCTGTGACCTGAAACACATTGGGTAGTAAATATGTAATTCAGCAGCAGTATGTATTACCTGGGGGATAAATATGTTTCAGCTTAGTACTAGGGATGCTGGTGGAGTCATACTGTATGTATTAGCTAGTATGGTAGACTGGTGTGTGGTGACCACGATAAATCTGGGTCTGAGGAGGTGGATGCGGAGTGTTGACTCGTCTGGGTATGCTGAGAGGGGTTTGGCACAAGAGTAGTATTTTTTGGGGGGTTCATTTATTTTCAATTAGTATACTGTATATAAAGGTTATGATTGGTCAGAAACTATACTTCAAGGTAAACAAAACGGCTTTATATTACTGAACGCATAGTGTTGTCGCTACCTTAGAATCCACCGGCCTGTGCTATTTATCACACGGCAGCAGTATTTGCGCCTCAAAGGCCGAACTGTAGGATGGCCAATCAAGGTGCAGTTCAAACAACAACAGGAGCTGAAGTGGTGGAGAAAGAGAGGCTGTTTACGCTGACCTTAGATCTGTAAACAAGACTCATTACACCACAGTCCACAGAACAGGCACATGCCCAATAAACATTCTCACATTACTAGTCTGTGAGGGGAAAAAAACATCAAGAGTTATTCACTTGTAGAAATGCTCCCGCTGAGCCTCTGTCTGTCTGTCAGTTCCAGGGTTGTCAGGGGCAACCCTGGAGCCCAGGCAGACTAGACTGAGTGACTGACTGACACATGAGCAGGTAGAATCTTACCCAGCCCATCCTCAGTCAATAGAGCCTACCTCCTATACCAGTCATGACCTACTTTCCACATGGACACACACACACATTTCCATCCTGCCGACACACACAAAGGCTCTTGCTTTGGTTCACCTGACCTCCAACATAAAACCAGTAGAATAGACTAGAAGTCACTTACAGAACAGAGAGAAATGAGATTGGCCAAGAGAGCGGAATTTAACTGAATGTGTTCTCTGGTAGACTTTAGTGACATCACAACATTCTCCTATAGAGATGTGTTTTTACATTAGTAACATTCAGCTCCCCAGTAAAGGAAGCTCAGGGTTTGGGCCGATTCCCATTTATTTTGCGTCAGTGTAAGCAAAACTCAGTCTTCCTGGATCTGACCGTTCTAGCCTGTTCTGACACTGCTAGACATTACAATGAACTCAATCCCAACCTTTGATTTCAACTCATGCCCCATCCATCCTGTAATGTAGAGAAAAGGTGAACTGATCAGGGAGGCTCATCTGCATATATAATCAGCAGCCACCTATATGGTTCAGAGAACCAGAGAAAGTTCCAGACTGTTGCTGTAGTTGTTTAGCCTGGTTCCAAGCATGTGTGTGCTTTTATAGCTGATTCCTGTCACAAACAGGTCTGGTAACAGGCTAGTTGTTGTTGCCATGGCAAGGCATTTTGCCGCTGTCCTGTGGGCGTACATTGTCCCTCCGGGTTATACAGGGAAAACAGAACACGGAGATACAGGGTCAGTTTGAAGCTGTGAATATAGGTGTTGCCATGGCA
This sequence comes from Salmo salar, assembly GCF_965601325.2. NCBI lineage: Eukaryota > Metazoa > Chordata > Actinopteri > Salmoniformes > Salmonidae > Salmo > Salmo salar. The sequence goes on along the minus strand of NC_138293.1, from coordinate 63,841,493 downwards.
GGGAGTCTTGGCAGTGCCACCCGGTGCCCTGTGGTCGTCTATTGTCACTCTCTCCAGGTCATCACTTTAGTATGGACCGGATCATTAAAAATTCAGCTCCATTGATCAGCATGGGGTGTAGAGGTAGCTACTATTGTATCAGTGTGCCTGCCTGCCCTGTACACCAGGCTGCCTCCTTAGTCCATAGCCAGGCCCTGCAGGACTGTTTAACACAGTGTCAATGAGAGAGATAGAGGGAGGAACACCTTAGGCTTAGAGAGACTGGCATCGTGTAGGTCGGGGGGGATTCCCACCAGCCATAAACAGCTCTCCAGCTAGCTAGCTGCCTCGGTTTTCATAGTTAAATGAATGTCACTCATCTATTATAAATTGCTACGCAGGGTGAGAGACAGACGGGGAGAGGATAAAGTAACAATCAGTTGCAAATGAACTCTTTCTGATGTCCATAATAAAAATATGATGAGGCGATATCGAAAGGAAACACTGAGAAAGACAAACTAGCCGACGATGATAAATCAAATAAAGAAAACCTAGGCTACCTGTCATTTTGTCTTACCCTCACGCCGGTGGATATATGGCAGCAGGGAAAACGGTCACTCCGGTAAATTAACTGGAAATTGCCTGCAGATAAGAATAAGGAACTAGAATAAGAGTTTAGATTTGGGATCAAAATTCATGAATTGTCGCCATCTTTTTAATTTACATGTGATTGTGAGGTGTTTCCAGCCCGTTGGAAGCCTGGCCTGGTTTATAACACACCTTGGTTATTATGTTTTAATGGAACTTCCTCTGGTCTAGACTAGCATGTGTCACAGTAGAGAGGGGCAAAGGGAGGGAGAGGAGGACAAAAAGAGAGGCGGGAGAGGCAATGAGGTAGTGGCTTAGGTAGAGAATATCAGATGGATAGAGAGAGAGGTAGGTGGAGCGAGGGAGCAAAAGGGAAGAGAAAAGGAGGGAGAGAGGGGGCCTGTCTGCCGATGGATGATGGAGAAGTCTGGGAGACAGGCCAACATCTGAACGACTGACAGAGTGGCCTGTTTAATTCAATTTCACTTCTTTCATTTAATCCTGTCAAACGGCACAGCCTGTAACTAGTTCCTACTTGGTTTGAGTTATAACATTACATTCACAAACAGATCCCCCCCCCCTCACCCTCTCCTGTCCACATCCACATCCACAGCACCTAATGCTAATCAATTACTAAGAACATTGTAACCTTCTTGTTGTATTAACGATTCCTTTAATGGCCTGTCAATATGCCCTGTGTTGGCTCTGATGGAGGATAATGACATGATACTTGGGATAGTGTGTGTGTGTGTGTGTGTGTGTGTGTGTGTGTGTGTGTGTGTGTGTGTGTGTGTGTGTGTGTGTGTGTGTGTGGTGTGTGTGTGTGTGTGTGTGTGTGTGTGTGTGTGTGTGTGTGTGTGTGTGTGTGTGTGTGTGTGTGTGTGTGTCTGTATGTCTGTGCTCTGTATGTGTGTGTGTGGTGAGTGGGCTAGTAGGGTGTGTGCAGCATATTTTGGGCTGGGAATGGTCCCACTTCTAAGAGCATTTGATGCTGGTGTGTCACTGTCAAGGGCTTTTGGGTTACCTATTTCAGCTACTCTCTCTACCTCTCCTCTTCTCTCCATCTCTTTCAACATCGCTCCCTCACCCAGCATGCAATTTCTCAGAGAGTTGCTTTTATTGTTAGCTGTCAGATACTTGAGAGTAAATGTCTAACACTTCTCTCCCCCCCTCTCTCTCTCTTTCTCCCTCTGTCTATCGCTCTCTCTTTTCTTTTCTCTCTTTCTTTTTCTCTCTCCCCAGCAACAGCCCAACTACTGGAGCTTTAAGGTCAGTGCTGTAAGTGACAGTGTCGCTGTGTCAGTTTGGGTTTCTCCATCCACTGTGGTGTGTTCTTGTCTTTGTGTGTGTGTGTGTGTGTGTGTGTGTGTGTGTGTGTGTGTGTGTGTGTGTGTGTGTGTGTGTGTGTGTGTGTGTGTGTGTGTGTGTGTGTGTGTGTGTGTGTGTGTGTGTGTACCACCTCAGGCTCCTATGACACGGTGGCACATCTCTCTCTCTGCCTGGTTTCTGCAGCAGCCCTGTGCCCGTCGCACCGCTGGCACGCAGACTCTCAGTTGGCATCTCTCGAGTCTCAGGCGGCAGCAGCAGCTTAAAGCCTTCAAGCTCCGTTTAATCTGCAGGAAACGATTCTCCCAGGATTAATGCCACCTCAGTCAGTCAGCTAGCGCTAATGGCTAACATCCATGTGACCTTGCTAGAGTATTACTCAGGCTAACGGAGAAGTTAAGAAGAAATTACAGTGCCTTGTCGCATTGTGGAAATGTTACTTTGACATCTCTCAGACGTCCTTCGATATTACTGACAGGCTTTGAGGTTAGATATGCTGTATTTAGGAGAAATGTACAGTTATATGGAATATATTATTTCTGTTCTGTCTTGCCTGCGGATACATCAGTGAGGGTATATCTGTCTTGCGTGCGACACTGAGGTAAACGGAGTAGATTGAGTTTATGTGTAAGTGTCATGCTGTGGATCTATGTGAGCTGGCATGGTTTACGGTGTGTTGAGGGCTATGTTTCATAGATGTTATCCGGAGGCTGCTGAGGCACAGCATGGATCTACACAGAGAGGCTTTCAGGAAGTATTGCCATCTGTGTGGGAAGAGGCCTCGACTGAGGTTTACGCTTCCCTGAAATATCATCCGGACAGGGTGGAAATGTTACCAGATATCAATATCCAGATCCCTGACCCATCTACCCCAGAGCTATGGAATTATTACGAAGAGCGTAATAATGCCCAAAAAAGCTTTAAAAACCCTTCTCACGTCGAGACATTTTTCTTTGCGCTCCCAACAAACTCCAATCAGAGGCAGTCAGACAAGGGCTTTTCTTGTATTGACTGCCTGCAGCAACTGGACAGTCATCAAATCGCTGTCACAATATTCGATTTTCTCTTCATTTTTCTACTTCCATGACTTTGTGGAAATATTATTTTCACGCCCTTGATCAAGTGCCCGCCTAATAATGCTTGCCCACTTTTCCAGCGCTCCTCCACATAAATGACATCACGGTGTCTAAATCTGGAGATGAATATAATTAAAAGCCTACTGAATGAGTCACATTCTCAACAGGCTGAATTAGACAGAATTAAAGTGAAGGAGGAGAACAGATGATAAGAAGAAGAGGTAGAAGAAGAGGTAGAATCCAGCCCTATGGAGATTATTCTGCTGTATGTATCAGACCTGGGTTCAAATACTATTTCAAAACAAATATTCAGATAACCTTTTTTTATTTTCTTTCAAATCAAGCAGTTGAATATTTGGAAATACACTTGGAAAGTATTTAAAAATGCTCAAATACACTGACACAAATACACTCCCATGCATTTAACCCAGGTATTGGAACATATTATTTGAACTCAAGCAAAAGTACTTGTTTAGGCTGTGTATTTGAAAATACTCAAATACACTGAAAAAAAGTATTTCAATCACAAATACTCAAACACACATGCATTTGAACCCAGATCTGGTATGTATGTATTCTACTGGCCTGGCCCCTTTTCTAATTTTCCTCGGCAAAGAAGACTACCAGCCATCTCAGGTGTCATCCTCCCTCCCCAGAGTACGCCATTTTCTTCACTCTCCTGCCTAGCGAGCAGATCGCATCAACGAACAATCCAGCTCAATTTGGCAGAGCAATTTCTTCCATGCATTGATGACTCCCCATATTATAAAGAGACTGAGCTCGGCCAAGGAGAGAGGGAAGGGGGGGGGGGGGGCTGAGAGATAGACAGTGTGAGTGAAAGCCAGAGATAGAGGGAAAGAGTAAGTGAGGAGTAAGAGGGAGAGAGATGGATTTATTATGGGGGGTAATTTTTGTTTCCAATTTTTGCGGTACAGCCGTAGGCTTGCTTGTTTTCTAGGCTCTTCTCTCCCTGTTTGTTGAAATAGCACAACGTGTGGGAAGAGAGCGAGTGTGTGAGAGCAGGGCTGTACAAACAGACATAGAATGCAGCAGGAGAAGGAGTAGAGGGGTGCTCGGCTGCTTTGAGAGCTGTCCAGAAACAGAGGTGTTGACATAGAGAGACACAGACAGCCAGAATGAGAAGCTACTTTCGAGGCGGATGAAAAACTGATGACGCTCTGAGGGGTGTGAGCGACAGAGCGGGAAAGGAAGGGGAAAGATGACACAGAGAGCGAGATTGTAGAGAGAGAGATGGGGAGGAAAAGGAGAAGGACATATACACTGAGTATACAAAACATTAAGAACACCTACTCCTTCCATGACATAGACTGACCAGGTGAATCCAGCTGAAAGCTATGATCCCTTATTAATTTAACTTGTTAAATCCACTTCAATCAGTGTAGATGATGGTTATTGTTGGAGTCAACATTGGCCAGCATCCCTGTGGATCCCTTTTGACACCTTGTAGAGTCCATGCCCCAACGAATTGAGGCTGTTCTGAGGGCAATTCAATATTAGTAAGGTGTTCCTAATGTTTGGTACAGTCAGTGTATGAAAAAGGAAAGGTGGCTGAAAAGTGGTTGGAAAGGCCAGAGAATAGAAGGGGGACAGAAGAAGAGAGAGGTGTGAGGAGTGTGATGTAAGTCAGTTAAAACCCGCGGACATCTAATTAGCATAATACAAAAATCCCCATAAAAATCTATCCGTTTAAGCTAGAGATATCTGTTTTTTGCATTGGATATGTCTCAATCCACTGCATCCGCCTATGTCGCACTTCCGCATCTGCGGTGAAAGGTAACAGAGCAAGAGCGGTGTTGATCAGATCATGAGACATCCCGAAAATTGGTCTTCTCACAAAATGGTTTGTTCTGCTCTACAACCCCCGCAAGCGTATTGGGGCTCATCTAAAGTCGGTACAGCCGATCTGCCAACTTTTGTCTGTAGCATCCGAACAGTAATGACCCCTCTGTAGAAAGGTGAGACTCTCACAAACACGTACATGTTGGTTATTTTCCTCTACAACGCCCACAGGCCTCACAAGACTTGTCTGAAGGTCCCCTGGTAAAAATATAAGTATATAGACTTTCTTTCTTTCCTATTGTGTTATTGACTGTACGCTTGTTTATTCCATGTGTAACTCTGTGTTGTTGTTTGTGTCGCACGGCTTTGCTTTATCTTGGCCAGGTCGCAGTTGTAAATGAGAACTTGTTCTCAACTAGCTTACCTGGTTAAATAAAGGTGAAATTTAGAAAATTACTAAAATATAAAATATTCGTCGCCAAACCCACTTGCTCCAGGTCATCAATAAGTCTTTGCTAGGTAAAGCCCCACCTTTTCTCAGCTCACTGGTCACCACAGCAGCACCCACCCGCAGCACGCGCTCCAGCAAGTGTCACGTCCTGACCATAGAGAGCTCGTATTTTTCTATGGTAGAGTAGGTTAGGGCGTGACTGGGGTTTTTTGTCTAGTTTAATTTTTCTATGTTATGTTCTAGTTTCTTTCTTCTATGTTGAGGTTTTTGTATGATTCCCAATTAGAGGCAGCTGGTCATCGTTGTCTCTAATTGGGGATCATATTTAAGTAGTTGTTTTTCCCACTTGTGTTTTGTGGGAGATTATTTTGAGTTAGTGCATGTTGCACCTCTTCATCACGGTTTGTTGTTTTGTTTATAGTTATTGTATGTCTTGCATAGTTTCACATTAAAATAAATGATGTGGAACGATACCCACGCTGTGCCTTGGTCTCCTTCATATGACGGACGTGACAGCAAGTATATTTCACTGGTCACCCCCAAAGCCAATTCCTCCTTTGGCCGCCTTTCCTTCCAGTTCTCTGCTGCCAATGACTGGAACAAATTGCAATAATCACTGAAGCTGGAGACTCATATCTCCCTTACTAACTTTAAACACCAGCTGTCAGAGCAGCTCACAGATCACTGCACCTGTACATAGCCCATCTGTAAATAGCCCATCCAACTACCTCATCCCCATACTGTTATTTATTATTACATTTTTTTGCTCCTTTGCACACCAGTATCTCTACTTGCACATTCATCTTCTGCACATCTATCACTCCAGTGTTTAATTGCTAAATTGCAATTATTTCGCCACCGTGGCCTATTTATTGCCTTACCTCCCTTATCTTACCTCTTTTGCACACACTGTATATAGACTTTTTCTATTGTGTTATAGACTGTACGTTTGTTTATTCCATGTGTAACTCTGTGTTGTTGTTTGTGTTGCACTGCTTTGCTTTATCTTGGCCAGGTCGCAGTTGTAAATGAGATCTTGTTCTCAACTAGCCTACCTGGTTAAATAAAGGTGAAATTAAACATTTTAAATAAAAAAATGTACAAGAGACAAAATAAGAGAAACGGAGAGGGGGGGAGAGAGAGAGAAAAGCGGGAGAGATTGGGTTTGTTGTTGGATTTAGTCCTAGGTATGTTGGAGCCTGCTGTGTCCTTTCCATTCAATTATATTTCCTGTAAGATCATCTTGTTTTCTTCCTCTGTGGTATTATAAAAGTGTGGGCTCCTCACAGTAACTGAGTGCTATTGAAAAAGCCTGGATTGACACCATAGGGTGATAGGGAGAGGGGGAGAGGGGAGAGAGAGAGGGGGAGAGGTAGAAGAAAAGGTGCAGAGAAAAGTGGAAGAGCGTGTATAGCATTACAGATCTCCTAGCAGATGGTGAGTGCTTTTACCTGCCCATGATGACGCACAGGAGGAAATGGTTCTAGGAACGCTCCCCATGTTCTATCCCACTGGGCACCCACTGGTTGTATCAACATTGTTTCCACGCCATTTCAATGGAATTACATTGAACCAAAGTGGAATAGACGTTGAATTGATGTTTGTGCCCAGTGGGATATCACTTTGACACCTTTACATAAAGTATCTACGGCAACAACACCAAGTCGATATGGTTTCTTTCCTCCAACACATGGAGAGAACATATTTTGTTCCACTGGGGGAAATCTACCTTTGTTTCTTAAGTGTTTAGTATTTCTCCAAGCTACTATAGAATGACTCACACCTGTTTCTCCAACAACAGTCAAAGTGAAAGATTCTCATTAGGTGAGATGCTGGAGTTTGTTGACAGATCTCTCCTGTGTGCGAGCGAGAGAGAGACACGGAGCTAGTTTCCCTCTCTCCACTTCCTCCTGAGTTCTGTTTGATATTTTGCATGGTCTCCCCGGTTCGGTGTGATTTGTTGAAAAGATCCTCTGTTATGTAGGAACAAAGTCCAGGGAGTAGCGCTAGCTCGACGTCAGCTCACTGGCGTGTTGGAGACACTAGAGGCCTCCTTTGATTATTGGTGTGATTAGAGATGTGGCTCACTCTTCTATAGGATATGTATCTTTTAGCTCTGCTGTGCTGAGTCAAGCTGATGGCTGTGCTTTATCCATCTGCGCTCTGGCTTTATTTAGCCCTGGAGCTCTGCTCGGCTCACTGGAGCTGGTGTTTGCGTCTGTTGTGTGTTCTGTGTGTACAATATATGCGCTGCTGTGCGGTGCGATGGACTGGGTTGTTGTGCTCCCTGCTCAGTGTGGTCATTGCTTAGATAAATGACCCCATTAGAAAGCACAGTGGGGGCGATCCGTCAGAACCACCCTCTCTCTGGGTGCTCAGACACTGTCTGCCGGCCCACCAAATCAAATCAAATATGATTTGTCGCACACACATATTTATCAGATGTTATCGCGGGTGTAGCGAAACGCTTATCTTCCTAGCTCAAACAGTGCAGTCATTTACAAGTGCCACTACTCTGTTGTGGGGCTGTGTGTGTGACTACACTGTGTAAATGTCTGTGGTTGCAGTATGAACAGTGTGTGTGTGTGTGTGTGTGTGTGTGTGTGTGTGTGTGTGTGTGTGTGTGTGTGTGTGTGTGTGTGTGTGTGTGTGTGTGTGTGTGTGTATGTCTGTGATTTTGTATGTGTGTCACAGGAGGTTGGTGGGACCTTAATTGGGGAGGACAGGCTCGTGGTAAAGGCTGGAGTGGAATGGTATCAAATACATTAAACACATGGTTTCCATGTGCTTGATGCCATCCCATTTGCTCCGTTCCAGACATTATTATGAGCCGTCCTCCCCTCAACAGCCTCCTGTGGTGTGTGTGCATGCATGTTGTGTGTATTTGTGAATGACCCCAAAGCGAGCACTGCTGGGAGTCAATGAGCACAACACTCTGTGAGGCTGCGTCTCGCCTTCCTAAATACAAGATTAATGAGAGCCTCGGAAAAAAACATGCTGAAGTCTTATTAAACCAGAACGAGGGATGAAACGACAGAAAGAGCAGAGGAGAAGTTGTTTTCTACTAGCGAGGGGCGCAGGCACTGTACTGTAATGTAACGTGGGCTCGATGTGTCTGGCTGACTCTGCAATCCTAACAGTCATCAGCGAGCATTCTGGGAGCTCATTAACGGAGTCTGGGAGCTGGAGGAGACCCGGCGGTGGGGATAGCGGAGCCAGCTCACTGAACAGAACACAGCAGCCTAGCAGAACACAGTCTAGAAGCAGCAGCAGCAGAGCAGCTGAGGAAGAAGAGATGCTGCCTGGGCCCAGGCCAGGTCCAGGCCAGTAGAATAAACCCAGAGTGACAGCCCTGATCTGGATCTACATGGCCTTGTCTAATCCAGACAGCCCTGGCCTGCACTCATTTAAGGTTGGCCAGAGGCCAGCAGGGCCCCAACCAATAGGGAGAGGATGAAGGTGTAGGGGGAGAGCGTTAAAACATTAAAACAGATCTCAGTGCCCACCAGGTTATTTTGTATCTTCCTCATTCCTACCTACTGGTCCTCAGTGGATCCCTAGTTCTGAAGGTGTTGTGTTCTGGACCTCTGCCTTGCTGTATCCCTCTGCTGTCAGCATTGGTGAAACAACAGGCACCGTTACATGATTCCATCCCACCCGATCAGAAAGAGGAAAGATGGCATCAGTTGTATGAATGTTGGTCCTGACATGCTGATACATTATGCTAATCTTAATTGTGTTTGTTTGTCTTATAGTCTGTTTGTTGTTTGTTACCTCTTTCACGTTTCTCCATACTCCTCTCTATCAAATCCATTCTTTCCGCCTCTCTCTCGCTCTCCTCTCCCCAAACAAACTCTCTCTCACTTTCTCTCCTCCAGAGTCGTAGCCCGCGTCACTCCCAATCCACCCAGTCTGGGCTAGCTGACCAGGCCTCTAAGCTGTCCTTTGCCTCGGCTGAGTCTCTGGCTGAGACCATGTCTGAGGCTGACATCCCCCTGGGGTTCAGCCGAACCAACCGCTTCCGCCAGAGTCTGCCCCTGTCCCGCTCAGCCAGCCAGAACAAGCTGCGCTCCCCAGGTGAGACCCAACACCCACACTGGAGCTGGACATGACCCAGACAGTGCAGAAACTGTACATGATGTGTACATGATCACGTTTTAACCTTTACCAACTACTGCTACAGTAAGACTGTGCAGAGAATATACATGACATCAGTGGAGGCTCCTCAGTGGAGGAAGGGGAGGACCATCCTCCTCAGTGAATTCCACAAAAATAAAAAAGAGTGAAACTTTAAAACAGTTATAATTGATTAAAACACACTGTTTTGCAATGAAGATCTACAGTAACCTCAACAGCACTCTGTAGGGTATCACCATGGTGTAGCCGGAGGACAGCTAGCTTCCATCCTCCTCTGGGTACATTGACTTCAATACAAAACCTAGGAGGCTCATGGTTCTCATCCTCTTCCATTGACTTACACAGTAATTATGGCAACTTCCAGAGGACATCCTCCAACCTATCAGAGCTCTTGTAGCATGAACTGGCATGTTGTCCACCCAATCAAAGGATCAGAGAATGAATCTAGTACTGAAAGCATAAGCTACAGCTAGCTAGCACTGCAGTGTATAAAATGTGGTCAGTAACTGACTCAAAGAGAGAGAAATAAAATAGTTGAACAGTTTTGAACAAATTAAATTCTTAAAATATTAAGGAGAAGCACGAGAGAGAAAGAGAGATGTTGTTGCATTTTTTGCCTTGTCACAAACAGCTGATGTGTTGTGCACTGAAGCCCACAAGCGAAGAAAAAGGTGAGAGGACAGTGCGTAGATGCGAGAAGGAATTAACAAGCAAAGTGATCAAGCTGTTTACATGTGGCTGCTCTGAAAGTGAACTGTTTTTGCGTGTGATCAGGGGTGTATTCATTCTGCCGATTCCGTTGAAAAACATTTCTTAAAAGGAATCAATGAATGAATGAAACGGGGAGAAACATACCTGAATTTGTCCAATAGAAACTCATGATGGGTATAGGTCAAATTAGAGTATCATGTAGTAGACTAAACCTAGCACTGTTACATTGAACTGGGTGAATGGAATATGAATGACAGTCATCCAATATGCTGTAATAGAAATAAGGCCATGCTCATAAAATAAATGACCATCCTCCCTCATCTTAAACGTCACCGACTGCCACTGCATGACATAAACATGACCATGTAACAGCCTTTACCAGCTACATAGCTGAGACAACATTTTCCTCATCCCAAAACTTTTGTGGACTTTAACATTTACCTAGTTCATCTGCTATCTTATCAAACCTTATCCACATAGTAAATAATTATTCCCATTCCCAATTCCTTTCGCGTTTTGTGGTTGTGCCTCATTTGAATTCACTATTCGATATGAATTATTGCGAAATGATTGAATCGTGATTACATTTGCATATTTTGTAGCCATTTCAGAAGCGTAAGTTATGCACCCTCGGCTGGGTGTTGTTACCAGGCACTAATCACACAGCTCCTGGGTTAGTCATGTAACCTACAGCCTGGTGTGTCTTCGCACCCTCAGATCAGTGTGATTATTCTCTGCCTGCCTGCCCTGTGGTGCGTTAGTGCTTACATAACACTGGATCATCCACGCCTTACATTACATATCTGGGGCACAGCAACCATACACAGCCATACACTGCACTGTATTTCGTTATTAGCACAGGGATAATATGTTCATAGACATTAAGTCATGATTCAAATCCGGACGTATTATTCATGTATTTCTGCTACAGAGTCATATTGTGTGAACTCAGCATTGGGACAGCTTTACAGTGTGGACTACAGTATCATAAGTGTGAACTCATCGTTGGGACAGCTTTACAGTGTGGACTACAGTATCATAAGTGTGAACTCATCGTTGGGACAGCTTTACAGTGTGGACTACAGTATCATAAGTGTGAACTCAGTGTTGGGACAGCTTTACAGTGTGGACTACAGTATCATAAGTGTGAACTCATCGTTGGGACAGCTTTACAGTGTGGACTACAGTATCATAAGTGTGAACTCAGTGTTGGGACAGCTTTACAGTGTGGACTACAGTATCATAAGTGTGAACTCATCGTTGGGACAGCTTTACAGTGTGGACTACAGTATCATAAGTGTGAACTCAGTGTTGGGACAGCTTTACAGTGTGGACTACAGTATCATAAGTGTGAACTCATCGTTGGGACAGCTTTACAGTGTGGACTACAGTATCATAAGTGTGAACTCAGTGTTGGGACAGCTTTACAGTGTGGACTACAGTATCATAAGTGTGAACTCATCGTTGGGACAGCTTTACAGTGTGGACTACAGTATCATAAGTGTGAACTCATCGTTGGGACAGCTTTACAGTGTGGACTACAGTATCATAAGTGTGAACTCATCGTTGGGACAGCTTTACAGTGTGGACTACAGTATCATAAGTGTGAACTCAGTGTTGGGACAGCTTTACAGTGTGGACTACAGTATCATAAGTGTGAACTCATCGTTGGGACAGCTTTACAGTGTGGACTACAGTATCATAAGTGTGAACTCATCGTTGGGACAGCTTTACAGTGTGGATGGATCAGACTTATAAACATTGGTGGGTGTAGGCAATGCTAAGCACGCAGGGAGAAACAGAGCGCTGTAAAACCAGTGACAGAGACGGATGATGAGCCCTTTGGAAGAGGAGTTTAGGCAGTGCTTTAGGACAGTGGCACTCTCTCACTCCCACTTCCTCCTGTCTATTTATCAACCAGACCTTCCCTTTATCTCTCTCTCCTTTTCATTTGACTTTCGTCACCCCTTCCTCTATTGTTCTATTATCTCCTGCTCCACCTTCATCCTTGACTTTAAATTCTCTCTCTGTGGCCTAGTGTGGTCAACACATCTACGGTGTCAGCATAGGTTCAAATCAGGCTTACAGCCCTTTGACCTAACCGCTCTCTACCTTTCCCCACTGTCATAATCTCTCTCTAGCTGTTCAATGAAGTCAGGATTATCTTAAAAATATATTATAAATGATCTCTCCATCACTCTCCTTCTCCAGGCGTGCTGTTCCTGCAGTTTGGGGATGAGACGCGGCGGGTGCACATCACCCATGAGCTGAGCAGCCTGGACACGCTGCACGCCCTCATCGTGCACATGTTCCCCCAGAAGCTGACGGCGGGGATGCTCAAGTCCTCCAACACGGCCATCCTGATCAAGGACGAGGCGCGCAACGTCTTCTACGAGCTGGAGGACATCCGGGACATCCAGGACCGCAGCATCATCAAGATCTACCGCAAGGAGCCCATCTACGCCTCCTACCCCGGCACACACCTGGTCAACGGGGACCTGAGGGTGAGACAGGGAGGGGAGAGAAGGGTGAGGGAGGAGAGAGGGATGCTGAGGGAGGGGGAGGGGGTGGAGCTTGGATGGCGTCTGATAGGGCGATAGGTGGATGGAGGGCTCTGGATTCTACTATAAATACTGATACTGTGACACTACTGTTGAGCTTTGACCTTTGAAGGTGCAACAGCTCTTTTGTGTTTATGTTGCAACAGTAAGTTTGACAGGTTGTGGAGGCGTATGGGTTATTTCTCCAGATATTCCCGCTGGGCAGTACTTTTATCTTCAAGAGCACCATATGCTGCCTGGACACTAAATAACAATGTTTCCCACAGAGATGAGCTTGTTTCACCCCCTGTGCATGTCTCTGTTTTGGTTGAGTTCAAGGAACCTTGAAGTTGTTCTGTTTTCAGTCCCTACCATCTGTAATGGCTCAGGATGAACCAGCCATTACCTATGCAAATAATTAGAGTGTGTGTGTGTGTGTGTCTCTGTCTCTGTCTGTGCGTATGAGTGTGTGCGTGCAGGCATACTAAAATCTCTGAATTGTGTACAGAGGAACACCAAAATATCCCAGATGAACTAGATTAAATTAAATCATTGAGAGTTCTTATTTCCAGGAGGGTAGATGATGCGGTAAAGCCAGGCCTTTGAAGAACATTCAAGTTGCTGGCTCTTGGCTGGCTCTTTGTTCTATGACAGTGTGTGAACTGCCATAGAATCAGATCAGTGCTGTGCTGGGGACAACCCTGCATGTTAACTAACATCTTGACATTGAACTGCTCCCGGGTGCACATTTTTGGGTTTGGATAGTTGGTTTTAACTGTGTTTTCAGGGAATTATGTAAGTGTGTGTCCCGACTCCTGTGTACAAGTGTGTGTGTGTGTGTGTGTGTGTGTGTGTGTGTGTGTGTGTGTGTGTGTGTGTGTGTGTGTGTGTGTGTGTGTGTGTGTGTGTGTGTGGTGTGTGTGTGTGTGTGTGTGTGTGTGTGTGTGTATACGATGCCCTCCCTCTGCAATGGCTCTTATACACAGTCCTGTCCATCATCACTTTACAGTATACTGTAGGGAAGGTTAGGAGAAAGGAGAGACAATATTTAAAAAAGGTTGAGGAGACAAAGACACAGGGATGACTAGAAGAAGGAGAGTAGGAGAGAGAGATAACTACTGTAGATTAAGGAAAGACGTAAATAGGAGAGAGATAATTACTGTAGGTTGAGGAAAGACATAAACAGAAGAGAGAGGTAATTACTGTAGGTTGAGGAAAGACATAAACAGGACAGAGGTAATTACTGTAGGTTGAGGAAAGACGTAAATAGGAGAGAGAGATAATTACTGTAGGTTGAGGAAAGACATAAACAGGACAGAGGTAATTACTGAAGGTTGAGGAAAGACATAAATAGGAGAGAGAGATAATTACTGTAGGTTGAGGAAAGACATAAATAGGAGAGAGAGGTAATTACTGTAGGTTGAGGAAAGACATAAACAGGAGAGAGATAATTACTGTAGGTTGAGGAAAGACGTAAATAGGAGAGAGAGATAATTACTGTAGGTTGAGGAAAGACGTAAATAGGAGAGAGCGATAATTACTGTAGGTTGAGGAAAGACATAAACAGGAGAGAGATAATTACTGTAGGTTGAGGAAAGACATAAATAGGAGAGAGAGGTAATTACTGTAGGTTGAGGAAAGACGTAAATTTGAGAGAGGTAATTACTGAAGGTTGAGGAAAGACGTAAATAGGAGAGAGAGATAATTACTGTAGGTTGAGGAAAGACATAAACAGGAGAGAGAGATAATTACTGTAGGTTGAGGAAAGACGTAAACAGGAGAGAGAGATAATTACTGTAGGTTGAGGAAAGACATAAACAGGAGAGAGATAATTACTGTAGGTTGAGGAAAGACATAAACAGGAGAGAGATAATTACTGTAGGTTGAGGAAAGACATAAACAGGAGAGAGATAATTACTGTAGGTTGAGGAAAGACATAAACAGGAGAGAGAGATAATTACTGTAGGTTTTGGAAAGACATAAACAGGAGAGAGAGATAATTACTGTAGGTTGAGGAAAGACATAAACAGGAGAGAGAGATAATTACTGTAGGTTGAGGAAAGACATAAACAGGAGAGAGAGATAATTACTGTAGGTTGAGGAAAGACATAAACAGGAGAGAGAGATAATTACTGTAGGTTGAGGAAAGACAAACAGGAGAGAGAGAGAATTACTGTAGGTTGAGGAAAGACGTAAATAGGAGAGAGGTAATTACTGTAGGTTGTGGAAATACATAAACAGGAGAGAGAGGTAATTACTGTAGGTTGTGGAAATACATAAACAGGAGAGAAAGAGGAATTGAAAAAGTGGGCGATGCAGAGTAAAAAGGCAGAATATAAAAGGATTAGACCACCCAGTCAAGCGGTGGAGGAGAGAAGAAGGAACCTGTGGTGGATGAGGAAATTCCTCACATTCATTCCAATGAACCAGGAGTGGGTTAGTCTCCTGCTTTCTCTCACTTCTCTTCAATAGAGAGGAAATGGATATGTGCAGATATGGAGAAGTGCTGAATACCAGCTCTTTGTAATCCATTGGGTTTAGTTGGGCTGGTTAAATGGAGCTCAGTGGTTCTCCTGGACGAGTGGAAGGAGAAGAAAGAAAGAAACAATAAGGCTGGACTGGTTCCCTCTTTTAAGCTCTTTCATTTTCAGCCTCAGTTATTACACTGTAAGGTGACAATCAATACATGTAGGTAATCCCATATCCTATAAGCCTTACTGTACTCTTGGATAGAGCCATTACTATAGACTTGAATCACACGTGTTGATTGTGTGCTGGTATTTGATGTGGGCTTCTATAAAGATGCTGTGATTGCATTGATGAGCCCAGGCTACCACAGACTGTCCAATGTCAGTGTGATTTCCTATCCTCTGATTGTCAGCCTGGCACAGAGGGGGAGCACAGCCTTTTCATCCACTAGTATCCATGGTAACCTACCCTCCACCCCCACCCCTGATGTCGTTTCAGAGGGATCTGGTGTACACGTCCCGAGAGTCCTCCCCCACCCGCCGCCTCAACACCCTGCCCTCCTCCTCCGCCTCACCCCCATCCGGCTCCCCATCCCGCTCCCGTCTGTCCTACAGCGGAGGTCGGCCTCCCTCCTTCGCCGGGCCGGGTAGTCACCCCCAGCTCCAACAACACTCCCAGCACCAGCAGCACCCCCAGCAGCACCAGCCTCAGCACTCCCACCACCCTGGAGCCGGCTCCCACCACGGGGGCCCCAACGCCGGCCTGTCCTCCTCCCCTAGCGCCATCTTGGAGCGCCGCGACGTCAAGCCCGACGAGGAGGTTTCTGGGAAGAACATGATGCTGGTGAAGGAGGGGCTGTACGCCGACCCATACAGCCTGGTACACGAGGGCCGCCTCAGCATCGCCTCCACACAGTCGCTGGCCGCCATCGGAGACCCCTTCGGCTTCCCCGTGTCCGGTGGGCTGTACCGCCGCGGCTCTGTGCGCTCCCTCAGCACCTACTCTGCTGCCGCCCTGCAGGGGGAGCTGGAGGACGCCCTGTACAAGCCTGGAGGTCCCCTCTACTCTGACTCCTACTCCTCAGCCACACTGGGCATGGGCTTCCGCATGCCCCCCTCCTCCCCGCAGAAGATCCCTGATATGCAGCTGAGGGACAGGGGGGACTCGTACTCTAGCTCCCCCAGCCGAGCCTCCCCGGTCAGGCAGACCTTCCGCAAGGACTCAGCATCCTCTTCCGTGTTTGTGGAGAGCCCCAAGTCCAGGCCCAGTTCCAGCTCTGACCCTCTGTCCCTGCAGGTCGGGCCGGGAGGGGATGGGAGCAGGTTTGCGCCCGGATACAGCTCCCCACTCCCTGGAGAGACTTCTGAGTCCCGGTGAGTATGTGTGTGTATGTGTGTATGTGTGGTTTGAGATTTCATGCTTCCTCCATATAGTACATGTGCGTTTCGCTAGGTGTTTTCTAGTGTATACTAGTA
This sequence comes from Salmo salar, assembly GCF_965601325.2. Taxonomy (NCBI): domain Eukaryota; kingdom Metazoa; phylum Chordata; class Actinopteri; order Salmoniformes; family Salmonidae; genus Salmo; species Salmo salar. The sequence goes on along the minus strand of NC_138293.1, from coordinate 63,824,941 downwards.
TGTTTTGACATTACTGCGTGATGTGTGGGTGCACAAGCTTCCATGTTTGTGTGTGTGTGAGTGAACCTAACTGACCAGTGTGTGTTAACATGCTGGCTTTCTCCAGGGATCGATTGGAGCGACTGGATCGTATGGAGGCCATGGAGAAACAGATAGCCAGTCTGACAGGCCTGGTTCAGAGTGTACTGACCAAAGCCCCCGACAGTGACAGCACGTAAGACCCCCTTAAGATCCCAAACGCACAGAGACATTCATAGACAAACAGTTGAAGTCAGAACATTTACATACATTTAAACTCAGTTTTTCACAATTCCTGACATTTAATCCTAGTAAGAATTCCCTGTCTTAGGTCAGTTAGGATCACCACTTTATTTTAAGAATGTGAAATGTCAGAATAATAGTAGAGAAAATGATTTATTTCAGCTTTTATTTCTTTCATCACATTCCCAGTGGGTCAGAAGTTTACATACACTCAATTAGTATTTGGTAGCATTGCCGTTAAATTGTTTAACTTGGGTCAAACGTTTCGGGTAGCCTTCCACAAGCTTCCCATAATAAGTTGGGTGAATTTTGGCCCATTCCTCCTGACAGAGCTGGTGTAACTGAATCAGATTTGTAGGCCTCCTTGCTCGCACACGCTTTTTCAGTTCTGCCCACAAATTTTCTATGGGATTGAAGTCAGGGCTTTGTGATGGCCACTCCAATACCTTGACTTTGTTGTCCTTGAGCCATTTTTCCACAACTTTGGAAGTATGCTTGGGGTCATTGTCCATTTGGAAGACCCATTTTAGCTTCCTGACTGATGTCTTGAGATGTTGCTTCAATATTTCCACATCATTTTCTATCCTCATGATGCCATATATTTTGTGAAGTGCACCAGTCCCTCCTGCAGCAAAGCACCCCCACAACATGATGCTGCCACCCCCGTGCTTCATGGTTGGGATGGTGTTCTTCGGCTTGCAAGCCTCTCTCTTCTATTTTTGATTCATCAGACCAGAGGACATTTCCCCAGGAAGTACGATCTTTGTCCCCATGTGCAGTTGCAAACTGTAGCCTGGCTTTTTTATGGAGCAGTGGCTTCTTCCTTGCTGAGCGGCCTTTCAGCTTATGTCGATATAGAACTCGTTTTACTGTGGATATAGATACTTTTGTACCTGTTTCCTCCAGCATCTTCACACGGTCCTTTGCTGTTGTTCTGGGATTGATTTGCACTTCGCACCAAAGTACGTTCATCTCTAGGAGACAGAACGCGTCTCCTTCCTGAGCAGTATGGTGGCTGCGTGGTCCCATGGTGTTTATACTTGTGTACTATTGTTTGTACAGATGAACGTGGTACCTTCAGGCATTTGGAAATTGCTCCCAAGGATGAACCAGACTTGTGGTAGTCTACCATTTTTTTCTGCGGTCTTGGCTGATTTCTTTTGATTTTCCCATGATGTCATGCAAAGATTCAGTGAGTTTGAAGGTAGGCCTTGAAATACAGCCACAGGTACACCTCCAATTGACTCAAATGATGTCAATTAGCATATCAGAAGCTTCTAATGATATGACATCATTTTCTGGAATTTTCCAAGCTGTTTAAAGGCACAGTCAACTTTGTGTATGTAAACTTCTGACCCACTGGAATTGTGATACAGTGAATTATAAGTGAAATAATCTGTCTGTAAACAATTGTTGGAAAAATGACTTGTGTCATGCACAAAGTAGATGTCCTAACCGATTTGCCAAAACTATAGTTTGTTAACAAGACATTTGTGGAGTGGTTGAAAAATACATTTTAATGACTTCAACCTAAGTGTATGTAAACTTCCGACTTCAACTGTATATACTACTACAGCAGTAGACCATGACAGGACGAGCACAGAAATACATGGCTGGTCTCAGGATACTATATCGTTGTTTAATAGACCAGAATACGTATATTAGATAATGTACATGATTATATTACAGGTGTTGGCATTATCACTGTAATTGGCTGGTAATAATGACCTTGCCCTGTGGACAGTATAAAGCACTCTGTAGTATAAGTACATAATGCGTAAGTATAGTACAGGTGTTGGCATTAGCACTGTAATTGCCTTGCCCTGTGGCCCTGGTTGATCCTCAGATGCGGCCTACTGCGTCTCTGCATGATGGCGGGCTGCCCTCCGGACCAGGGCTCGGAGTTCTCACGGCCCTTCCCTTTCTCTTCCAGCGAGAAGACCGAATCCAACAGCGACGGCTCCGCCACAGGAAGTGAGTACTACGCGTAAAGTTCTAGCTCAAACTAGATTGAGGTGAATTGAGTTTTAGTTTGATCTTGTAGTCAGACTGCATCCAGTCCTGCTAACCATTTACAATAGTTCAGGTTGAGCTTAGTTTTCGTGTCCATTTACCCACTGGGCCAGGCATAGATCAGTTATTTTAACAGATAAGATGGCTACTGGTCTTTAAACCTCAACAGACATAGAATGACATCTCCCTCAACTCGCAACCTAGATACAAACCCATCCCTCTGTCCCTGCTTCCACTAATATCGCTCTCTTACTCACATTTCCTTCCCTTTCTTCTTCTGTTTTATTTCTCTTTTCTCACTCCCTCTCTCTCTCTCTCTCTCCATATCTCTTTCGTCCCCTGTTCCTAATGCCTCCATTTAGCATGAGTGAGTCTACGTAGACTTGCTGTTCAATGGCCAGACCATCAAAGGGCCAGCGAAAGGACACATCTGCCTTTGATGCCTCTCCTTGACATGAAATAACACCAGAAAATAAAGCTGTTAAATTAGCCATTTTTCTCTCCGCAATAGTCGATAGAGGAAGTGTCCAGGGGTCCTCACTTGCCTCTGGCAATGTAAACCTTGAAGATTACTCCCAATTTTCCTCCACTCTCTCTTCTCTCTCTTTATCTTTGGTAACTGGCTCACTGCTTCTGTATTACAGCTGGACGGCTGAAGCGGAAAGGTAGTTTCACTCTTCTCCTCTATCTCTCCTCTCATCTCTCTGCCCCTGGGTGGGTGTCTGGTGTTGTCACAGCTCCGATATTGGTGGTGGTGTGTCTCTTCTCTTATGTACCCTTTGGTTGCCTATAATCCTCTCTACACCCCCCCCCCCCCCCCCCCCCATCTCTGGTCTTGTGTTGTTGGGCCCTTCTGGGTCTTTTTGGATATTCATACATCTGAGATTCAGAAGGATATTCTCCTCGCACCATCAACAGGCTCTCTCTGTTCGTTTTCAGTCTACCTCTGTCCAGGAACTGAGCTGGGATCCTTTACCTGTGCTCCCAAGACTGCATGTGGAAGTGTGTGCGCGTGCATGTATCTGCTGTTGTGTGTCAGATGTCTTTATACATACAGCATTGTAATTTACCCAGTTTCCTCTGACTTCCTCATAACCTGTGTTCTGTCCTGTGATTGTCAGCTCTGACGCCGTCGGCCCCGCTGGCTCTGATGCCCCCCCCTCCCTCCGGAGACAGCCAGGTCACCACCGTCACCCGGCTGCAGATGCAGCTTCACCTCCACGACCTGCAGCAGAATGCCACCGACCTGCGCAAACAACTCTCCCAGCTCCGCAAGATGCAGGTGAAAACGACTGAGCCTACTCTCAATGCGTCTATTAGTACGACTGTTTACACAAACACGCACGCATGCAGGCACACAGGCACGTGCACACATTCACATACATACATACACACACACACACACACACACACACACACACACACACACACACACACACACACACACACACACACACACACACACACACACACACACACACACACACACACACACACACACACACACACACAATAATGAACAAGATGTCTTCTTCTACGACACATTTAGGTCATAGTATGCTTTGCGAGACAGTGGAAGATTAAAGTTGTAGTATGTGTTTGTACTAAGAGTTTGAAGCCGTGGTCCTTAATTCCCTAGCCTAGTGGATAACCCTGTGAAGATGGACGCAGCATCAGATAATGGAAAGAAATGAAACCATTCAAAGTTTTCCCTGTGACTCCCTGCGGTACCATGGTTACAGGCTGAGGAGAAGAGAATGGTCCTGTCTGTGTCATAACTCTCTGGGGGGGGGGGGGTTGCTCTAACACATCAGATCAGTGGGGAAAAGAAATGAAGAAGTGTAAAGGATATGCCGTATGTGATTTAGGGACAGCGCAGGGCCGTTTAATAGTCTGCCCTGTCTGTCTCTTCCTTTAGAGAGAGTTTATGAAACATAACAGTGGACACAGTCAGTGGTCCAGTCCACTTCATGCATCGTTAAGCTCTCCCTAGAGCCCAGCTCAATGGCTCATGACTCCTGGGTTTTGTAGTTTTATAGCCTGTGATTTCCTCAACATACAACTGGTGCTCACAGAGAGGCACAGCAGCAGTACCTGCACCAACTCTCTTCTGATGAGGAGCTGGGTTTAAGAGGTGTGATTTATTGTTGGAGAAAGATTACACTGAGTGGACAAAACATTATGAACACCTGCTCTTTCCACAACATAGACTGACCAGTTGAATCCAGGTGAAAGCTATGATCCCTTATTGATGTCACCTGTTAAATCCACTTCAATCAGTGCAGATGAAGGGGAGGAGACAAGTTAAAGAAGGATTTTTAAGCCTTGAGACGATTGATACATAGATTGTGTATGTGTGCCATTCAGAGGGTGAATGGGCAAGACAAAAGAAGTGCCTTTCAATGGGGTATTGTAGTACTCTAGGTGCCAGGTGCACCGGTTTGTGTCAAGAACTGCAACGCTGATGGGTTTTTCACGCTCAACAGTTTCCCATGTGTATCAACAAAGGTCCACCACCCAAAGGACATCCAGCCAACTTGACACAGCTGTGGGAACTATTGGAGTCAACGGGGGCAGCATCCCTGTGGAACGCTTTCGACACCTTGTAGAGTCCATGCCCTGACAAATTGAGGCTTTTTCGAGGGAAAAAGACACGGATGGAGAGGAGTAAATTGGTAAATGGAAGCCAAATGCAGCACAGTGGGACTAGAGAGTAGTAATAATCTCAGTCATTTACCTGTGTGTGAGCCCAAGCCTGACTCCTAACCTTTGACCCGCCCCGTTTCCCATGGAGACGGCCCCAGGCCTGAATAATACATGATGCTCATGAATTATGTAGAGCGAGAGAGAGAAGGGAGAGGAAGGGTGAACGTGGTAGAGGTAGCGTAATGCAGAGAAAGAAACAGAAAGAGAGTATAAATGTTTTTATTGTGACTGCTCTGGCTGGATCAGAATAAATGGGGTTTTAATTAATTGCTTCTATTGGGGCAAATCAGATGTAATGCTGCAGAGCACATTGTTTATATTGTTGTTCAGTTTGATTCCCTGGAACATAAAAGCAATCCATTATTAACTTCCCTTGCTAAGCAGGTGCTTTCATCTCAGTAGTGGTTGTATTGCATAAATTATAACAGAGTTCATTCATAGTTCTGGATGTGTATTGAATTTTGGTTGAGTGCTTTGCAGTAGGATTTAGATGTCCTACTAGTGCAATTCTCTAACTGGAAACCCTGCTGTTTTTTGTCTGTGTGTGAACCTTATTTTATTCTGAGTGAGACACACACGTGCACACAGACACACACACACATGCACAGACACACACATAGCACCATGATGGGTTCCATCATCAGCTAATCACATTCTGTTAGCAGGGCGACAGGTTGGCTCTGTCACGTCCTGGCCAGTATAAGGATTAATTGTTATTGTAGTTTGGTCAGGACGTGGCAGAGGGTATTTGGTTTATGTGGTTCGGGGTGGTGGTTTTTCTAAAAAGGGCATTTGATTTATGTATTCCGGGGTTTTTGGGCACTGTTCCTTGTTTATGTAATTCTATGTTTAGTCTAGGTAATCTGTTTCTTGTCTAGCATGTATGAGCCTGAGAAGACTGTCGGTATATCTTGAGTTCGTTTTGTTGTTTTTGTGTTCATTTTGATTTAATAAATGTTCAAAATGAACAAACACAGTCCTGCTGCATTTTGGTCCTCCTTCACCGACGATAACCGTGACAGAATCTCCCACCAAAAATGGACCAAGCAGCAGAGGAAGGAGCAAGGGGAATTCGGTGAGGACCGGGAACACTACCGAGGAACGCGACTGGCGTTTAAACCGGAGAGGCAGCCCCAATAATATTTTTTTGGGGGGGCACACGGACAGATCGGCGGAGCCGAGGATGGAACCAGAGCTAGTGAGGGGAAAAGTGGAGGAAAGAGAAACAGAGACTATAAGGGAGTTGATGGGAAAATTGGAGGAGAAAAGGATGAGAGAGCTACTGTGTTGGTGTTTTAGGCACGACATTCGCCCTACAGAGCGTGTCCTAATGTTATCACCTGGAGTAGCGTTTATTAATAGTCCTGAGGTGCATGCTAGCTGTCTGGTGAAGATAATACCAGCACCACGCACCAGGCATCCAGTTCGTCAGCCCAGTCTGACTCGTCCTGTTCCCGCTCCCCGCACTAGCTCTGAGGTGCGTGTTCCCAGGCTGATACGTCCAGTACCAGCACCACGCACCAGGCTTCAAGTGCGTCATCCCAGTCCGACGTCGCCAGAACTGCCCGTCAGTCAAGAGTCGCCAGAGCCGCCCGTCAGTCAAGAGTCGCCAGAGCCGCCCGTCAGTCAAGAGTCGCCAGAGCCGCCCGTCAGTCAAGAGTCGCCAGAGCCGCCCGTCAGTCAAGAGTCGCCAGAGCCGCCCGTCAGTGAGGAGTCGCCAGAGCCGCCCGTCAGTGAGGAGTCGCCAGAGCCACCCACTAGTCAGGAGCTGCCAGAGTGGCCAGACTGCCCGGAGCTGCCAGAGTGGCCAGACTGCCCGGAGCTGCCAGAGTGGCCAGACTGCCCGGAGCTGCCAGAGTGGCCAGACTGCCCGGAGCTGCCAGAGTGGCCAGACTGCCCGGAGCTGCCAGAGTGGCCAGACTGCCCGGAGATGCCAGACTGCCCAGACTGCCCGGCGATGCCAGACTGCCCGGCGATGCCAGAGTGGCCCGACTGTCTTCCGGGTCAGCCCGGGTGGCCCGTCTACCCGGAGCTGCCGGGGTGGGTCGTCTGCCCGGATCTGCCTGAACCAGAGCCACCTCCAGATATAGGTGGGTTGGGGAGGGGGGGTGTAGCACAGTGCCGTCGTTGACGGCAGCCACCCTCCCTTCCCTCCCTTTAGTTAAGGGGATTTTTTGTTGTTGTTTGGGGTTTTTGTTAATTTGAGGTGCTTCCGGGGTTAGCACCTTTAGGGGGGGGGGGGGGGTACTGTCACGTCCTGGCCAGTATAAGGATTAATTGTTATTGTAGTTTGGTCAGGACGTGGCAGAGGGTATTTGGTTTATGTGGTTCGGGGTGGTGGTTTTTCTAAAAAGGGCATTTGATTTATGTATTCCGGGGTTTTTGGGCACTGTTCCTTGTTTATGTAATTCTATGTTTAGTCTAGGTAATCTGTTTCTTGTCTAGCATGTATGAGCCTGAGAAGACTGTCGGTATATCTTGAGTTCGTTTTGTTGTTTTTGTGTTCATTTTGATTTAATAAATGTTCAAAATGAACAAACACAGTCCTGCTGCATTTTGGTCCTCCTTCACCGACGATAACCGTGACAGGCTCAGACAGGAGCGCTGGCGCATCAGAACGCCCACAAAGCTCTCAAGGACAGAACAATCTGTGTTAACACAAACACAGACACTCTTTCTCTCACACACACACACACGCGCACATGTAACTGATGTGAAATGGCTAGTTAGTTAGTGGTGCGCGCTAATAGCGTTTCAATCGGTGACGTCACTCGCTCTGCGACCTTGAAGTAGTTGTTCCCCTTGCTGTGCAAGAGCCGCGGCTTTTGTGGAGCGATGGGTAATGATGCTTCGAGGGTGGCTGTTGTCGATGTGTGCAGAGGGTCCCTGGTTCGAGCCCAGGTAGGGGTGAGGAGAGGGACGGAAGCTATACTGTTACACACACACACACACACAACACAACGTGGAGGTACAAACTCATGGACAAGGCAGTGCATCCCCATTATTAGACAGACAAGGCCATATGCAGTCAAGGGCAGGGCAGTAGTGTTCACAGACAGACACACACCAGTGTCTCCCATGTATTAATTTAGCAGCAGCGCACCGCCGCTGGGCAATTGTTGCCGCCACACCAAGGAATATATATATATTTTTTACCTATATATGTTATAATAATATAATATTTTAGAACTAGAAATCACAAAAATAAAAGCTAAAGCAATGAAACCAATATAATCAAACAATGAATATAGGAGTAGTTTTTGCATGTCTGCATTACCGACCGGACACGCAGGACACATGCTCAGGGGCCCTGATTGGGGTCCCATTGACTTTGTTTTAATGTTTGAGCATAAGAACACAGAATTAGCCATGGCAAAGAGTAGAATTGCAGGAAATTAGCTTTCACACTGCAAAATATTCTGTCAGCTCCGTTGAAAAATGGATCCAATTGCAGGAAAGTTGCTAATAGCACAACTGCCTGATAATATGGTATGCTAATAGCAGGATGTTGTCACTGTGATTCCTTTGTTATCTTGACCTCTACAAGCTACTTACTGCTCTGCGCAGGACCACCTTAGGTGTGTGATACCAAATCCAGAGGGAGGCCTATTGTATTGCAGCAGATGTGTACCATTAATGATCTGCAGAATTCTCTACTGTATGACCTCAGACACCTGTAATTATTACCTACACAATTTGGATACACTGATTCCTGCTACTATCATTTAGAACACTATTAGTTACACAATATAATCTTGTTTAACCATTCAGTATTGTGTGTGATTGTGTGTGTGTGCGTGCGTGTGTGTGTGTGTGTGTGTGTGTGTGTGTGTGTGTGTGTGTGTGTGTGTGTGTGTGTGTGTGTGTGTGTGTGTGTGTGTGTGTGCGTGCGTGCGTGCGTGCGTGCGCAGCTCCAGAACCAGGATAGTGTGAAGACGCTGCTGAAAAGAACGGAGAAGGAGCTGAACGTGCGTGTGAGTGACGCTCTGAGGAAGCAGGAGGACCCTCTGCAGCGACAGCGCCTCCTGGTGGAAGAGGAGAGGCTCAAGTACCTCAACGAGGAGGAGTTCATCATCCAGCAGCTCCAGTCAGTACTCACCTGATCACGGAATCATTCCTTGATTAAGATTAGTTTGTTGAATGACTGGTTAACTGACTGACTGACTGATTGACAAAATCTATTCACATGATTATTATTATTGTTGTTATTTGTAGGTGATTAAGATCATTGAGGTTCTAAAGAGGTCCTATGATAATAATATGGTTGTACTAAGGCAGTAATACAGGCCGTCCTACTGGCAACACAAACAATCCCCATGCGTACCCAGACACTGCCTGGTTTAGCAGAGTGTGTAACTTTATATGAGTGGACATTGTTGAATGAATCATTTGCCTCGTTAGATCATCGCTGTTAATCTAGGCTTGTTATTAACCGTTGCTAATAGCCATTTTATTTCATTTAAATATTCATACCATTTTGATTGGCCGTATGGCTTCAGGCTGATTTACTTGACATCATTAAGTTGGATTTTCATTAGTGGTTTTGCTTCGTCAGCTTGTGTGTGTGTGTGTGTGTGTGTGTGTGTGTGTGTGTGTGTGTGTGTGTGTGTGTGTGTGTGTGTGTGTGTGTGTGTGTGTGTGTGTGTGTGTGTGTGTGTGTGTGTGTGTCCAGACTGTTTGTATGTCTCTCCATCGGTCTTGTGGTTCTCTCGCTTCGACACACACACCACAGTGTTCTCAGCAGAACATTGCAGTCTTCATAACATGAACGTTTTCATGTGAACTGTGAAAACCTTGTGTTAACACGCCTCTCCTGTGTTGTCTCTCCAGTGACCTGGAGAAGTCAGTGGAGGAGATCCAGAAGGGTTCGTCTGTCAATCACAAACTGGTGACGGTTCAGGAGCTGGAGGAGAAGGCCTCGCTTCTGAGGAAACTAGGAGAGACACTCACAGAGCTCAAGAGTAAGTCACTCACTGATACACTGATCACTCATAGACACACTGGACATGGTCTGATACACTGATCACTCACAGACACACTGACACGGTCTGATACACTGATCACTCACAGACACACTGACACGGTCTGATACACTGATCCCTCACAGACACACTGACATGGTCTGATACACTGATCCCTCACAGACACACTGACATGGTCTGATACACTCATCACTCACAGACACACTGACACGGTCTGATACACTGATCCCTCACAGACACACTGTAGGCACTGACTTAGATAGTCAATCACAGACACACATCAGTCTCAAACATCCAGACATCACAATCACCACTCTCAGAATCAGACTCCTGTTGTAACTCCTGAGATGTGAATATGTAGTGTCCCCTCTCTCGCCCTGTCCCCCTCCAGACCAGTTCCCCAGTCTGCAGAGTAAGATGTAGTGACCCCTCTCTCTCCCTGTCCCCCTCCAGACCAGTTCCCCAGTCTGCAGAGTAAGATGTAGTGTCCCCTCTCTCTCCCTGTCTCCCTCCAGACCAGTTCCCCAGTCTGCAGAGTAAGATGTAGTGTCCCCTCTCTCTCCCTGTCCCCTTCCAGACTAGTTCCCCAGTCTGCAGAGTAAGATGTAGTGTCCCCTCTCTCTCCCTGTCTCCCTCCAGACCAGTTCCCCAGTCTGCAGAGTAAGATGTAGTGTCCCCTCTCTCTCCCTGTCCCCCTCCAGACCAGTTCCCCAGTCTGCAGAGTATGATGTAGTGTCCCCTCTCTCTCCCTGTCCCCCTCCAGACCAGTTCCCCAGTCTGCAGAGTAAGATGTAGTGTCCCCTCTCTCTCCCTGTCCCCCTCCAGACCAGTTCCCCAGTCTGCAGAGTAAGATGTAGTGTCCCCTCTCTCTCCCTGTCTCCCTCCAGACCAGTTCCCCAGTCTGCAGAGTAAGATGTAGTGTCCCCTCTCTCTCCCTGTCCCCCTCCAGACCAGTTCCCCAGTCTGCAGAGTAAGATGTAGTGTCCCCTCTCTCTCCCTGTCTCCCTCCAGACCAGTTCCCCAGTCTGCAGAGTAAGATGTAGTGTCCCCTCTCTCTCCCTGTCCCCCTCCAGACCAGTTCCCCAGTCTGCAGAGTAAGATGTAGTGTCCCCTCTCTCTCCCTGTCTCCCTCCAGACCAGTTCCCCAGTCTGCAGAGTAAGATGTAGTGTCCCCTCTCTCTCCCTGTCCCCCTCCAGACCAGTTCCCCAGTCTGCAGAGTAAGATGTAGTGTCCCCTCTCTCTCCCTGTCCCCCTCCAGACCAGTTCCCCAGTCTGCAGAGTAAGATGTAGTGTCCCCTCTCTCTCCCTGTCTCCCTCCAGACCAGTTCCCCAGTCTGCAGAGTAAGATGTAGTGTCCCCTCTCTCTCCCTGTCCCCCTCCAGACCAGTTCCCCAGTCTGCAGAGTATGATGTAGTGTCCCCTCTCTCTCCCTGTCCCCCTCCAGACCAGTTCCCCAGTCTGCAGAGTAAGATGTAGTGTCCCCTCTCTCTCCCTGTCCCCCTCCAGACCAGTTCCCCAGTCTGCAGAGTATGATGTAGTGTCCCCTCTCTCTCCCTGTCCCCCTCCAGACCAGTTCCCCAGTCTGCAGAGTAAGATGTAGTGTCCCCTCTCTCTCCCTGTCCCCCTCCAGACCAGTTCCCCAGTCTGCAGAGTAAGATGCGGGTGGTGTTGAGGGTGGAGGTGGAGGCTGTCAAGTTCCTGAAGGAGGAGCCACACAGACTGGACGCCCTGCTGAAACGCTGCAAGAGCGTCACTGACACACTGACCACCATGCGCAGGTACGACCCAACACACTGACCGCCACGCGCAGGTACGACCCAACACACTGACCGCCATGCGCAGGTATGACCCAACACACTGACCGCCATGCGCAGGTATGACCCAACACACTGACCGCCATGCGCAGGTACGACCCAACACACTGACCGCCATGCGCAGGTACGACCCAACACACTGACCGCCACGCGCAGGTACGACCCAACACACTGACCGCCACGCGCAGGTACGACCCAACACACTGACCGCCATGCGCAGGTATGACCCAACACACTGACCGCCCTGCGCAGGTACGACCCAACACACTGACCACAGGTAGGCTACAGCCCACCACACACTGACCATCAGTGAAACATCGACACTGATCCAACATCCCAGGTACATGAACGATGTGTAACTCAGAGCCTGCATTGTCTAGCCACAGCCCACCAGCACTGACCACATAATGGCTGATATACAGACGTTACTGGCATCGCCTGACATTGGCTGTGTTTGTGTTGTCAGGGAAGTGAACGAGGGCGTCTGGAAGAAGCAGGAGGACTTCCCTAAGCACAGCAGTGAGGACTTCCGTAAGAGTTCTGACTTTGACATGCCCACCAGCCCACCTCTCAACCTCAGTGACCTGAGGGGCGGCAGTAGCCTGTCAAACTGGAGCCCCCACTCCAGCCACAGCCATAGTCACAGTCACGGTCATGGACACAGTCACCCCTCCTCTGGCCCTCACAGGGACAATCATCCCCCTGTGCCTCACAAGGGCCGGGCCCTGGAAGAGCTGGCCAACCGCGCTGCCGCTGATAAGGCTGTGTCTGTGGAGGTTCGACTGGTAAGGAACCCTTCTGTAACCCTCGCATTCTACTGTTTAATCTGTAGTTGTCCTAGTGTAGCATTGGTATGATGATACAGTATGTATAGGTTTTGGAGGAGAGTGTGCGTAGGCATGAGTGAGCCTACAAGTGTGGATGTCTGCACATGTGTGAGTGAATGTCAGTGGAGACTGCTGAGGGGAGGACGGCTCATAATAAGAGCTGGAATGGAGCGAATGGAATGGCATCAAACACATGGAGACACATGTTTGATGTATTTTATACCATTCCACTGATTCTGCTCCAGTCATTACCACAATCCCGTCCTCCCCAATTAAGGTGCCACCAACCTCCTGTGGTGAGTGTGTGTGCGTCTGAGTGTGTATACAATATCCCTCACTGTGCTATATCTCTCTATGGTTCCCCCTCCCCAGGCAGCAGAGCGGGACTGGGAGGAGAAGCGGGCCAGTCTGACCCAGTACAGTGCTCAAGACATCAACCGTCTGCTGGAGGAGACCCAGGCTGAGCTGATGAAGGCCATCCCAGACCTGGACTTTGCCGCCAAGCAGATCAACAAGCCCTCCTCCAACACACCCTCCCAGTCTCAGACCCCACAGAGTGGGGGAGGGACCCCAGAGCACCGCCCTACCAAGCCCCAGCACGCCACACACAAGCTCTCGGGGAAGGAGCCTGGCTCCAGACGTGGTTCTGGTAAGGATACATCAGACCTCTCCTCACCCAACAGAGGTAACAGTAGTGCGTTGGGGGGTTTGATGTACTAATGGGCAGCAGTGTTTTGTCACATACTCAGCTCATGAATGTGTCAGTGTCGGCTGTGGTGCCAGTATGAATGTACTGTGTCCGGTTCTCTAACTGGTGCCCATGGTACTCCCCTGCCTGCCACAGATGCAGAGCAGCTGACAGTGACTCGCTATCGTACAGAGAAGCCCTCGAAGTCGCCCCCTCCCCCGCCACCTCGACGCAGCTTCCCATCATCCCCGGCTGGCCTGATCACCCGCAGCGGAGAGACCCTTATCCCCGGCAAGAGCATGAAGGTGACAGAGCATGAGGCATGGATGTATATTCACACACACGCACCTCCCGCCTAGTTTCTGATCTCCACTATGTATGTGTGTAAAAGTCGGAGGCGGAGGAGGCAGAAGCACAGAAGCCCCATGTGAAGCTGCGACGGACAGTGTCTGAAAACCCGCGTCCTGCGTCCACCCCTCCCACCATCGCCTCTGGAGACAAGGAAGAGGGAAAGGAGGACAAGATCGCTGCTGAACTGGAGGTACTGGTATAACAGCTTCAGAAATAGTGGATTAATAGTGTTTGCAGAGTTTATATAGTAGAAGTAGAAGTGGTCCCTGAAGGATTTTAGGTAAGGGTGGACGGAATGGGAAATGTTACTGAAAAACGACACTTCCTCTGCTTCCCTAATTTTGCCTAGAGCTTGTAGCTACACACACACTCACACACACACATACACACAAACTCACGACCGTTGTAGGCCTCATTAGCTGGCTACTTGGTGTGTTAGAGAGGATGGTCAGGTCAAAGCAGCAGGTGCCATATGTCCTCCACCCCAGGCGTCCTCACTGAGACAGAGAGTCCATTCACTGTGGGCCCAGATTACTGCTGATCCCACAGCTTAGTCACACACACACAGCGTGTCACCCAGAGCTCACAGGCCAACCCAGCCTGGCCACGTGGACCCAAATGAAGCGTTGAGTTGTGTGTTTGTCTTTCTGATGCCCTGCTGGCCACTTAGTGAAACAATAAATTGGACAGATTTTATTTTTTTACTATAATTTTTGATAGACCCGTTATAATAATTGATCTTGATATTATGGATAACTTATCCTAATTTAACCATTATTTACATTATTTCAACTCTCCCCTCCCCTCCCTCCTAATTTCCCCTGGCCAGCTGTTTCAGAGAGCCCCCCTCAGGCTCAGCCACCCCCCTCCCCTGTCCCTGCCCAGTGCCCCCCGCAGCAGGACCAGCGTGCCCCCCTCCAGCCTTGACCTATGGCCCCCAGGGGCCCCGGGCACCAAGGTAACGCCCTCCCTGACCTCGCGAGGGCTTGTGTGGACTGCTACTTCCTGAGACTGCCCTCACCTTCCTCCTCGCCCTCCTTCCTCCTCGAACTAACACTTCCACCACTCTACCCCCTCCCTCAAATACACACTCCCATGCTCCATCCCTGATCTCTACACCCCTCCCAGAGTACACAGTCCCATCCTCACCTTTTATCTCTACCTGCAGAGTGCTCTCCACAGGGTCTCCTGTCAAACACAGCAGCTGGTCACCAGCACACAGACTGTACACTGACCCTATTCTGCTTGGTGCTGTAGGGAAAGTAAAGGAGTTTGTGCTATTGTTTTAAATGTAGCCCTTTGGTCCAGCACTCCCCTTGTTCTACACTACCAGAACACACCCCTAAACACACTGTCTCCAGACGACACACACACCCTATACCAACACACACTCACTCCCTGATGGAGTGATCACTCTTCCTTACACACAAACACTCCTGTGACTAGTCACTGTCTGTGTTGGTTGCAGTGCTCTGAAGTGCATGGATGTGTGTGTGTGTGTGTGTGTGTGTGTGTGTGTGTGTGTGTGTGTGTGTGTGTGTGTGTGTGTGTGTGTGTGTGTGTGTGTGTGTGTGTGTGTGTGTGTGTGTGTTAGAGTGTGCAAGTGTGTGTGTGTGTGTGTGTGTGTGTGTGTGTGTGTGTGTGTGTGTGTGTGTGTGTGTGTGTGTGTGTGTGTGTGTGTGTGTGTGTGTGTTAGAGTGTGCAAGTGTGTGTGTGTGTGTGTGTGTGTGTGTGTGTGTGTGTGTGTGTGTGTGTGTGTGTGTGTGTGTGTGTGTGTGTGTGTGTGTGTGTGTGTGTGTGTGTGTGTGTATGAACAGTTGTGAAACTCTACACTGTGTCTACCAGCTGTCTAGAGCATCGTTGGACTGCTCTGGCCTACAGTGGAAGCAGGGCAGCATACTGGCATCACAATCACAGGTTAGTGCCCTAATGAGAAGTATTCTGTAACCAGTCAATTACCATTACACTGTTTAGAAAACAATTCTATTTTATCTTATTGAATATATATTGAAATATTACTTCTATTCACCCATTTTGTTTAACAGGCACAGAGCATGGCCCTTCCTGGTCCCTCCTCTCCTGTCCCCCGGATTGTGCTGACAGAGTGCATGTCAGTTTCACTCTCTCCCTCTGAAGGCTTTGTCAGAGACTTGACACAGGACCATCAGATGTCCCCAACAGTGGACCAGTCCCAGAGCCAGACTGCTCCTCCCCAGACAGTCCCCCAGATCCAGGAGGTCTCTACGGGGAAGGATCCCATCAGCCAGCCCCAGAGGAAGCCCTCTCGGCGGGGGGAGCTGAGAATCCTGGAGTCCTTTGAGAAGGAGGAAGAGACAGAGGAGAGAGAAGAGCTGTCCTTGGCACTGACTGAGGTGGAGGTGATGGTGATGTCACCCTCGGAGACCCAGAAGCTCAGCAGGACCTGGGGAGAGGCTCTACAGACACTCACCATCCCACCTCAGCCTTCAGAGGGAAGCACTGAAACCCGTCTGTGTGGGGCTCCACTACTGGTACTCTTCAGGGAGACTGTGACGGTCAGAGAGGCCTACAGGAAGCTGCAGTTACTGCTGGGCAGGGAGGAGGACACAGGGTCATCCAAGGTGGTCCCCAAGCCCAGAGCAGGATCTTCTCACAGCAGCCTGAGCAGCAGCCCCAGTACCCTGGGTTCCAGGATAACTCTCTCCCCTGAGCAGCAGGACTCTTTGAGAGAGGCTCTGAGGAGAGGGGTGGAGACAGGGGCCAGGAACCTGACACTCCATCACAGCACTGGAACAAAGAGCATTCTAGCCACCCTTCCGGAGCCCAGTCAGGACTCTGCAGAAGCAGCAGTGAAACCCAAAGGGTCTGCAGGTTGTGAGGAGAGCCAGGCCAGGGAAGAACAGGGACTGAACCCCTGGAAGCAAGGAGAGGACATTAGTAGCAGCACCTACAGCAGGCTGGACAGCCTGGATGAAACCATCCGCGAGCTGGAGAACACCCTGCTGGAGCTCAGTGGCCACCCCACCACAGTGCATCTCTTCCCACGCACACTCCCCACTGACACTGCCTTGTCAGACGGTCCAGACCCAGCCCAGATGCCTGGCACCAGCACCTCAGAGACCAAGAAGCCCCCAGTCCCACCCAAGCCCAAGCCCAAACCCTCCTACACTCCTGCCACGATGACCAAGGTCTATAACATGCACCCCTGCATAGACTCTGCTCTTTAGAGGGCATGCACTCACTTCTCTCTATCCTCTTCTGTCTTTTTGGCTTTAAGTGTTGGGGTTGCTGTTTCTGCTGAAGCTGAAGCTTCATCTTGTCTTCCTCCTATTGACTTCAGAGGGAATCTGACTGCACATAACATACCAACCTCACATGGAGTTATACCTCACACCTCCATTGAACCTCTCAACCTGCCAATTCCCACATACAAGTAATCTGTTGTCTGCTCCCTGTGAAAACGGGTAGATTTTGGCAGTCCAAACAGAATGTTTTAAATCTTAAATCTTCAACTCCAAGGGGCCTGCAGCAGATGCTCTCCTTCTCTGTACTGTGATTAGTTATGGGGCTACTGTCCCCTTGGAGACGGGTTGTTCATTGTCTTTTCATTGATCTTCTGTTTCTACTCTGTAAACCAGGGCGAGTCCGGTCTCTGCTGCAATAAACTGTCATTTCTCTTTCTCTCCCCTCTTTATTTCCCCCCCTCTCTTCACGTCTTTGTCTTGTCTTCTCTTTGTCCTCTGCTGCTTCTCTCGTCTCTATAATCAATTACCAGTTACCTGCATCCTCAACTATTATAGCTTTACCTTGAACTTTCTTTCGGCTTATCGACAAACGAAATGTTGAGACTTGTTTACAAATTGGTCTGAAACTGAATACAGACACACACTGTTGTTTTCATTATCCCATAGTAAATCATTAGCATAGGGCGGACCAGACCTCGGAGGGCTCATTGCATGCTGGGAGTCGGAGTTTGTCACCTTTAGGTCAACGCTCCTTGTAAAGCTCCCAAAATGAAATACATGGTTGAGTAATGCTGATAGGTAGAGAGTTAGAGACAGACAGGTGAAGAGGTAGAGTGTAGCATGGACCACCATGTTGTCTCAGTGTGTAGATAGACTGTTACTCAGTCCAACTGCAGTGGAGTGCCAAGCTACAGTGGGGCTGGCTGTCAGGGACCATTTCTCCTCTCGGCCGTTCAGCTGGAGAAACAGGTCCCGTGGGCTTGACGTGGGGTTGGTGTGGAGTTGCAGCGTTTTCACGCCTTGTTGCATCACCCTTAGTACTGTAACCACCACTGCCTTTAACTGGGTCTCATGAGGCCAATCAGATGCTTCATCCAGGTTCCCTACTCTACCCCTGAATGATTCATATTAGCATACCATACTGAGCACTCCGTCTCCTGTAATCATATGCACTGCCTTTCCTCTTAGCCGATGTGCGTGTGTGGAGGAGGTTGGGGAGTAGATAGGATATGTGTTGGAGTGACTGAGTGCGTATTTGCTTTTTGCATATTAGAGGCAGAGAAAATGGTTGAGCCGACGACATCATATGATGGAGTCCCTGGTGCAGCCATGCTACGCAACACCACTTTGAATTTTTCATTTCCATATTCACCTGTTTGTCAGATCTTCTGCAGCCAGCGTGTAATGATATATTGAAAGTCAGTGGGGCGGATAGTAGGGAGTTATTTCAGCGAGGCCATAGTGAGCACCCTGATCTTAGGGCTTTCAGCAGCCGGTGGGCATTCTGGGTGAGAGCTTCTATTAAGTTGGTATATGTCTGATTAAAAAGAATGAAATGTAAATCTGTTCGTGCTCTGTGACACTAATACTCACATCTCTCCCCTCTTCTCCTCTCCTTGTCTCCTTCTCCAGGGAGGCAACAGCTCTTCAGCTGTGGGTAAAGTCCACTCCTCGGCTGCCTCCAGACTGAAGCACCTGCAGCAGAGCAGCACAGAGAAGACCAAAACTGGCAAGAGGGAAGACTTCCTCAAGGGCCAGCAGCAGGTACTGTATTCTAGTGAGACTGATCATCTACTACTGACTGCCCCTCCCTAACTGACCCCACACCTCCACCTTCTGCACAAGGTAGCCTATTCCACTGTTGTATTAGTGTAGCTCCATATCTTGGTGTGACTTCTTAATCCATAGACCGTCGATGGATTAGCCAGAGCCAATAGTACTACTAGGGTCCTGTTTGATAAAGGGGATATAGATAGTCTATGGAATAGATAGTGTTGTGCACGAGGGCACCTGAAGGTTTTGAAGGATGTTGGGTTATAAGTTGGGAGATGCAAGTGGGGGCCAGGGGAGACGGGGAAATGGAACTGTTCAGGCATGTCAGAACAAAGTCAACCTGAGAGAGAACTTTCTTCTCTAGTATTGGCAGGAGTCATGTCAATGAAATAAGCTTTAATGTCAATGTTATTTGAAAAATACCGGAGCACTGAAGTGCACCTAAACCCCTTCTCCACACTAAAAATACTTTGATTGGGAATTCAGAGAGGGAGCCATTCATGTGAATCAAGAGAGGGGGGGAAGAGAGAGAGCGCAATAAAGCCATTTGAATTGAATTGAATTGAGAGAGAGAGAGAGAGAGAGAGAGAGAGAGAGAGGAGAGAGAGAGAGGAGAGAAGCCATTTGAATTGAATAGAGAGAGAGGGGGGGTGGAGATGTAGGGAGAGACAGAGAGAGATACATGTATATATAATATATAGAGAGAGTGTGTTACGAGACTGGGCTGACTAGTAGCTATATAGGTAAGCATGGGAGGAATCTCTAATTCCCTTGTCTCCCAATGTAGGCTGAGGCTAATCAGTACCCAGTTGTGTCAGTGCAATCACTGATTATTCAGTATGAAGAGCACAGTGCTTCCCCCCAGTGTGCTCCCTTCAGCTGTCTCTGCTTTCTCTCTCTTCCTCCATTTTATTCACTCACTCCTTCCTTACTGCACAATCTTTTTCCTCCCTATTATTTCTTGTTCTCTCAATTTTGCTGTCTCTCTTTTCCCACCTCGCTCTTTCTCTCTCTCCCCCTGTGTCTCTCTTTTCCCACCTCTATCTTTCTCTCTCTCCCCATGTGTCTCTTGTTCCCTCACTCTTCTTCCCTGTTTTTGGAAAGCTGTAGGGTGGAGTGGCCTCCTTCTAGCCCACTGAGAGGAAAATGAATCCCATTATTTCAGTATGAGGACACAGGTTCTCAGCGTGCTCCCTTTGTCCACAGACTGTGGCAAACAATTACACTGAAAATAGGCTGTGTGAAAACACTATCCCCTCGCCCAAAGGAAAGACACTCAAAACAATCTCTCAGAGTCGGCACCAAACCAGAAGTTAAGACAGCGCTAACAACAACAGTAACAAAGACATTTCTAAACCCATTTCAGAGCATTTTGAATCAACATATGACTTCAATCGCAGAAGTCAATCTCCCCACTACTCAATAACTGACAGCAGGCTGTTTGTATTGGCATAACATGCCATGGATGTCTGTCTTCTCTCACTGTCAGATGCCTATCGATACTATACTGCCCAGGGTACTGTGCCAGCCAGGTGCCCATCCACCCACCATATTAGCTGACCCATAGAGCTTTAAGGTGCCCCCCTAGTTTCCCCACTCCAACAGAGATGTAAGTTAGTAGCCCCACTCCCACAGAGATGTAAGTTAGTTTCCCCACTCCCATAGAGTTGTTAGTTTCCCCACTCCCATAGAGTTGTTAGTTTCCCCACTCCCATAGAGTTGTAAGTTAGTAGCCCCACTCCCATAGAGTTGTAAGTTAGTAGCCCCACTCCCATAGAGTTGTAAGCTAGTAGCCCCACTCCCATAGAGTTGTTAGTTTCCCCACTCCCATAGAGTTGTAAGTTAGTTTCCCCACTCCCATAGAGTTGTAAGTTAGTTTCCCCACTCCCATAGAGTTGTAAGTTAGTAGCCCCACTCCCATAGAGTTGTAAGTTAGTAGCCCCACTCCCATAGAGTTGTAAGTTAGTAGCCCCACTCCCTACTGATGCTGTTGTTTTGACTCACACCCACCCAGACATGCCCACCATGGGTGTCCTTTCTACTGGAGCCACAGCTGAAGGTAAAGAGATCTCTTTTCCCCAGAGATGACCCCTGACCCCAAACTCTTACATTGACCCTCTCTCTCTCTGGTCATCACTCTTTCCTTTCAACTTCCTATCTTTTCTCTGTTTGTCTCTTTTCTGTTTATATCCTCAGTGGTGTTATGAATTGACGTTATCGGTGGTGCGAAAGCTTTCATATTTGTGCTATCTGTCTGTACTGTGTGTGTGTGTGTGTGTGTGTGTGTGTGTGTGTGTGTGTGTGTGTGTGTGTGTGTGTGTGTGTGTGTGTGTGTGTGTGTGTGTGTGTGTGTGTGTGTGGGAGACTGAACAGTGCATTGTGAGATGATACTCAGTGCCGTTGTGCCGGCGCTTGTTATTAGGCACTGCTACAGTACCAGGAGACGTCAGAGCCATCTAGGCATGAGAGGATTTTTTTAATCACTGAGCTGTTATAAGAACAGACAGTTCAAAGCCACCATTTCGGTTCGTTGGCCTTGGTGCATATCAAGGAGGCCATGACAATGTGAATCCTTTTCATACCACAATCCTCGATTTCCATTTCCCATTTCGCTTCTTATTACTTCTGGCTGTGAAGCAGGCTAGTGTGGGGGGGGGGGGTTAATAAAGGCCAGTCCCACGACACAGTCTTTTGGCAGGCAGCTCTGAGCTTCCGGAGATGAGAGGAGGCTATCTTACAGCACTAACAGAGCGGAATAAATGTTGCGGTAGCCAGGCTTGAGAGAGAGGAGAGAGAGAGGGTGTCCTCAGGCAGAAGGAACAGCCCCTCTCCCTGGGGGCAGACAGCAGCACCAGAGTTACTGGAGCACCAGCCAACAGAGTAGGTTAAAGCCTCACAGGCCACACAACACGCACCTGCTGTCCAACCAATCACACAGACCAAATCCCCTCTCTCTCCACACTAACACCCTCCAACCACTCAACATGCAGGGCAGAGTAGAAACCTCTCAGAAATAGTGGGTTGCCTTTATTCGGAACATTGTGGAAGAGAACTTTTGACATATTTATGTACAAGAGTTATTCAAGAGCAAATGATTTGCAATCCTGGATTTAATCAAAGTCACCTCTAAATAAGCGATGACCTTTGATATAAAACCTGGTATTGCTCTCTCCCAGTGTCTGTCTGACTGATGATACAGAGTTGGGACAGTTACATCAGACTCTTCCTTCAGGTTACACCTCTCATCCCCCAGCCACAAGCACAGATGTCTAGACAGGTGTCATCAGCCAGTGGCCCTGATGTAGGACTGATCACAGAGTAGGGGACCCTCACACACTCGTGCTCTGGCATAGCTCTGTTAGCGTCTTCTGCCCATGCCCTGGCACTGCCACTTTCCTCCAGCCTTCCTCTATGAGAGAGACTGAATGCTGGCTGACTGCATTTACAGAGAATACACCCCCTATACAGTATAATGTGTACAGCGTTGCCGCAATGTCTCACTGCCAACACAGCGCCATCTACTGGTGTACTCCAGCATCACACAAAGGGGAATATGCGTGATGCTGTTCATTTAATGTGTTTTGCATTTTTAATGACTAGGACGTCCATTAAAAAAACTGTCAAAACAGTAACGGACAACAGCAGTGTAACCCCTGTACACTTCTGTTACATTTTCACTTCAGACTGTTGGTGTCATAATACAAAAAAAATATATGTATTGTCTCATTGTGTATATTTGGCACTCTTGGCTAGCATCAACATTAGCTGATACTAACCTGAATTTCCTGTGTTTGTCTCTTGTTCTCATCTCACCCCTCCTCCCTCACCTCTCACCCCTCGTCCCTCACCCCACCCTGCCTGTGCCTCTCAACACCACCTGTTCCTGGGGCGCCACCACCACCTCACCCACCACCCTGTCACCTGTGTGATCCTCCCGGGCCATCCTGTACCACCCGGCCCGCCCCTCCACCTGCGCCTCTGTGACCTCTGACCCTGCACAGTGAGTGAGGGACCAGCCTGTGCCCCGTGCCTGTCCTCTCCAGACTCCTCCTCAGCACCAACCACCTGACTACAGAGCTGCATCTGACCCCCACCCCATCCCCTTCTACTCCTAGTCCACGCCCTTTAGCCCCCCTCCCCTCTGTTGGCTTAACATGGGTATTAGCAGTCTCTGACTCCTGTACCCTCTCATGTCCTACATTGACCCCACAATGCACAAGATATCTACCACCCTCCCCTTGGTGTGTGTGTTCTGTATGTTTGTGTGTGGGCATGTCTGTGTGAATGGAAGGGTGCTGTCGGGGACCACTACCAACTATATGACTGTACTCTCTTTTTTCATTTTCTCTTTTCCCCCCTGAAACCTTTCCGATTTTCCCCAATTCTCCATGTTCCTCCTCCTGTTCCTCCTCTTCCTGGTCTGTCCCTGGGTCTGACCCATAGGCCCATGGGAACAGCAGCAGCAGTATTGAGCCCCTCCTGTCAGGCACCAAAGCTGCCAGTTTCTCCGGCCGCCTGTCCTCCTCCAGTTCGGCCTCAACTGTGTTCGCCCCGGGTCTGAGGAAGTATCCCCAGGAGGGGGCGCTGTCTTCCCTGACAGCCTCCTCCAGCCAGGCCAAAGCCCTGCTGGCCAGCCTGTCAGCCTCCAGCCTGAGCGCCGAGGCCCTGCTCCTCTCCTCCACCTTCCGCCAACACCGCCTCCTCCGCGAGCAGCAGCGCGCCTCCTCCCTGCCCCTGCCCAACGGCCGCTCCTCCAACTCCACCACCACCTCAACCACCACCTCCTCTTCCTCCTCCTCCACCTCCCCCACCTCCACCACCTCCACCCCCTCCTCCTCGCCCTCCTCCCCGACCCCCCTGACCTCTCTCAACCTCTCCCCCGTGGGGCTCAACCCCAGCAGCCGCAGCCTGCAGTACTCTGGCTCCAACAGCTACAAGGAGCGTGGCAGCAAGACCCTGCCCAAGCCTGTCTCTCCTAGCAACTCACAGTGAAGTACAAGAGGATGGATGAGAGGAGGAGGAGGAGGAGGAAGAGGAGGAGCGCAATCAAAGCACCATCACATGCAAAAAATGAAGAGGAAAACAAATATACTAGCCCCACCCTCTATCCTAGCCCTCAATGCCAAGAGTCACATGCAGCAAAACATCAGTGGGGAGTTCCCCAGAGTTGACTTTCTGAGTGTCACTTTGCTGCCCTTGGTCTCAGTCCAGCAGCCAGAATCTTCACATATCTATAATTATACAGTACCAGAGTTGATGGTGGTTCCTCTCTGGCTCTCCCACTCAGTAGTACTGACAGTTCCCCAGACCCCCAGAGAGAGAGCTCAAAGATGGGCCTCGGCCTCCTCTCCCTCCCACTGCCTTGTCTGGTCTGGTTTGATCCGGCCTAGTCTAGTCTGGTCCGGTCTGATCTGGTCTGGGTGGACAGAAAAACAGTGCCAGTACTTTATGAACCCTCAGTTTATCATCGCACCATTTGCCAAATCTTACTGGATGGAACCTTAGTGGAGTAGATGTGATATCTAGACTGTGACTTATATTATACAGAGTAGAGTTGCAATATTCAACGAGTTCAGTACAGTAGTCGTGTGTGTTCAGAGCTATAGCAGTCTTATTCCATCACCTGGCACAATGTGAATCTGTAGAGAAAAACAAAGCTCAACCAAGGTGTTGGTTTCCATTCTGAGACAGTTTTCTGTTTCTTCGTTTCTTTATTTCAGACTTATTGCATCACCTGTGTAGAAGTCTAAACTGGTGCTATAGTTGTCCCTGTTTTGTAAAGAGTTTACATGAATGAAACGGCTCCCATTCAATGTGACTGTACATTCCACTGTTTATCTAATGCTACATCCCTGGAGTGGCTTAAGGCTTCTTCTCTCCGGCATCTGATTCCATTCTTACCCTCGTTCTCTATGGCCCCACTATTAGCACAGCAGTTTGGCAATGGAAGAAAAGGCCAGGGAGCTGCTTTTGTTGAAGTCCTCTGGTTTGAGAGTCTGCGCACAATTATATTCACCACAATAGCACATTATAGGAACAGTAATGTGACATTACAGTAGATCAGTTATTAATGACTGAGCTGGTACGTGAAGAAGGGAAAAAATAAAAACAAAAATATATGTAAACATTGAAATTGATCGTTAAAGAATGTCGAATGTGTAGACATGAATGTTGCACGACAATCAGGACGTATCCATAGTTGACGGGTTTTGCCTTGGACTGGTGTTCCCTGCTGCAGTGATTACACTCTGAACTCAACACACGCTCATGTGACCAGGCACAGGCATACAGCAGTAGATGCACGCACAGTCTCTGACACGCCAGTCAGACGGAGATCCACCAAACTGTTTATGAAAAGCACAGTCTCCAGATGTTTTGAGTCAAAACGGTTGACTAGATTGCCCATTTCTTTATTTCATGACTGTAGAACCACTGATCATGAATTAACCCACACCGGTTTGATAATGCAGTCCTTTAGGAAATATTCGATTTGAATGGTTAAAAGGAACAGAATGTTCGAGAGAGAGAAACAAGGGCACAAATGAATTCTCTTCTGAAAGGGACCAGAGATGTGGACCAGCTGATTTATTATTTAGCTGATTATTTACAAGACATGCGGCACAATGAGTTTCATTTTGGCCTGTGTGTATTCTCAGTATTTGCTCTAGATAAAACCCAGAATGAGTTTATCTGGACCTCCCCCGACACAGAAGCGGGCTTAGCCCACAGCTGTTGGTTGCGCAGTAGTAAGGTTGCCACTGGAAATGGCTGCTTTTGTTCTGTGATATGTGTTATGGAGAATAATTTGGTTAATGTACGAAGGCAGCTCCAGGGCATATGAGTGTTCTCCCCTTCAACTGGAGTGCTTACGCAGATCACTGGCTCCATTCCTCAAAGCTGACTTAGGAGCTTGGAAGTGTTATAAGGATAGAAACACACTTTCATCAAAGACGTGTCGGTGGTTTCTCTGCTGTTAATCTTACGCCAGCAAACACTCTGAAGCTCTCGTTCTCCTGTGATGCGTCACCAAGGCGACCTAGGGGGTTATGGCTGTGTGTAGTCCTAGTTCATTCTTCAATTGTTCGGTAGACAAGTGCGTGAAATCGATTCTTTGTGGCATTGAGATGAAAACAATTGCTTGTGAAAGAGGCCGGTGACAAGTGCAGACAGCTTGAGTTGGGGAGATTGGTTGTGGGTTTCATGTTTGAAGGCTAGTGTAATAACAAAGTGCTTTAACTCTTATCTACTGGGTTCATGACGTGTAAAAGGGCTGGTAAGACAGGTTTATCTGGACGTCACTGTTTGACACCCTTTTGAATTTAAGAAGGCTATTATTTTTGCAACTTGCTATCTGTGCTGTCCTTTGGGGGAGATGTGTCTATGAATCAAACCCTTCTTGGAAGAGGTTCCCACTGGACCTGCATGTCTGACTGCCATGGTACTGTTATAATTGCACAAAATGATCGATGTTGCAATTTCCCCATGAGAGCACAGAGTGGACCTATCTGCATGAACCCTCTGGAACTTTGGTTTCATTGGAGACCCACCAAAGATACTGTTCTTGTAGGCTTATAGCAGTACAGCTCATGTGCCCGTTTGTGTTTCTACAGGCCGAGGAACCTTGGTATGATGGCCCAAATCAGATCAGTGGCTCTGACAACACATTGCTGTAAAGATCAGAACAAAGGGGTACACACACACACACACACACACACACACACACACACACACACACACACACACACACACACACACACACACACACACACACACACACACACACACACACACACACACACACACACACACACACACACACACACACACACACACACACACACACACACCAGTGTGTGTCAGAATGTGGCCGTGGCATTGCAATAAGCACACCCTCTGTTCTGTCAGTGAGAAAACGGCAAGCTCACGGCACAGCGAGTTAGTTAAGCCTCACACTGGCTGCACTGTAGCAATGCAGGACTCAAGCCCTGGGTTTTATGAAGTGAAGCCAAATGAAAGAAATTCACTTACTAATTCAGCTCCACACTCAAATCCATAACTCCCAGCGCTGCTTTTACATCTGGCAGGGTGATGAGGAGGAAGGGAGGTATTCACACTTCGCTGCTTTTACACAGGAAAGTCCAAGATGAGAACCCCAAGACTGCGGGACAATGCTTTTTTGAATCACCATAGCACTGGTGTTACTGGACAGGAGATTTCAATATGGCTGAGTCTTGGAGGGGTTTATTGGTAGTGGGGATGAGGAGAGGAGGGTGGAGAGTGGAGACACTCGTAGTGAAAGCCCCTGGCAATCAGAGAGATAGTTCATGCAAACTTGAAATGAAAAGTAAAATAATTATACATATATAAATATATCTTCGTTAAGATGTTTGTGTATGATATTAATATAATTGTGAAGAAAGTGTGACACATAGGTCTGGATTAAATTATTATAATGTACAATTTAAATCATCCTCTTTTGGGGATTTATATGAGTAGGCATTTTGTACAGACTTTCCTTTTCAATTCTTCGAGAGAAATAATGTATTTCACATTAGCAAATTATTTATTCATAAGCAGAACATTTTTATATTGATTTGAAAATATTTATCTGTATAGAAGACAGGACAGGTATGTAATATACAGTGGAGCTCATTTTTAATTCTAGGATATTTTTATTAGCACTCTTTTTAACAGGTCCTGTACAATGTCTGCTCCCAGGCCTCCACTAGCTAACACTCATTTTGAGGTAAGGGGAGCTGTTCCTAGACCTGTTCTTAGGGGGGTGCCTTTTCTTTGGAACTTCTGTTGGTTTACTTAGTCCTCTTCTAGTCTCTGTCCTAGTCTTTGTATTACATTACATAGCGCTCCCTATACCTGACTGATGTGTTCTTCACCCATGGCTGATTCCAGTGATGTTAGAGAGAAGTCTGGTGGGAGTCAGCGAGAGAGAGAGAGAGAGAGAGAGAGAGAGAGAGAGAGAGAGAGAGAGAGAGAGAGAGAGAGACAGGTGGGGATGAGGACAATACTGTGAAGTGGGCGTTTACCTGATGATGCAACATGACCTTGCTGCTCTGATTGGTTGTATTGATCTACTGTGAAAGGACTGTTCACAAGCAGTGGCGGTTCTAGACCATTTCAATTGGGGGGGCCAAGCTGGGGCCAGTTGTACTGTTAGAAGGGCCAGTTACATTAGACGTTATTGTTGTCATATCGTTTTCTTCACTGTATTGTAGGCATTAGCAGGCAAAATACCATGTTCGTAATGCAGATGCATGTGGTAGGATACTGTTGTGTTCCGCCTAAAGCCATCCCTTAGAAAATGTGTGGGTTAAATTAGTGTCCCGCGTTGCCACAGACTAATAATGGATGTAAAAAAAGAACGATAGCAAAATTAGTTATGTGAAGATTATTTCATACTCCACATTTAGGGGGGCCACAAGGGGGTCCAAAATTGTTGTCACAGGGGCACTGCCCCCCCCCCCCCCCCCCCAGAACTGCTAGTGTTCACAAGAGAGGGGTTGGCTGTTCCTCCTGAAGGCATCCCACTAAAATGAATAGCCCATACTAGAAACCCCTCTACTGGTGGTACGATAGGATGGTATTACATCATTATGGCCCAAAGATACTAACAGAGAAGGATCTCAGCATTGAATAAGTCATTTAGGTTTCAATGACAAACTAAGAGCACATAAAGCGGATAGATATGGAACATTAGCTTTTTCTTCATCATCATAATCATTGAGACATGTTTGGTTCTGTTTTTAATAAATGAAAGAGACATATGTGTATTATTTGACCTGCTTTCTGTGGTGTGTACAGTACTGTATGAGTTTCTGACATGAATGTGTGGATGTCCCAAAATCTTGGCATCAAGAAGAAAACAAAATGATATGTAAATAGACTGAGTAATTCCTAGAAAGTTCAACAAAATATGTCCAAAATAATGTTTAATTCATTAAAAGATGATGGATACAAAGGTATATTATAAAACAATGCATGAAATATTGTCAAGCAATCGCACGGTGCAGTTGAAAAGTGTTGTCTACATGTTTTCTTAAAAAACAGAGCGAGATAGAAAAAGAGGTGTACCACTTTAAAGGTTTACAACGGTAGAGAACCAGACCTTTTTACTTTGGATCTTTCTGTGACACAGGCATGTTCAGTCTTACTGTGATCAGTGATGCTACGGTGATGATGGCTAAGAGTGAGGAGTGTTCCCAACAATCCAGAACGATCTGGAACGCTTCAAAGTACCTTTACCAGAAAAACCCACCAATTACGATCTCCCACTTGTAGAGTAGTGTGACATAATGAACAATACAAAAAAAATTGATCTATATAAATACCTACTGATACTGGACATTCTCATTTATCAGTGTGGATGCCATGATATTCTGTGAGAAATGTTTTTTTTTTTTTTTTCTGTGAGAAGACCGGCAGTTGAACCTGCTTCCTTTTGTACATACTTGCTGTGGTTGTGTGTCTAATAAAGTGCAGCTCTCTTGTACAGTCGGAGTCCGGGTTTCGCTTTATCGTAGACAATAAGTTGATCTTCTTTCCCTTTTGGGATCAATAAAGTATCACGTCAGTAGGTGGAGGCTCTGCGACAGGTCCAGCGGCGGCCCTCAGGTGGGTCGTTGTAGTATTGTTAACTGGGTATGGAATGCTCTCTCCGCTCATCTTCCCTGGGGCTAGGAGGATGTTTCATGTACAGACATAACGTGAACACTCTGATATGATTACAGGGCAGATAGACTTTCTAACGGCTTGGCAGGTCACGGATCCACTCTAGGGCTAGGGTAAGCAAGTACTTGAGTCATGAATTTGGAGTAATACAGTAATGTGAAACTTGTTTTTTTAATTAAAAAAATGTACTCATTAAAAGATGAACGGAACCAAACATTCTAAGCCATTTTAAAAAGCTAAATGGATAAAAATGCATCAATGTATTTCTATGTTACACATTTGCTCATGACGTATAACTTAAACTCTGTTCTATTTACAGAGTCAATTCATACTGTAGTTTAAATGTGTATTGATAGGTTAAAGGCCATATAATCTTCAGTACTAATGTAGGTGTATTGTGTATGTACAGTACAGGTATGTATTTGTGTTCTGTGTATGCATACACTTTGACATTGAGTGTGTACAGTAATCTCAGTGGAGTTGTGGGTCTTGGAGCTGGAGTTGTTCAGGTGTCTTGACGCTGTGCTGGTCTCCGTCCATCTGTTGCTCTGAACGGTGAGTTCCTCAGGTCTGGGACAAAGCACATAGACACAACCACTGAAACTTAGCAAGGGATATCTATCTCCGATTGTACCGGGGAAAAGTGTGGTAACGCTTCATGATTTACATGATTTACATACATATAAAGCATTCATGTATTTTATAGTGCCTTATAATGTGTTATGGCATTGACTATAAGCGTTCTTAACTCTGTTTTATAGATCATAAACTACAATATAAGACCATAGTACATCATGTATTCTAGCCATAGTGGTTCGTCATACCTGTGATGATGTCCTCCAGGGCCCCATCCTTCACCTGAGGCTTCACCTGCCTCTTCTTCAGCTCCGCTATCAGGTCCATCTTGGGCATCATGGGAGACTGGCAGGGGTCAAAGGGTAAAGCTGACACATTGGCATATGTAGTATGGACCACACTAGAATGACTAGTCACTGGTCTATCAGTCATAAGGGAAGCTACAAAACGATAGTACTCCAGCTCCACCTCCTTTTATAACTGACTGTATGGAATGTAGAGATTGTGGTGGATTGAGTTGGTATGGGGCATCGGTCTATCGTCTATTCTCCTACCTTGTGTCCTGCAGCCTCTTTCTTTCTGGGGGAGGGAGACTCTGCTTGGTTCTCACTGCTCTGGGCCTCCAGTCTCTTCTTCTGTTCATTATCCTTCTCTGCTTGCTGTGTGGGACACACACAAAAACAGGTAATTAGAGGTCCAACGCAGCCGTTTAATCTCAATATCAAATCATTTCTGAGCAACAATTAAGTACCTTGCTATGATTGTTTTCAATTGAAATGGTAAAATAAACAAAAATAGCTTCTTAGCTAAATGCTATTTTTCAAGCAAGAATTGTGCTAGGACTGTCTAGACATGGTCTGAGAGAGGGCCCTAACTGGAGGAGCCTAAATAGGAGGAATGTGTAACCTGAAAACTAGCTGTTATTGGCAGAGAGGAGGGCAAACTTTCTTTGTTATTGGTCTATTAACTCACCAGGTGGTCCAAAAAACCCACCCCACCCAGCCAAACAGCTCTTACACCAAAAGTGCATTATCATAATTTTCACAATTTCACAGTATTATTCAAACCTCATAGTGTGGAAAATATATATAAAACAGGAAAATGACGTTTTTGACTGCACTGCCCCTTTAACAAACATGCATATAAATACAAAATGCACCCACGATAGACACAAGTTAAACATAATGAGCTATTTCCTTGTCCTTTCCCATTATGGGGGCACCACCTCACCTTATAGGCCTTCATGAAGCGGACAAACAGAGGGAAAAACATGGAGGGTTGTGTGGTCTTGGGGTTTTCTCCAAAATACTCCACCACCAAGCCATACGCCTCCTAGTGGAGGAGATGAGAGAGGAAGAGGAGGAGAGATGACGCTCACACTAAAACATGTATTGAACATCTTCTGTGGAATTATGCGTGTTGGATGTGTCTATTAAGTTCAAATGTTATGGAATTCCAACCTGAGCGGTTTTGCTGTCTTTGAGTAACGAGTCCAGTAATTCACTGTTTGTCTTGACAAAGTCCTTCAGCACTGTGTTGTCTTCCTGCACCAGGAACTCCTTCTTGGTCACTTCCATTCCCCTCTCCAGGGAGCGGATATCCTGAAGAATACTGTCCAGAGACACTGAAACACACAAACACAGGAGAGAAACAGTGGGTCAGTTATTCTCACTATGAAGGGCTGCATTTTTTTCAAGCTGTGTGTACATGTGTGTGTGCGCGTGCAACCGTTGATTGCGTTCCCGCACCTAGGCCAGCCTTGTCCACAAAGTGCAGCTCAGTGTGGAAGTTGTTGAGTTCAGGGTATTTCTCCTGGACAATGCTGGAGATGAAGTGTAGCAGGGTCTGGGAGCGGTCTGTAGACTTGGTGTCCAGCAGCTGACAGGACAGAGACAAAGAGAGGGACAGATGGAGTCATCTCCCAAAGATGGACTGGCCTGCCTATCAAGATACCATAGCGCCCTCAACTGTCCAAAACCTTGCTTTAGCTAATAGCGACGTATTTATCGTTATAGAGTTGAAGCCATACTATTTCAGCCAGTTAATCTCTACCTTAGTGATGGTTCTATTCATGTTAAACAAGGGAAACAATTTTGCCTCAAGAGCAGAGGGGTACTCACCAGGTCCAGACTCTGCAGGCGGAACCCATAGGCTGCACCCCTCTTACTGCTGTTCATGTAGTTCCCAAAGGCTAGGATGATCTGGAGAGGAGGAGCCAGACACATAATGTGTTACATAGACAGTGCAGGCCTGTTTAAAGGGGCTCTCAGATTGGAGGTTAGCAGTGACGGACAGGGATGCCCTCCACTCACCTCTAACATCTTCTTCAGCTTGGCCGAGGACTTAATGGACATGGATGCTGTGATTATGGAGTTCAGTTGCTGTAGGTGAGATTATGAATGACTATAGTATCAGATTCTGAAGAAAGTCATTGTTGTACAGATACAATTTCATTGTCTGTCCTGAGCAACTGACTCACCGGCTGCAGACGTTTGACGCTCTCGGGGAAGTTGCCCATGAAGGTGAGGGTGCTGATTCGCTGGGCCAGACGGGGGATCTTCCCAAAGCGCATCATGAAGCGGTCCTCCTCTGCCAGATCATCCAGCGGACGGCCCTCCTTCTCATAGTTCTGGAGGAGCTTCAGCTCGTAGTCTGACGGGACAAACCTCTCCAGCAGCTCCAGGAAGTCCAGCCCCAACGCCTGCTGGTCATACCTGGAGAGAAGGTGGGAAAGGAGGAGGGAGGGAGGGAAAGAAGTAAGATAGTAAGGAAGGGACAAAAGAAGAGTGTTAGGGGAAGGTGGAATGAGGAGAAAGAGAATGAAGGGATTAAAGAGAACAAAAAAGGCATAAAGAAATTAAATGAGTGAGAGAAATATGTTTACTAAGGAAAGGAACAGAATAGGAGAAGATATAGTTCCATACGTCTCTATAGCTGTGCAGATGTCTGTGGGGCTCCTGCCTCCCTTGCGTAGCGTGATGGCCAGGTTCTTGGCCTTGTTGCCCTCGATCAGGTTGACCTTGCTGGGGGCCTTCTGGGCCACCTTGACCTTAAGAGTGGACAGAGCTGCTGGAGGACCCTGGGCCTTGGTCTTAAACTGCTCTTCAAACGCATCCATGTTCAGCTCCTGACACAACACACATAGAGATGGTTAGAGAGGGAGGGTAAGGAGGGGAGAGAGAGAAAGAGGGAGAGAGAGGAGGGGGGGTAAGGAGGAAGAGATATAAAGAGAGAGAGAGAGGAGTAGAAAAAGGGTCAGAGGAAGAGTGGAGGAGAGGAAAAAGTGGAAAAAGGGGGTCAGAGGGAAAGTGAGAGAAGGGAGAATGGAAGAGTAGAGTTCAGTCAGCACTAGTATCTGTGTGGAGGTTTGATCTTACCCCTAAGATCTGCTCGTCGTCCAGCTCGTGGAAGACTGTGCCAGTCACCTGGTTGGGCTTCAGTGCCTGCCAGTTGAGCAAAGGCATCCGGAACTTAGTCTGGATGGGTTTCCTGCCTTTACCTCCTGAGACAAAGTGAGAGAGAAAGAGAGAGAGAGTAGGAGAGAGAATCAATCACAGTTGTCAATCGCCAGTGCACTCATTTCACCCTTCAGCAAATTGGACGTATACAAATTCATGAGATTGACTGACAATCTGATTAGCATAGAGCTCTCTCCTATTTGACCTCTCACACCCTAATCTCTTTAATCTCTCCTCTATACTCATGATCTCCCCTCTCAATTTTCTAATCTCTGCTGTAGACTGCTACTGGAACGGAATAGGTGGAATGGTATCAAATACATCAAGCACATGGTTTCCACATGTTTGATGCCATTCCATTCGCTCCGTTCCAGACATGATTATGAGCCGTCCTCCCCTCGGCAGCCTCCACTGACATACACATGTAACAGCCAGAATAATGGAAACACTTAAGATACAAAGTATATTGAAAGCATGTGCTTCCACACAGGTGTGGTTCCTGAGTGAATTCAGCAATTAACTTCCTATTATGCTTATGGTCATGTATAAAAATGCTGGGCAGGCCTTTATTTTGGCTACCATGGCTATGCCCCCATATGATGACAATGCCCCTATCTACAGGGCACGAATGGTCACTGAATGGTTTGATGAACATGCCATGGCTTTTCAGTCCCCAGATCTCAACCCAATTAGACACTTATGGGAGATTCTGAAGTGGCTCCTAAGACAGCATTTTCCACCACATCAACAAAACACAAAATGATGGAATTTCTCGTGGAAGAATGGTGTCGCATCCCTCCAATAGAGTTCCAGACACTTGTAGAATCTATGCCAACGTGCATTGAAGCTGTTCTGGACCTATTAAGACAATTGATGTTGGTGTTTCCTTTATTTTGGCAGATACCTGTATATCTCTAATGAAAGCAGTTAAGAGTCACCTTACCGGCTTGGCTGTCTCCAGAAGGTGGGCCTCCTGGTGGGGGCGGAGGTCCAGCGCCGGGTGGAGGAGGAGGTGGGGGCGGACCTCCCCCGGGAGGAGGGGGAGGAGGAGGGGGAGGTGGGCCACCGGAGCCAGGTGGGGGAGGAGGAGGAGGTGGAGGGGGTGGGGGAGCAGGTCCACCAGGCCCAGGAGGTGGTGGGGGAGGAGGAGGGGGGACAGAAGAGATGGCTGAGGAGGGAGTGGCATCAGGGACGTCTAGGCCAGGGGCAGTGGGACCAGTGGAGCTGAGCATGGGCTCAGAGGCTGGGGCGGGGGCGTACTCGATGATGGTGACAGGCACCACCTGGAGGTCTAGGGCCCCAGAGGGAGTGCGTCCCAGGCGGATCAGCCCTTGGTCCTGCAGCTCCTGCACCTTGAGTTCCAGCTCAGAGGAGGGCTGGCTTAGACGCTCTCTGTCCCGCTCCCTCTCCTGGCTCATCTCCCTCTCCCTCTCTCTCTGCTGCAGAGAACTGACCTGGGAACAGGAGTCCCGCAGGCTCTCCTGTCAGTCGCACACACACAAAGGCAAGGAAAAGTTATTATCACACAACCACACACATACCTTTCTGTCTGATACACTATATTGTAAACAGTCCACAGTTCATTGTACAGTGCAGACCTTGAGCAGCTCTGCCTCCTTGGTGGCTTGGAGGAGCTGTTTCTCCAGTTCAGCCATCCTCTCTGCAGACTGGCTCTCAATCTCCTCTAGCCTGGCACTCAGCTACAAAAACACAACACAACACGACATGACACAACACGACAGCATGCCAACACATTCGGAGGTCACAGACAGAGTCATAGAGTAATTGATGGCATTTTTTAGATGTGTGATTTGAATGAATGAGACTGTGTGTGTACAGTGTGTATCACTGACCTGTGAGTTATGCTCCTGCAGTTCGTCCACATGCTCCAGCACCCCGCCCCTGTTCTCTGCGTCCTCCAGCAGAGCCCCCACATCAAACACGTTGTCCAGGTAGGCCTGAATCTGAACCTGCAGCTTCTCACTCTCTGTCAGCTTCAGAGACTGACACACACACATCATCATCGTTATCCTGACGGTTTCATTTCAGTTTTAAGGAGTTGGTTTTGTGGTTGTGACGGTTCCATTTCCAACAATGAGATGAGAAGGATAAATGGAGAGTTTACCTCTAAGTACTGGTCCAGTCCGTGGTGAGTGAACTCATATTGCAGGTGCACACGGAAGTTCATATTCTCCACCGAATGTACCACAATGTTAATGAACTGCATGCAGGCCACCTGAAGAGAGGGATCATCAGATTTGATCTTTAACCTTTCAGAACCACATTGTGAGTAAATGCAAACACATCAGCCAGCACATTTAAAGCCGTTTTGTGTCCACGTACCATGAAGTCAATGTTGCTGTCATCATTGCTAAAGTACTCCATCAGTTTCTCAAAGCGGTTCTTCTCTCCGCTCACCTGAGTGAAAGGACATGGGAAAGACGTTACTTGTTTCAGTAACACAGTCATGTACTTCAACAGATGTCCACACGAGTGTGTATGTTTTACCTCTTGGTACAGTGTGTGGTTGTATTCATAGAAAGCTGATCAAATTGGTTCACTTCTGCTTTAAACATTTCTAACATTAAATCTATTATTAGTCGTGATGGTCACCAAAATGGAAAGTCTATATCGATATCAGTTGAATATTTTCAGACCACATAACAGTTGTATAAAGGGGCCCTTCAGTATGGTGAGGACTGGTTACGCACTCACAGCATGATGTCTTCGTGTGAGTGTGTCTTTTAGAGTTCTAAGTGTGCTTGGTGTGACTGAGACAGGGTGTGTCGTGTATCAGTAATGAGATTACTTAGAAGAGAAAAATCTTGGTCCCGAGAACACACAAATGAGTAGGCTAAGGTGAGATGACACAGTACATATTGGTAAAGTAAAGTCTGCTAAAGTGTGGCTAAGATTGGTAAATCCCTTCACCTCCTTGAGGTTGTCGAAGGCGGCGAGAATGATGTCATGACCGCCCCTCACAAGACACACAGCAGCCAACAGCTCCAACACCAGGGCTTTGGTTCTGTAGAGACCAGGAATATAATACCACATCACACATCACACACACATGCACAAGCATGCACACACACATCACACACACAGGTGTTCATACCTGGGGCTCTTGTTGTTGAGACTGAGAGTGATCTCGTTGACGCAGCGTGGGTGAGTCATAACTTGGTTGAAGCCCGACTGAAAAAATTATAATTAGCGTTGGATTTTCACAATTTCACACTCCATATCACAGTCATGACCACACGCCACACAACACACACACACCTGGTAGTTCATGATGGCACGCAGACACATGATGCACACATGGACGTCGTCCCGCTGACTGGCCAATCGAGAGATCTTCTGAGTTCTCCTACTCTGGGCTAGAGAGGTTATTCTGCAAAGGAGATATTGAGAGGATGGAGGACACTGGTCAGAAGGTCCCACTTTGCAGTAGAATATTTTTTGGGTGAGATTTATCCTGTGGTCTCTAAGACTTGCTGAGTGAGACTCAGGTCTCATAACGGCTGATGGTTCTTACCGTACGGTCAGGGCGCGGGCTGCTCTGGTCATGCCGTGTGTAGGGGAGCTTCCTGCACTCTTATTCAGGTCCTCCATGGACCTCTCCGCTGGCTTCCCTCTCTCTGACAGTGTTCCCCCATTCTCAGCACCCTCCAAGTCAAACCTATAGACACATTCCCAAATACACTAACATATAGTCACATATAGATAATCAAACATTAAATCTACAGTACCAGTCAAAAGTTTGGACACACCTACTCATTCAAGGGTTTTTCTTTATTTTTACTATTTTCTCCATTGTAGAATAATAGTGAAGATATCATAACTATGAAATAACACAAACGGAAACATGTAGTAACCAAAGGTCCTAATCCTGGTTCAACACCCTTTGCCTTGATGACAGCGTTGCACACTCTTGGCATTCTCTCAACCAGGTTTGGGATGAGTTGGACCGCAGAGTGAAGGAAAAGTAGTCAACAAGTGCTCAGCATATGTGAGAACTCCTCCAAGGCTGTTGGAAAAGCATTCCTCGTGAAGCTGGTTGAGAGAATGCCAAGAGTGTGCAAAGCTGTCATCAAAGCAAAGGGTGACTACTTTGAAGAATCTAAAATCTAAAATATATTTTGATATGTTTAACACTTTTTTGGTTACTACATGATTCCATATGTGTTATTTCATAGTTTTGATGTCTTAACTATTATTCTACAATGTAGAAAATAGTAAAAATAAAGAAAAACCCTTGAATGAGTAGGTGTATCCAAACTTTTGACTGGTACTGTATGTCTCATTGATACTGTACGGGATTCTGTTAAGACAGAAGGGGAGGCTGCAGGGATACTCACGAAGCATCACACTGGGCGTAGGACAGGTAATCCACCAATACATCCAAACCCTGGTTCTCCTCATTCAGAAACTCCTGGGCCCAGCTATATAGAGAGAAAGAGAATTAGAACCCGATACTACTTTAAGGACACTTGAGTCAGTCGTACTGGCTGATGGGATAACTGTGGGACCAGTCCTGGTCAAAACTAACAGAGCAGGCGTCAAAGAAACACCTGAAACTAGATCCCCTACATACTGGTCTTGACGAGAAGAAGAAAGAAAAAAAAAACTGTCAGGGGAGGTTCTCATCTGCACTGTTCAACCAACCCAGTAAATGTGGAGGAGGAGTTAAGATAGAGTGTCGCCTTATTAACGTCCAAAAGAGGAAGTTGCGTCACAGGCTCTCTTTCCATTTCCCCTGAAAACCAGAACATCTGGTTGTTGGGGACTCGGCAGAGGCTAATCCTGGTCCAGTCACTCACCCAATATGATTAGTGCGGAGGGAGATCTCCAGCTCTCTCAGTACCTGAGTGGACTCCTGGACACGCCTCTTGAACTGAAATAGGCCAAAACCATATAGAGAAGCTCTATGAATGAAGGAAACGCACAAACCTTTATATAAGTAGTTCAGAAGTTGTTCTAATGAGACTGGCCTTATATTACTTGCTTAAGGGCTTTGTCATAAAATGCAAAGACATACTACTACTGTAGATGTAATATTGTTATCCCATTGTTCCAAAACACGCATATTTACTTCTTGAAATCCCTGGCTACGGTGAGAATGACTACACCCACCCTGCGGGTCACTCCTCCTTGGTCCTGATAGAAGCTCTTGATCTTGGTCAGATAGGTAGAGGGAGGGTTTTTCACCTGGAACCGCTCCTGACCACACAGAATGGAGGGAGGAAGGAGAAGGGGATGAGGGGATGAGGGGGAGTGAGAAGACAAATGACATAGTCAAACACAACGAGCACCGCAAACCACTCTGTTACCATGCCAACCTGCTGAAGGGAAACGTGCTTACCACAGGAACCCATCAGAGGTGTAGTGTTTTGCTAGAAGACTATATGACCTTTTTGCACTCTAACCTACATTACATATCGGCAACCGGACACCAGCAATACACATTTATTTTTCTTCACGGTTATTTCCGGATGCTTTGTTTTTAGAACACTTAATCTCAGATACAATCATGGGTTACTCTTTATTTTAACGGTCATTTACAAAGATACTACACACCATTTATGGTTAGGGTTAGGTATGGGTTAGGGTTAAATAGTGCTCGCTTTAGATTAGGGACTGCAAAAATACTTTACTTATGATTAGTAAATGGTTTATATATGTGCGAGTAATGATTAATAAATGGTTTATTACGGACCGTTGAAATAAAGCGTTACCCAATCATGTAGAAGAACTGTGTATGTACTAGTGCATGAACCAATCACCCCATGTAAGGCGCCCAACAAGACGTAACGTTCTTACCTGATCACAGATCAGCTCCCACTTCTTCTCATTGTCATACTGACTCAACAGTTTCAGCTTGTCTGGAGGCAAGTTCATATAGCTCTGAGAAGAGAATAAGGTGCACTTCAAAAACCTACATCAATAATGACATGAAACTGTTACTGTGATTACAACTGGGGCCTTTGGGGGATCTTGTATTTAAATTAA
Source organism: Salmo salar (assembly GCF_965601325.2). Taxonomy (NCBI): domain Eukaryota; kingdom Metazoa; phylum Chordata; class Actinopteri; order Salmoniformes; family Salmonidae; genus Salmo; species Salmo salar. Next base: position 63,785,572 of record NC_138293.1, on the reverse strand, counting down.
CTCTGAGCAGTCTACAACGGCATGTTACTCAATAGACTTAAATTAAGCAGTGCCTGCATAATAATATAATCTTAAATAAGACTTTTCGTTCATTTCTTTCTTCACTACCAACCAGCCAACGCTCTTGTACACATTATCATAATGCTTCCTGTTCATGCCATGCTGTTCAAATGTGATCAGAAACCACAGACGTCCCCACCAGAGGTATTAGTGAACGCTATCATCATCCTACACCATGGAGATGACTCACTGTTTACATGTATCGCTGGTAACTAATGGAAACCATCTGTGAGCATGTATCAGGTCTAGTCATGAGCATTTTCAAACACATACAGATGATGCTTCTCCATTCATCATTGAACGTAGCGGGCCTAAACAGTAGTCGTTTAGCCATGATCTGTTTGAGTGAGTTGCAGGTGGATTTAACCTGATTGATTCTATAGTTATTCGTCTCTATGACAGGTGAACCACGTGGCCCTTTCAACAAGAAAATATGGTGTGTTTATATCACGAGAAGCTGATTCAACTCTGTCATACCTATTGATTAACATGGGAAAATACAATATATATTTTTAAGCATCATTCTCATGTGACACGACACACACAATAACCCCATAGATGTTGCCGGCCAAACTAACCGCTAATGAAAATTGTTTATTTAAGGCATCTAAGACGAGCGATGTTTTAGTCGAGGCAGTCTTGGGCCTACTAAGAAAGGGTGTGGACTGTGGTTAGATACGCAGAAGTTAATGTTCTCAAGCGACAGTTTGTGGCTTCCTCTTGACACGTTAAACCCTTTGAGGTTTGACATGTGTGCCCCAGTTAGCGTGGGCTTTGCTGGGGACATAGCTATAGGGTTTGGGTGGGGTACAGTATGGGAGGGACCGATGGTGGATTTTGAAGGACAAAGACTAGCAACAGAAAACTAAATGTACTCAATGTGTATGTGAATATGCACATACACATGAGGTTACTCATACACACACATACCCACTCAGAAAGACATATAGTCTTGTACACATTAACGCACACACACACACACACACACACACACACACACACACACACACACACACACACACACACACACACACACACACACACACACACACACACACACACACACACACACACACCTACATTTTTGAGTATGTGTCGTTCCATTTGAGGCCGGTTGGATGTACTGCCAAATTCTGTAAAACGACGTTGGAGGCGGCTTATGGTAGAGAAATAAACATTAAATTCTCTGGCAACAGCTCTGTTGGACATTCATGCAGTCAGCATGCCAATTACACCCTCCCTCAAAACTTGTGGCACTGTGTTGTGTGACAAAACTGCACATTTTAGAGTGGCCTTTTGTTGTCCCCGGCACAAGGTGCACCTGTGTAATGATCATGCTGTTTAATCAGCTTCTTGATATGCCACATCTGTCAGGTGGATGGATTATCTTGACAAAGGAGAAATGCTCACTAACTGCTTGCAACCCAACTTCTTACAAGTTCTGTTAAATCCAGCGATATAAAAGGGATCTCTATTGCTGACAGAGATATTATCATCAGTCAGCTTACAGATGACACCACCCTTTCCTTGAAAGATGCTGACCAGATTCCTAGAGCAGTCGATGTGATAAATATTTTTTTCCAAAGCATCTGGTCTTTGCCTTAATAAGTGTGAATTATTTGCTGTTAAAGACCGTGTGATACCCTCTATATACAATATTCCAATCAAGGAAAATGTAACATACCTTGGGATTACCATATCTAAGAATCAACAGGAAAGATGCTCATTAAATGTCATACCTATTATGGAAAAAACAAAAAGAAGTTGAACCATTGGTTGCAGAGGGATTTATCCTTGAAAGGTCGAGTATTGCTTTCTAAAGCTGAAGGTATCTCCAGACGTACTTATGCAGCCCAGTCCCTCCATCTTGACAACAAAATAGGTAAAGCGGTTGACCAGATGCTTTTCGACTTCGTCTGGAAGAATTATACACATTATATTAGAAAATCTGTCGTTATGAACACATATGAATATAGTGGTGTCAATTTTTTTGATTTTCCTACTTTGAATAATACTGATACATTGGGCTAAACACTTCTTAAAGAATTCTTAAGGAATTGAATCCCTCATATCTTCTCCTGTTTTGGTGGCTTCAATTTTATGTTACTTTGTAACTATTACATTGATAAGATTCCTACAAAATTTGTATTCTTAGTGTGGTCGTTAATATATAAACATAATTTTTCATCGCATAGGTATTTCATTTGGAACAATAAGGATATTTTGTATAGAAACAAGACTTTCTTTTTTTAAGAACTGGTTTAATAACAGAAACAGAAATGTGCATCCTGCAGCACAAACTCCAAAAAGTTCTGGGACACTGTAAAATCTATGGAGAATAAGAGCACCTCCTCCCAGCTGCCCACTGCACTGAGGCGAGGAAACACTGTCACCACTGATAAATCCACAATAATTGAGAATTTCAACAAGCATTTTTCTACAGCTGGCCATGCTTTCCACCTGGCCACCCTTACCCTGGTCAACAGCCCTGCAACCCCCACAGCAACTTGCCCAAGCCTCCCCCATTTCTCCTTCACCCAAATCCAGATAGCTGATGATCTGAAAGAGCTGCAAAATCTGGACCCCTACAAATCAGCAAGACTAGACAATCTGGACCCTCTCTTTCTAAAATTATCTGCCAAAATTGTTGCAACCCCTATTACGAGCCTGTTAAACCTCTCTTTCGTATCGTCTGAGATCCCCAAAGATTGGAAAGCTGCCGCGGTCATCCCCCTCTTCGAAGGGGGAGACACTCTAGACCCAAACTGCTACAGACCTATATCTATCCTATCCTGCCTTTCTAAGGTCTTCGAAAGCCAAGTTAACAAACAGATCACAGACCATTTCGAATCCCACCGTACCTTCTCAGCTATGCAATCTGGTTTCCGAGCGTGTCATGGGTGCACCTCAGCCATGCACAAGGTCCTAAATGATATCATAACCTCCATCGATAAGAGACAATACTGTGCAGCTGTATTCATAGACCTGGCCAAGGCTTTCGACTCTGTCAATCACCACATTCTTATCGGCAGACTCAACAGCCTTGGTTTCTCAAATGACTGCCTCGCCTGGTTCACCAACTACTTCTCAGAGTTCAGTGCGTCAAATCGGAAGGCCTGTTGTCCGGACCTCTGGCAGTCTCTATGGCGGTGCCACAGGGTTCAATTATCGGGCCAACTCTCTTCTCTGTATACATCAATGATGTTGCTCTTGCTGCTGGTGATCCTCTCATCCACCTCTACGCAGACGACACCATTCCGTATACTTCTGGCCCTTCTTTGGACACTGTGTTAACTAACCTCCACACGAGCTTCAATGCCATACAACTCTCCTTCCATGGCCTCCAACTGCTCTTAAATGCAAGTAAAACTAAATGCATGCTCTTCAACCGATCGCTACCAGCACCTGCCCACCCGTCCAGCATCACTACTCTGGACGGTTCTGACTTAGAAAATGTGGACATCTACAAATACCTAGGTGTCTGGTTAAACTGTAAACTCTCCTTCCAGACTCACATTAAGCATCTGCAATCCAAAATTAAATCTAGAATCGGCTTCCTATTTCGCAACAAAGCATCCTTCACTCATGCTGCCAAACATACCCTCATAACACTGACTATCCTAACGATCCTTGACTTCGGCGATGTCATTTACAAAATAGCCTCCAACACTCTACTCAGCAAATTGGATGCAGTGTATCCCAGTGCCATCCGTTTTGTCACCAAAGCCCCATATACTACCCACCACTGCGACCTGTATGCTCTCGTTGGCTGGCCCTCGCTTCATATTCGTCGCCAAACCCACTGGCTCCAGGTCATCTATAAGTCTTTGCTAGGTAAAGCCCCGCCTTATCTCAGCTCACTGGTCACCATAGCAGCACCCACCCGTAGCACGCGCTCTAGCAGGTATATTTCACTGGTCACCCCCCAAAGCCAATTCCTCCTTTGGCCGCCTTTCCTTCCAGTTCTCTGCTGCCAATGACTGGAACGAATTGCAAAAATCACTGAAGCTGGAGACTCATATCTCCCTCACTAACTTTAAGCACCAGCTGTCAGAGCAGCTCACAGATCACTGCACCTGTACATAGCCCATCTGTAAATAGCCCATCCAACTACCTCATCCCCATACTGTTTTTTTTTTATCCTTTGCAGCCCAGTATCTCTACTTGCACATTCATCTTCTGCACATCTATCACTCCAGTGTTTAATTGCTAAATTGTAATTATTTTGCCAATATGGCCTATTTATTGCCTTAGCTCCCTTATCTTACCTCATTTGCACACACTGAATATAGACTTTTTCTATTGTGTTATTGACTGTACGTTTGTTTATTCCATGTGTAACTGTGTTGTTGCTTGCTTTGCTTTATCTTGGCCAGGTCGCAGTTGTAAATGACAACTTGTTCTCAACTAGCCTACCTGGTTAAATAAAGGTGAAATAAAATTAAAATTAAAATTTAAAAAATAATCATATCCTGCTGGTGAGTCAACTTTTTAATGCAGAAGGATCATTACTCAATTAAGAGGATTTTTTTTCTCGTTACAATATCCCTGTTACACCTAGAGAGTTCACCATAGTCTTTGATGATATTCCATCGGGAACTCTCATGTTGTTTAGAGGTGTAACCAGACCTCGCCTTCTTGACCTACCCTCGCTTAATCCAGTTGACTCTCCAATAGGAGAAATGTGTTTCTCCTTGCTCCCTCAGAACAACAGATCTATACGTGCTTTATTTCAAAGGGATATTGTATCCATTCCTTATGTCACAACTTAATGGAATACATTTGTCAATAATATCTGTTATAAAAAAGTCTGGTTATTACCACACAAATACCTGCTTGTTAACAAGGTCAAAGAGGTCTCTTTCAGAATGATCCATAAGTATTACCCTGCGAATCATTACCTGAAGAAACTTTAAAAAGACATTAACATTAACTGTACTTTTTGTGTTGAGCATCCAGAAACAGTTTAGCATTTATTTTGGAATTGTCTACATGTAAAGAAATGATGGCAAGATATTCATAGTTTATAATTGTTAATATTCTTAATGACTTGTTTTTTTTTATGGGAGAATGTGCAGCTCGGTTTCCTTAACTATAATCAAATTACATATTCATAAATGTAAATTCACTAATAACAAACCACTCCGTGTTTTCTATAAGGAATTCGAGCAGTACATTAAGACCATTCTACATTCTTCTAATAAGAAAGCTGTCAAAACAATCAATTTGTGTGTATGTTTTAAGGTCTTTGTATAATCATTTGTTGTAATACCTAGCATATGTTATCATTGTCTGTTTGTATACTTCTTGTATGTATACTGATTTTTCTGCCATAAAAATAAATAAAAAAAGACATGCTCACTGACAGGGATGTAAACAAATTTGTGCACAAAATTTGAGAGAAATCAGCTTTTTGTGCGTATTTCTGGGATCTTTTATTTCAGCTCATGAGAAATGGGACCAACACTTTACATGTTGCGTTTATATTTTTGTTCAGTATAAAAATGCTTTCATTTTCGCATATGTTGTATCTTAGACCCTATTTTACATAATCTGAGGTGTTTGTGTTGTGCCCGCCATTGGTTGAGACACAGCATACTCTTAAATATGTTTATATTCACTCATAAAACAAAAAATAAATCAAGAAATTATAAAATAGTTACAATCCCCTTTTGTAAGCTTTTAAATGATTTCAAACGCAACGGTTTAACTTTTCCAGTGAAGAAGACATGGATGTCTCATGGTAGGGTGGGGTATGCAAAATGGGTCAACTTTGAGCTCTTCCATCTCCTAAATGTTTTGGCACTCAGGTCCGAAAAGTTACTTTCTGACCACTTCTACCATAGAAAAATATGTATAGAAAGTTTAGCTGAAATCAAAAGGGGTGTAGTCAAAAGTGATTGAAATCAAATGGAACGACCCATATCTCAATTTAGAGACCCTATACGGGTACCACAGTATGAGTCATAATACCCATAAAACTTATCAGTCAAACAAGGAAATGGTTCCAATCATTTTTCCACTATTCATTTTTCCCATAGGGGATTTTAGAAACACTTTACTGCTAATTAGCTGCTAATTGGGCTATCATACAGAACTACAAATGCCATGATGATCTGGACGAGACCACAGAATCGATGCTAATTAGCATTTTCTAATCTGAGAGCAAACAGAGCCGATTATATTGATAAAAGTCACCTTGTCTGAGAGAGATATTTACATGGTTATCAAAACGTCAGGCCAGGGTAAGCCTACACAAAACACAGCCCTTATTTTAAGTGTTTCTAAAATTCCCTATGAGAAAAATGAATGATGGAAAAATGATTGGAACCATTTTGCTGTTTGACCGCTAGGTTTTATGGGTATTATGACACTTCCACTGTGGGCCTCTATTTAGAGCCCGAGGGGAAGTCCTGTTCTCAGTTTCAACAGGTTGTTCCATTCTTACTGTCACCCTGAGCCCAGACACTCCTCCCAAAAAAGAAACATTATTACTTAGACCTAATATCTCCTCTCACACATTGCCACATACCTAAACATATCTGCTTGTGTGAGTGCTATAAGTACCGTATTAGGTCTGTTTGCAATCTAGACTAGAGAAGGTAGCATTTACTGTTGAAAGAAAGAGGAAGTCAGGTCATGCTCTGAAAAAGCAGGCTGGTAGAGAGGACAGTGGGCAGGAAATGGTTTAGGCTAAATAAGTGTCTGTTCCACACACATATTAGCTAATAGTTATCACACTGCACAGACAGCCTACATGCATCAGACATAAAAGTAAAAGAAGGTGGAGGTGTATGCATGGATAGTTTTACTGCCATGATGTCACGTCTTTCGTGTGTCTCCGTACCTAGTGCCTAATATGTTTAGCATCACATTTATCAGATGTTTATCTAAATGTGTGATTCAAACTGCTTGCGCTACTCATGATTGACTAATAGTTTCGACAGATAAGGCCTTGTTCCCTGAGATGTGCTGCTTCTTTTGTAAAAACAACCGTGCTTCTAGTATTGGATTGATAGCATTATGTTGTCCTCCATAGGTGTTAACTGATGGGAAATGACATGTTGAAATATTTGAGAAACATTTGCCTTCCTGTCTTAGTCTGTTGTCTCTTTCGTGCAAAATCTATTCCTCAATCCAGCAGTGTGCCTTTATGGTGTCTCCGGTTCATCTAAGAGGGAGGACTGCAGTCGAAGGTCTATGAGATCATTTGAAGAGGCCGATTTCAAAATATCTAAAAGAGGATGTGAGCTTTTGGATGGGATTGAGGCCAACAAAATGTCAGCTCTCTTTACTAACATGATTGGCTGCAGTGAGAGAGACGGCATTGTTTTTTAACAGGAACCAGAATTACCTTGACAGAATAATTCAAATGTGAAGCTGAATGTATTTTCTCTCAGACATTTGGCACCCAGCATATTTAAGTGAGTGATTTTACCTGTTCCTTTAGATATCAGTGCAATACATACAGTAGGTGTGTGATGCATCTATATTCTTGTGTGATGTGTCTGCATTTCTGTGTGTTGATATGCATGATGTTTCTCCCCTCCTGTCCTGCCACTCACCAGAACCACACTGAAGCGCTCCTCCAGCTCGTCCTCTGGGGGCATGGGCAGCTTGGGGGGAGCAGGCTGCTTCTTCTGCAGGGTCGGGGTGTGGTCACTCAGGCCCGTTCCTGATCCCACAGAGTGCTTGGCCTCCCTGCCATCTGCCTGCTCTATTCCCCCCACCGCATTCCCCATCACCAACCTGAACAGGTAATCCAGGGGAAAGGTAAAAAACACTCTTCTTTTAACTGGAAGTGCTAGTAGGCCTAACTCCAAAACAGACTGAAACTCCAACGCAGATGTCTGCAAACCTGTCCACACTGAAAAAAGTAGCTAGTTAGTTCCAATGAATTTCCCAAAAAAGAGAAGGTGAATAAAAACAGGTCTTGGAGTCCTTGGCCCTTCAACGTCTCTGGGAGATTAGGCAGGTGGATGGAACAGCCACTGGCCTACTGCAATTGTCTTGGTCCTGAGGTGAGGATGTTTGATGGAGCAACATCTTTCCTCCTAATCCCGTATCTCTTCCACTGTCCTCACTCTCTTCTGGATAACAGGTGTTAGTAGGGGGGGGAAAAAATCGGACCAACTTGAAACCTGAAAAGTGGCGCCTGTTGAAGCAAGATGTTGTTTTTACTATTTAATTGTTCATAGTTCCTACAGTGAGCTCAGCACAGACAGGCAGGGCACGGGTGTTACAGGAAGGAGGGGAGTTTGACGCAGTCGTTGCAACAGAGGCAGAAACCGCATAACCAGAAAAAGCAGAAGAGTAACTTCCTGCTGTGTGTGAGAGAAACAAAACTACAAGGGGGTGGAGTAGGGTGGAGAGAGGAGACTGAGGGAGAAGCAGAGAGGGTGTGATTGGAGAAGATGGACAAGAGAGTAAAGTGGAGGGGGTGGAAAAAAGAAGGGATAACGGAAGACTACGTAGGTGTATTGGGCCAATAGTCATATGAGCTATGAAGAGTCATATGAGCTATGAAGTAACTACACGTATCTGGCCTCATGGATGGTCGGTGCATGCCAAATGGTAGAGGGTGGATTAAGTAAGGTGTTTTTATCATTACTTTCTTGACTTTCCATTGTTAGGAAACCACTACCAGAACATAGCTTGTGGAAATGTGAGTGCAGTTGCGTTTTACCCAGTGTACCATCAAAGAACATTCCAAGAGCGCTACCCTGTGTCAGATATTCACATTGCTACCCCTAGTGAAGTCAAGGCAAAATTGTTGTTACCATGTGGTGGTGAATCAATTGCTGACAATCAGAACACCAACAAGATCTTAGTAGACACTTTCTACCAGACCTAATTGATTAATGTCACTGACTGGCCACTCACCAGTGCTGCAGAGCAAAATCAGTTACTGGTAAAAAAACAAACGGCAGCAGGCCTACTTCCAGATATGAGGAGCCTATGACTGCGTTCAGACAGGCAGCCTAATTCTGATCTTTTGGCCAATTCCATCAGATTTTCCTTACATCAGATCTTTTTTCAGGGCTGATCTGATTGGTCCAATTAGTGAAAGCAATATCAGAATTGGGCTGCCTGTTTAAACGCAGCCATATGCCGCGTTCAAAAAACGGAGAACTCTCCGACTTCCGACTTGAGTACGTTCAAAACAACTGGGAACTCTGAGAGAGAAAAAAACGAGCTCCCAGTGGGAAAAAATCAATTTGAATGGTCATTCAATACGGAATTCCAATTTGGGAACTCGGGCCTCTTTCATATATCCGACATTCCGACCTGAAGATCACTGACGTCTGATTTGACCGAGTTCCCCGTTGTTTTGAACACGGCAATAGATCCCCACGACCTATAAACATGCTCACTTATTTGAGGCCGTATGCCATACTGTGTGAACCAGCAGGGGGCGTAGTTCCCTTTCTCTAAATAGTTTTTCCATCCCATGACGCTCTCGAACAGCTGCTGATTCCAAGATGACGGATCCTACAGCATCGCCGGACGATCACTGGAACAAAGTAAGCTTGCTAGTTTAGACAAATATGAGACGTGAGGACAAATAAGTGGTGTATGACACTGCCATATATTCGTAGCAAGAATATTGTTTGTAATTTGGAGTTAATTTGCTACACTTGGCTTGTGTTGGCTAGCTAACAGGTAGCTAGCGCTTTTGTTTATGACTCTTTTCAAGCTTATTCCCATTTCGTTACGGTTCTGTGATGGTCAACTGCTGGCTAGCTGGCCAACTTGTAGCCTAGTCCTAGTGGACCAGACGGGTGATTTGCAAATTCACCGTCTGGATGGACAGTGTTTAATTCTGCAAATGCTACACCCATTATATATCCACAGTTAAGTTAATAAATCAACTGTACAAAACGCTGTTGGTGTGTTCAGATTGCGCACAAGTCACAATGAACATGTACACAACGCATGTTTGCCGAGGTTGTGTACATGGTTTTGCCAAAAATACTTGCCATACTTCAGCCTTGTCTGCGCTGACCGCATAGGAACGTAGGGGCTATAAGTAACTAGCTGCCACCTAGCAGCGGTGTAAACATACTTTAAAGTACTACTTAAGTAGTTTGGGTGGTATCCATACTTGACTTTACTATTCATATTTTTGACAACTTTTTAGTTAACTACATTCCTAAAGAAAAGAATGTACTTTTTACTCCATACATTTTCCCTGACACTCAAAAGTACAAGTTCCATTTTGAATGCTTAGCAGAACAGAGAATTGTGAAATTAACGCACGTATCAAGAGAACAACCCTGTTTATCCCTACTGCCTCTGATCTGGCGGACTCACTAAACACACATGCCTCATTTGTAAAGATATCTGAGTGTTTGCGTTTGGCCCTGACTATCAGTAAAGAAAAAAGGGAAATGGTCTGGTTTGCTTAATATAAGGAATTTGAAATTATATCTAATTTTACTTTTGATACTTAAGTATATTCAAAACCAAATACTTTTAACGTTCTGCCTACATGAATCAAATCAGTGGTGTATTCATTCCGCTGATTCTGTTTCTTAAACAGAAGCAAACGAAACGGGGAGGAACCTACCTTTATTTGACCAATAGAAACTCGTTTAAGTTGCAGAACATAACTGTTTGGACATGATTACACCCCAGGACTACTGTCAGTGGATTTAGTTTATGCATATTGCCGGGTTTGTCTGATTAAAGGGAAAGTTGATTGAATTAGTTTTGGAACCGGTGTCCTGTGCGAAGTCTAGAATCCTACTCAACTTTTCAGCTGACTTCTGCCGTGTTCATATGCTAGTCGGACCTAGAAACTCGAAAATGTCTGAATTGTTAACTTGTTGGACGCGGCACGTTTATAACTACACCAGTTAGCAAGTCTGACATTTTCGAGTTTCCTAATTCATACTAGCACGTAAATGCGGCAGAAAAGTAGAGAATGATTCTGTTTCCACGTGCAAAAGTGATTGCTTTTGCTAAACATTTTATCTGCCTTCCCAATGAAAACTAGTTTGAAAATGTGAACATATTTTATAGAAAAGAGATGTATGTTTCTGGACGATGCACCATGCTGCCTTGTTGTTGACATGACCAAGCAGCACGGATTACTGTTCCATTTGAGAAGGGAGCTCCTTCCCTCACTACTTTTACCCGTTCATGTCAACGGTTCCCCGCGGCTCAGCATAATCGAATCTGCCCATTGAGTGAGACGGGAAAGAGCCTGTTGTTCTCACCTCCTTATCCACTGTCTTATTCTCTCCTGTCAACACCTGCCATGACTGAACAGAACGACGGGTCTTTCAGTGACAACGGATTTGACCCCAGTGAGTAGCATCCTTAGTCCTCCGTTTTACCAAAACTTACATTCTATAGCTAGTAGGCTACCAGTCCTGTGGGTAACTGTTGATTAGTAATTGAATGATGTCTGAGCTCTTCATTTTCTCCATTAAGGTTTCTTTGCTGAGACTGCAAGGAAGGGTACTGTGGTCTCCAGGGCTAACAGCATTGGGTCCACAAGTGCTTCATCAGTACCAAATACAGGTACTGTGTTCTTTGTCATTTATGTTTCGACAACATGTGTTAGGGAATATTTTTAATCTGCGACGTGGTGTGTGTACTGTATGACTAAATGGTTTGTGTATGTGAGGCAAAGCTGCATATTTATTTTGTGTCCTGATTCAGAAATGACTATTAATGCAGTGCCCCTTTTATTCATTGTCTTACTCCCTACCCCACTCTCACTTCGACTCTATTCTTTCTTGTTTTTTTCTCTATTGCATTTCCAAGTGACCTAGTTTGGTTGGGCGTTGTCCAGTGCTTTATTCCAGCTTGATGTCGGCCTTGAGCCCTAGGGAGGTAGACTGAAACACCTGCTCTTCTTCCTCTCCTCACTGTAGATGATGAAGACAGTGACTACAGGCATGAGACCACATACAAGGAGTCCTACAAAGACCGGCGGAGACAGGCGCACACACAGGCCGAGCAGAAACGACGGGACGCTATCAAGGTTTGGCCTCCGATGGGGAGCGGATCAACACGAGTGTAGATCATGGGGAGGAGGGTAGTTGTGAAAAGGTTGAAAAATACAAAGGATGGGGCGGTGACTCTGATCTCTTCCAATAAATTAAGAGGTTTCTTAGGTGGCCGAATGTAATACTTTTGTCAATTCTAAAACCTGTTTGTCGTGTATGTTTGACTCCACAGAAAGGTTATGATGATCTCCAGTCCATAGTGCCCACCTGTCAGCAGCAGTCTGAGTTTGCCGTGGGGACGCAGAAGATCAGCAAGGCCACAGTGCTGCAGAAAAGTAATGGATTCTATATAGACCATTGTACTTCTCAACCAGAAATGTACATTTTAGGACTGCAAATTGGCATTCTGACCTGTCTTTTTATAATGTCAACATACTATAAATATTTATAAAGGATCCCACCCTAAGCTGGAATTTTCCTCCCTGATAGAAATGCTTTAAGTCCAGAAATCCCTGACTGGTTGTTTCTGTGTTTCCTGCTGCAGCTATCGACTACATCCAGTTTCTGCACAAGGAGAAGAAGAAGCAGGAGGAGGACATGTCTATGCTGAGGAAGGAAGTGATGGCACTGAAGATCATGAAAACGTTAGTCGCAGGCAAAAAAAATCTGTTACTACAGTGGTACGATAAAACATCAAAGAGGGAGAGCTGCAGGGTGAATATTAAAGATATTAGCTGTGATAACCTAAAACGTCAAAGAGGGAGAGCTGCAGGGTGAATATTAAAGATATTAGCTGTGATAACCTAAATTATACATATTTAATCTAAGAGAGCCTTCAAGGATATGTTTCATTTACCTGATAACTCATGCATGTGTGTTCATGGTGGATTGCATAGGCTGTATCAGGTCAGCCCTGGCAGACGGGCCTTATCAGAGAGGGAAAAGCCTCAGCCCACACTCTGCTCCAGCAGAGATATGTTGAGGAAAGCAGTCAATGGGGTTGGTTTTACCCAAACAACAATCGGGACATGACCCTCAGAGTGTACTGTGGAGGGAGGGGAGGCCACCCATACAGGAACATCTGAATGGCTTTGAGCTGCCGTCTAATCAGTTATTTTCCTGAAGAGGCACAGAAGCCTCATCTTATAAGTTTTGAATTGTGCAGTCATTTATGCTATTATCTGATAGCATCAGGGTTCTACGCTGACCTTTTTTATTTATTTCTTTTTTTACAAGGAGCACATGTGCGCTTAAGTTGAGAAATGTAAGCGCACACAAATAAATTTAGGAGCACAATGAAAAAGGAGGTTTTAAAGCTAGAATCCTACATTTTCTGGGTGCACTAGTGCGCCTAAGTTAGAATTCCAGGTCGCACAGCAAAAACATGTAGGCGCATATGGGAGTAAAATGGTCCCACCGTAGATCCTTGAACATGTGCTACCAATACGACGCTGTCATAGTTGTGTAAATATGTTGACATTAACACTATTGTCAGTAGCTAGGTTTCCATCCACTTCATGCAAATCAACTATGCACATTCTCCCACATGAGATGTTTTTCCATCAAATTAACTTGTTGCGGATAAAAGGCTGTGCGTGATGACATAGTGCACATAAAAATACATTTTTCCCGATGAACTGAATTAAAAAAACTACAAGTTAAATGGGTTTACATCGCATTTTCAACTCTACTGATGGCTTTCTCCAAACAAATAGTTGTCTAGTGAGTTCCCACTCTGGTATTGGCGGTGCGCTCTAGCCAACAGCTCGCAGGTACAGTGAGGGTTTAACCTACATGGCAGCTTTGTCAAACGGCAGCTCGATATTAATTGGAAAGGAGCATCAAGCTCATCAACTTGCACTTTCACCACCCTGTGAAGTTCATAACTTATTTAATCTGTAGCCTAATAAACGGCATGCTTTCCCAGTGCGTTATACTGGGATGACCACACGTCATCGCGTGACTCCAAGTTTGCTTTGATATGATGGTTATTATTTTGATATTTGCTCATTAATTAGCTTTTCGACTGACATTTCTTGCGTAATACATTTTAGACACACAAAGATCCCACCTTGTCTAGCGTATTTGGTTTTGTCTGCATTTTGGAAAGTTTACCGACACTTTCTGTTTCAGTCAAGCCTGTCGTGATTTATTTTTCATTTTTTATCCGACATGTACTTTATGCACATTAAAAGGTTGGATGGAAACCTGGTTAGAAATGGTCAGATCTGGTCGAACAGGTTACTTAAAACAATAAGGCCTGAGGAGGTGTGGCACAGTGCCTGGATACAGCCCTTAGCAGTGGTATTATACACTGTCTTCAGGAAGTATTCGTACCCCTTGACTTATTCCACAGTTTGTGTTAGAACCTGAATTCAAAATTGATTAATTATACAGTACCAGTCAAGTTTGGACACACCTACGCATTCAAGGATTTTTATTTTTACTATTTTCTACATTGTAGAATAATAGTGAAGACATCAAAACTATGAAATAACACATGGAATCATGTAGTAACCAAAAAAGTGTTAAACATATCGAAATATATTTTAGATTCTTCAAAGTAGCCATATGCTGAGCGCTTATCTCTGTGGTCCAACTCATCCCAAACCATCTCAATTGGGTTGGTCATCTGGTGCAGCACTCCATCACTCTCCTTCTTGGTCAAATAGCCCTTACACAGCCTGGGGGTGTGTTGGGTCATTGTCCTGTTGAAAAACAAGTGATAGTCCTACTCAGCGCAAACCAGATGGGATGGTGTATAGCTGCAGAATGCTGTGGTAGCCATGCTGGTTAAGTGTGCCATGAATTCTAAATAAATCAGTGTCGCCAGCAAAGTACCATGACACCTCCTCCTCCATGCTTCATGGTGGGAACCACACATGTGGAGGTCAACCGTTCACCTACTCTCAAATTTGGACTCATCAGACCAAAGGACAGATTTCCACCGGTCTAATGTCCAAGCAAGTCTCTTCTTCTTATTGGTGTCCTTTAGCAGTGGTTTCTTTGCAGCAATTTGACCATGAAGGCCTGATTCACGTAGTCTCCTGTGAACAGTTGATGTTGATGTGTCTGTCACTTGAACTCTGAAGCATTTATTTGGGCTGCAATTTCGGAGGCTAGTAAATCTCTAATGAACGTATCCTCTGCAGCAGTTGTAACTCTGTCTTCCTTTCCTGAGGCGGTCCTCATGAGAGCCAGTTTTATCATAGCTCTTGATGATTTTTGCGACTGCACTTGAAACTTTCTTGAAATTGTCCGTATTGACTGACCTTCATGTCTTAAAGTAATGATGGACTGTTGTTTCTCTTTGCTTATTTGAGCTGTTCTTGCCATAATATGGACTTGGTCTTTTACCAAAGAGGGCTATCTTCTGTATACCACCCCTACCTTTTCACAACACCACTGATAGGCTCAAATGTATTAACAAGGAAAGAAATTCCACAAATTAACTTTTAGCAAGGCACCCGTGTTTAATTGAAATGCATTCCAGGTGACTACCTCCTGAAGTTGGTTGAGAGAATGCAAAGCTGTCAAGGCAAAGGGTGGCTACTTTGAAGAATCTCAAATTTAAAATATATTTAGATTTGTTTAACACTTTTGGTTACTACATGATTCCATATGTGTCATTTCATAGTGTTGATGTCTTCACTATTATTCTACAATGTAGAAAAAAATAAAAACCCTGGAAGGAGTAGGTGCGTCAACTTTTGACAAATTGTGTGTATATATATTCTTTTTTTCACCCATCTACACACAGTAGCCTATAATAACGAAGTGAAAACATTTCTGTAGAAAGTTTAGCAAATGTATTAAATTAAATACAGACATGTCTAATTTACGTAAGTATTCACACCCCTGAGACAATATGTTAGAATCACCTTTGGCAGCTATTACAGCTGTGAGTCTTTCTGGGTAAGTCTCTAAAGAGCTTTACACACCTGGATTGTACAATATTTGCACTGTCTAATTGGTTGTTAATCATTTTATTCCTGAACTTATTTTGGCTTGCCATAACAAAGAAGTTGAATACTTAATGATTTAAGACATTTCAGCTTTTAATTTTTAATTTGTCTGTAAAAAAAAAAAAAAAAAAAGTGTGTGTGTGTGTATATATATGTATATATAAATAAAATCTCAATTTAATCGATTTCAAATTTGGGCTGTAACACAACAAAATTGAAGTCAAGGCGAAGTATCATTACTTTCTGAAAGCACTGTGTTGGCCGCATACCCTAAACCACCAAGGTGCCGTATTGCTATTATAGACCAGTTAACATGACTAGAGCAAGAAATATGTATTGTGTCAAACCCATGGTATATTGTCTGATATACACACGACTGGAATTCTGTTTCAGCCAATTACCATCCAGTACCCAAACTACCCAGTTTATAATGCGTGTTTAACCTGTGTGTTGTAGGAACTATGAGCACATAGTGAAGGCCCACCAGAACAACCCTCAGCAGGGGGAGGAGCAGGTGTCGGACCAGGTCAAGTTCAGCGTGTTTCAGAGCATCATGGACTCCCTGTTCCAGTCCTTCACCAGGTCTGTGTCTGTGGCCAGCTTCCAGGAGCTGTCCGCCTGC
This sequence comes from Salmo salar, assembly GCF_965601325.2. Classification (NCBI taxonomy): domain Eukaryota; kingdom Metazoa; phylum Chordata; class Actinopteri; order Salmoniformes; family Salmonidae; genus Salmo; species Salmo salar. The sequence continues at coordinate 63,768,965 of NC_138293.1, read as the reverse complement.
GTCTTCAGCTGGATCGAGGAGCACTGCAAGCCTCAGGTAGGACACTCAATATGCACTCCATATACGGTGCTGCTGGTGGATGGATGGCGCACCAAATCATGTATGGTTTTATTTAAGGTAATGGTCTTTGTGATAGTCATGGCAGTTTGGTGTATTTTCTGCTCAAGGATGGTATTTTGGACTTCCGTCTGACCCCAACAGGTCAAAACTATCACCACTGTAGGCTATAATTGACATGCCAGCCACCCTGTCTTGCTCTGAGGATGGATGACTATGTTGAGTTGACAGCTGTGTAATGGTAATCCGTGGTTGTCCTCTTTTCCTTCCCAGACATTGCGTGAGTTTGTGGTGGGAGTTCTCCGGCAGCTCAACAGCCAGCTGTATTAATGCAGGCCAGGCGTAAACTCAGGACAGGAATCTCCCCTCAGGGATGGAGCCGGGGGCCTATCCTGGGTTCTCAGGGTCTGGTAGAGACCTCACATATCAGTCTATCATGTTCCCTCCTGGCCTGCAGTATTTCAATCCTTAACGCTTACTCAACTCACCACCAGTCTGCAGCAGGGTTGGGTGTTTCCTGTCTAGTCAGGTCAAATCCAGCCCAGCATTCTGTCTGTGGTTTTAGTCATCAGGGTTTTTTGTTGTTAAACAAGGCAAATGGCCACTTGCTTGTAAACGTTCCCTAATGTTTACATTCACCACAAATCAGGGGTTGGAACCACATTTTATTTTTTCATTGTTCCATTCCAAACCTCTTTTTTTTTTTTTTTTTTTTTCCCATTGTTCAAACCAGCATAAAGTTCTGAACCGGTTCAAATCAAATCCAAGACAGTTGTGAGTTAAAATATTCAAACAAGTTGTGATGGTATTTGAGAATTGTTAAATGTTCATCATTGATTGTGATGTTATGATTGCTGTTGTGTCCATGTTGTTACAGAATCAAGCATATTTGTAAGTCTGTTACTGCAGCTTTTTGCCTTTTCATCATCTTTATTGGCATAGAAGACACGGTAGAATTAGTGATTCATGAATAGTTCTGTATTAAACCTGGTTTTTAAACAGAATCTCTGAACCAAAAACCTCTGGCCAGGATTCAATCAGATTAGCGGTAAACGCATAGCTGATCATTACTTTTGTTTAGGTGGTGTAACTGCATTTAAAAAAAAAATGTATTTAACCTTTATTGAACTAGGCAAGTCAGTTAAGAACAAATTATTATTTACAGTGACGGCGTTAGAGCTGTCAAATCCACAAGAAGCTTCTGGCGTTGCCATTAGATGCAGCACCAAGTCGCATTCGTAGAAATCCCTTGCAGAAGTGTTATAAATAACAGTGAACTGTGAGAAATCCCGATTTCATTTAATGATTGTCATTTCTATATAGCCTACACTTTCTTGTTCTGAACTTCTAAGGTGGGTGGGATATAAGGACGGGTGTGGTTTCATGACAATGACCACAAGAGCAGCCGCTTACCAATTTGACAGCTTTTTTTTAGGTGGTGTAACTGTTAGAGCTATGTGTTTGTCGGCTGATGCAGGTTGCCGCAGATCTGATTTGAATCCTGGCCTTAAACAATCAATCATGTAAAAATGTAATGTGAAGAATTTGGTGATTGATTTTGAAAATGTGCTCAGGAGAACTTGTACCAAATGTTTCAGGACCTTCTGGTAAACCTAACAGATGTGAATGTTTAATCTGTGTAATCACCGGACTTCAAAAAGGGATTTTATACGACAAGTCTGTGCTGGTATAAATAAATCAGGTCTACTGTTACTTATTTTGCTGATTTGGACAAGAATTTGATGAATGATTTTTAATTGCAAAATAAACTTTAAAGTATACACCTGTACAAGGTATTTTATTACAAAACATAACTAATTACTATTTGTAATTCCTGCAATGAGTTTTGATGGCATAATACTCCCTCGGAATTGACATTCAAGTCAAAAGTAAACAAAGATTCTCCAACATTCTGTCAGGTACTTGGCATAGTCACTTTACAGTCCTCATCAGTCTCCACACCAACTTCTTCCTAAACAGAGAACACAAAAAAAGATGCTGACATCTCAGGTTGACAAATAGAGTAAACATGATAGGCATTTGTCTGCCTCTGTCATGGTGATGAACAAAATCTCGGTTCCCAAATAAAAACAATAGAATTCATGTGTAGAACAGTGTCACTGTAGATCTGTATGTTTTGCAGAGCATCTTACCAGAAATTGCTTCTTGGTCTTGGGGTATCCCTCCAAAATGGAACCCATCATGTCAGATGCCTGAGAGGAGCAGAGACGGAATCAGACTATTTGTTCTGGTTTATCCGGCTCTGGCACGAATACTCATGGTTTTGATCAAGTAAGGGCTCTATTCAATCCAAATTGCGGAAGTACGGCAATGTTCCTATGTTTAGCGGAGACTGCATTCACGGTAAACGATGCATGTCTGCTTGATCGGAAATTACCTTTACATTTTATCACGCAATCTGTAACACTTAAGCAATACAGCTGGAATAGAGCCCTAAAATAAAATCACCAGTCTCTTCCTCTTCTTCCACTCTTTCACGTAGAGATGTCTCTCCTTGTAAACCTGAAGGAAAGATGCATGAGCACGGTATATGGAAAAAAGTGTTTTGTATTTGAACCCAGGTCTGATTGTGACCCATACCATCTCCTTCTGCTCTGGTGTGACATGATTGGTCGCTGACTTGATCTTCTCCAGACGCTCCCTGTAACCAGAACACTCTGCTTTCAGCTCCTGGATCTCTGACATCATTTCCTCTGTGGTCAGGGAGCTGTTGAGCTCCTTCAACTCTGCAGTCAGAGATAAGAGTATGTCAGATAGTCCAGGGTGTGGGTAGGGTGCTGATAGGGCCAAAGAGGGGAGCCCTACCTGCGTCCAGCTGTCTGCATCCCTGAGAGATGGCCTGCACCTGTGTGCTGAGGTCAGAGATGCGACTGTCGATGGCCTTCAGATCTGCCTCACTCACCTCTCCAAACTGGGCCTGTAGGCAGTCAAATATATTCTGGTAGTTACTTTTACCGGTTAGTTCTTTTAATTGCTTTGGTGCAATTTTCACAACTATGTGGTAAATCTTCACAACTCTTAGTTCAAAACAGATCATCAGAGGCAGTTAACACATTTTCATTTGACTATAATACAAAATCAGTCACTTTTTCACCAAACTTCACACTGCTTTACTACAATTGTATTAGCCAATACAGAACTGTAATAGCCATAATATTTACATAGACATTTATCCAAAGTGACAAAAGTCCACACATTTTGGTATTTGTCCCCAGTGGGAATCGAATCCACAACTCTGCTGTTGTTAGTGCCATGCTCTTATGAACTGAGCCACGTACAGGACCACTACAATACATAAGTACAAAACTATGAAATTCTTGATTATACTAAATACATTACAGGTGGAAGATGTATGCTTGCCATCCCCATTAGAGTACCACCCTCATTCAGGCCATGGATGAGGCATGCAATGATTTAAATCTAGACCTACAGTACCAGTCAAACGTTTGGACACACCTTCCAATTCAAGGGTTTTTCTGAATTTGTACTATTTTCTACATTGTAGAATAATAGTGAAGACATCAACACTACGAAATAACACATATGGAATCAAATAGTAACCAAAGAAAAGTGTTAAACAAATCAAATATATTTTATGAGATTCTTCAAAGTAGCCACCCTTTGCCTTGACAGCTTTGCACACTTGGCATTCTCAACCAGCTTCATGAGGTAGTCACCTGGAATGCATCTCAATTAACAGGTGTGCCCTTTTAAGTTAATTTGTGGAATTTCTTTCCTTCATAATGCGTTTGAGCCAGTGGTGTTGTGACAAGGTAGGTAGGTATACAGAAGATAGCCCTATTTGGTAAAAGACCAAGTCCATATTATGGCAAGGACAGCTAAAATAAGCAAAGAGAAATTACAGTCCATCATTACTTTAAGACATGAAAGTCAGTCAATATGGAAAATTTCAAGAACTTTGAAAGTTTCTTCAAGTGCAGTCGCAAAAACCATAAAGAGCTATGATGAAACTGGCTCTCATGAGGGCCGCCACAGGAAAGGAAGACCCAGAGTTACCTCTGCTGCAGAGGATAAGTTCATTAGAGTAAACTGCACCTCAGATTGCAGCCCAAATAAATGCTTCACAGAGGCCAAGTAACAGACACATCTCAACATCAACTATTCAGAGAACTCTGCGTGAATCAGGCCTTCATTATCGAATTGCTGTAAAGAAACCACTACTAAAGGACACCAATAAGAAGACTTGCTTGGGCCAAGAAACACGAGAAATGGATATAAGACCGGTGGAAATCTGTCCTTTGGTCTGATGAGTCCAAATGTGAGATCTTTGGTTCCAACCACTGTGTCTTTGTGAGACGCAGAGTAGGTGAATGGATGATCTCCACATGTGTGGTTCAAACCATGAAGCAGGTGTGGGGGTGCTTTGCTGGTGACACAGTCTGATTTATTTAGAATTCAAGGCACACTTAACCAGCATGGCTACCACAGCACTCTGCAGCGATACGCCATCCCATCTGGTTTGCGCTGAGTGGGGCTATCATTTGTTTTTCAACAGGACAATGACCCAACACACCTCCAGACTGTGTAAGGGCTATTTGACCAAGAAAGAGTTTGATAGAGTGCTGCATCAGATGACCTGGCCTCCCCAATCACCCAACCTCAGACCAATTGAGATGGTTTGGGATGAGTTGGACCGCAGAGTGAAGAAAAAGCAGCCAACAAGTGCTCAGCATATGTGGGAACTCCTTCAAGACTGTTGGAAAAGCATTCCTCATGAAGCTGGTTGAGAGAATGCCAAGAGTGTACAAAGCTGTCATCAAGGCAAAGGGTAGCTACTTTGAAGAATCTCAAATATATGTTGATTTGTTTAACACTTTTTTGGTTACTACATGATTCCATGTGTTTTGTTTCATAGTTTGTAGAAAATACTAAAAATAAAGAAAAACCCTTGAATGAGTATGTGTGTTCAAACATTTGACTGGTACTGTATGTCAGGCTTGGATAGAAAATTATGAATATTTGATGTTCACTTTGTATGGGTAGTGCAAGTATTGCCTAATGTGAAAACAGTGTACTGTAATTTACAGTACTGTAGCATACTACATTCAAAGGGCAATTTTAAAACATCTTACATTTTCTGCCATTGGAGTATGTTAAAATAAGAAAATATAATTATGTTGTGTTTTGGTGATCAAACCAATGTACTAATTTCACAGTAAACTTATGTTGGATCAATGGTTGTGTGGTGAAAGAGATCTGCAAACAAAATGAAGAGTATTGAATGGAAGACTGGCTGCTTACAAGTGTAAACAGTTTTTTTTTTTTTTTTTTACAAATTCCCCACATACTTGTGAAAATAGCACCAAAGAGAAGAAGAAAAAAAACGAATCACTAAAACAGAAAAGATTCAGATCAGCAGTGGCTACATATTTCCATCAACATATACAGTACGCATTGACGTGCTGCTCTGATACTCAGCCTGGATCACCTGATCAGCAAAGTAGATCTTTTGCTTCCCATAGGTTTTCTCTTTGATCTTCCCTTCCAGTGCCAACTGTTCCATGGCTTTAACCACAGCCTACCAGGATAGGAATGAGTAATGAAATATACATTTTAGTTTATTCATGCTGAAAATCATATCACTGGCTCAGAACAGTTTAGCCTTTCTCACCGTCTTTCCCAGGCCGTGCTGCTTCTGTAAATTGTTAAAGACATCTTGGGCACTGTAAGGACGGTTCTTCTCGTTCAGGTAAGCAAATATGACTGTCAAACCTGACAATAAAACACAAAACAGTGACCTGTATCACTTCTAGCTGGTGTATGGATTTATCAGTGCAGGTCAGTGTGCTAGCTTGCTGTACTGGTTTTAACTCTGCTAACGTTAGTTACATCGGTTAGTAAAACGGCTGTCATGTTTGGCAACATACCAGATGCAATCAATGTAGCAACCAGGTAAAATAAAGATTAAAACTCATACCTCCGTTGTCTTTTTTGCTCATCTTTATTCTGTGAGCTATAAGCTATCGCTAACTAACTTGTGCTAGCTAGCGGTGCAATAATGATTTACTTATCTTGAGTTTGGCGCGCCGTGATGCATTGTGGGTGTCCAGGCTTTACATACGTCATATCAAAACAAAAGCTTGTTTTCATCAACCTCCACATTTGTGCAAGACGGCCCTGGGACAGCTTGAGTATGTATGGACTCTCGAGTAGTGCATGAAATAAGCAACCAGCCAAATGTCGGTAAAAAGAGTCCCAAGTGAAAAAACTATTTTTATTTACCAGCAACACTGGCTAGTGGACCAAAAGGATGTCAAAAATGGTGATTTTGGATCTGTGCAATATTGCATTGTTTATAAATAACGAAATAAACATTTAATCCAGACTTCATATTTAATAAGATTTGCACATCAAAACCAATGTCAGAGAGAGAAAAAAAACTGTACTGAACACATTTATAGAACATAATACTAAGAATGAAGAATTGCCTGGCCGTCTTCATGAAGCAATACTGCAACAACCCCTATTTAAACTAAAGTGGTCCAAAACAAGTCATGTACATTCACTCTTTAATTAAAATCCCAAACCTTTTCAGATCAGACAGATTCTGTTTTCTGGGCCATCTCCATGAACAGCGGATCTAGAAGTTCTATTGTAGGAAATCTCCCACAGTCATGATTTTCTATACAACACAAATAGCATCATTGGGCAATTTGTCATATATAAACCAGCATCTTTCTGATTGTTTGATCCAGCTACATCAGCAAAACCCATCTGCGGGTCATTTCAGTTTCATTGACCAAGAAGAATCACTCCTATTTATTAGATTGTTTCCATGAAAAGACAAAAGCAGCAGGAGCTTGTTTGTCCATCATAGGTTAATCATGCTGACCTGCACAAAAAAAAAAAGAATAGGCTAACATTTACTGCACCCTAGTTTTTAAAAGACAAGCATATTACATTTTAAAATATTACACTTTTAAAAAAGGCTAATCAGGTTGAGTTTTGTATACCAGCATTTTGTTCACCCATCAATGTAAACATGTTTTCCTGATGACTTTAAGACGTTTACAAAATGTGGTTCATGCATGAGTTTAGAGGTAAAACTAAAAGGTTTATATTCTGTACTTCTTACATAAGCATGTCTATACAACAGATTCTCCTCTGAGAAGGATCGGCAAAAATGAGTGAAGATGGTGACAGGGATTGGGAACGCCACGGGAGAAGGGATACAAGGAGCAGGTTAACTTGATAAAAGTTACTTATTGTGATGATAAAGACAAAAAGATCTAAATAGCCCATGAGTGCTCATTCAAGACACATGGAGAACACAGGAGGCAACCCTACGTTCACGGCTCTACCCAGAAATACAGCAAACAAAACAGGACCAATGGTGTAGGAAGAAACATTTCGGCGTGGAGACAGTAAAACACATTTAACTAAAATGCCAATCCCCTTTCTTTAAAACAATGATTTCAGACTCAAAACAAATGAATGTCTCAATCAAGAATGATCTAAAAAAAATATCACCATTAATATTTACTTCGTTTCTAATAGAGAATGAGTGTCTTAAAATTAAAGCAGTGGTTTTTACTAAAAGAGAATACCAGTCAGATATTGCTAAAACTATTTCAAAACAAGGTCATTGCAGTTGTAAAACTTCACTAATCAACAGGAATGTCATACTTGGTCCCATATTAAATAGCCCTGTGTGTCTAGCATTTTAGGAAATGTGTATACTACCTAGTGGTCGACTTAAAAAAACAACAACGTATTACTCACTAGGGCATACTGGATGACAGGACAGAGAAGTGGTTCCGTAATGCTGTTTCAAAAACAGATGGAGTTTTTTTTACATTGCGTTTCCTATTGCTCAGCCTGCTAAATAAGACTTTCTGGATGATGGTGGCTTACACATACAAGCTACAGACTAAAGGAAGAAATTGAAAAGTGAGACAGAAAAAGAAATCAGAAGTACTTCACAGTGATATCAACTGAGGCCAATCAGGAGCCTGGCTGCTGGATCCTACGATTAAATGACTCACACATACACGCAGTCAAAACAATCCATAAACATTCCAATCACTCAATCACACACAAAGACTTCGTTTGATTGTTATGCAGAGGTAGAGGCGCCTCACTGTGGTTTCCCCAGTAGGTTGGAGAGGAAGCTGGACCCCTGTCCCCCACCCTGCCCTCCTCCCCGTCCTCCTGCACCCCCAAAGGAATCCATCTGGTTCAGCTCCGACTGGTCCAGCATCTCAAAGTCCTCTCCGTCCAAGTCTGTGTCCAGCTCCGAGCTAGACTGCTTGCGGTAGCCCCTATGGGCCCCTGCTCTGGTGGGCCCCACCCTCTCTCTGCGGGCGGCAGGGGGACGAGGCTGCATGGCACCAGCCAATGCCGCCTGAATCATGTTGCTAGCGATGATTCCAGCCATGTCACCTCCGAGGAAGTCAGAAGCAGGGGGGAGGCCGCCGAAGGAGAGCTCCTCGTCCAGGTCGTCCTGGTCAGAGTCCAGGTGGGATTCCACATCCAGCAGCTCGGCCGTGGTTCGGGGGCCAGTCCGCCCAGACCGAAGACCCAGGCTGGGCAGCCCGATGCATGAGTCGTCGTCATCGTCCATCAGGGTGGCGTCTGGGTTGATGGAGGGGAAGTCATTGAGGTCTCGTGCAAACGACTCCTCATTGTCACTGTGTCTATCAAAATCTGATGATGAACGGAGAGGAAGGGGTTCAAGATGTTGGAATGTCATTTGTAATTTAAAACCACAGACAATCACCCTGCACAACATGTCTTACCAGAGTAGGCAGTCATAGCCAATTTGTAAAATATAAATATTGGCACATCACTAAATCAAACATTTAATCTGCAAAAATGACAAGTTACTTTGTGGGTGACAGTGATTTCAGAAGCAAAGTGGGGGACAAAACATAGACTATATTGCTCCCCCCTCTAATTTGATAGTGGGGTAGTGGATTACTAGTCTCCGTTATGGCTCAGATCAGGTGCCTACATAGTATACACCATTGACATACAGTGCATTCGGAAAGTATTCAGACCCCTTGACTTTTTCCACATTGTTACTTAACAGCCTTATTCTAAAATGTATTAAATACATATTTTTCCTCAATCTACACACAATACCCCATAATGACAAAGCAAAAATATGTTTAGATTTTTTTTTTTTTTTACTGTATAAATAATAAAACAGAAATACCTTATTTACATAAGTATTCAGACCCTTTGCTATGAGACTCACAATTGAGCTCAGGTGCACCCTGTTTCCATTGATGCTCAGGTGCACCCTGCACCCTTGATGTTTCCAGTGACGATTTTAGCATGTAAATCTTGGTTGGGCAAACTCAAAAAACATTTGGGGGGGATGCATGCCAGCAAAGCCACTACACAACACATTAATTGCACAATAACGGTGACCACAAACTGTTAGGGCCTACATAAAGCTGTTCCAACAGCAGAGTCCCAACACCTTACCACTGCTACACCTGGCTATCAGCAGGGCCTTGTCTGGCAGTGAAACAGTTCATTCAGCCTCATTTACTGCCTTTAAAAAAAACATGGCTGACTTGCATAAACAAATGTGGTTTCTACCAGTTGTTTTGAGCGCAGCCAAAGTCATGCTGGATTGACAGCATGGCCAATGTTGAATGTTTATCCATTTAAATTAGGAAAAGAGACCCTTAAATCCAGACTTGGACCACACACCCGCTCCACTGACGACCAGGCTAGTGATTTTTTTTGTTGCAATTCTTGAAGTTAGCCACTGATTCCTTCCAAACCACTCATTGTTGTGTAATGTTTATGTCCAATGGCCGAGGAGCACTGATACGTTTTATCTATACATTTCTCTTCATATGACAAGGATTGAAAAGGATTTGCCAGTAGATGGTCGACTTGACTCATGCTGATGACTGCTAGCTAAGATTTTGAAAGTAGGATGTTGACACGATCAGTCCAATCACTGCTACTGTAGATAAAATCACGTTATATCTGTGGCCAATGACCTTGAGCCTTCTTGGATGGGCATTTCTAAAGTAACTCTATGGCAGCACCCAATGGTCTTGAATGTTCGAGCTCTACCCGGAGATTTTGCGGTGACGTAGTGTCCCCATGAGTGATAGAACACTGAGCCAATCACATTACCAACCCTTACGCTCCGTATTTTCCGCTGGCTGCCCCACCACCACAGAAAGCACCGAGCTAGGCTGAAACACCTGCATTTTGGAGCTGCCTTACTCAAGAAATGCCAAGAATATACCATGTTTGTATGCGGCTTTATTAACTCAACGATTGTTTGCAAACTGATATGTGACACGTATTAATGCCAAAATAACATGCAAAACAGGCACACAAAAAAAGCTGGTGGGGCTCATGATTTAGAAAGGCACACGCCTATCTATACAAGGTCTCACAGTTGACAGTGCATATCAGAGTAAAAACCAAGCCATGAGTTCGAAGGAACTGTCCGTAGAGCTCCGAGAGAGGATTGTGTTGAGGCAAAGATTTGGGGACGGGTACAAAAAAAATTCTGCAGCATTGAAGGTCCCCAAGAACAGTGGCCTCCATCATTCTTAAATGGAAGAAGTTTGGAGCCACCAAGACTCTTCCTAGAGCTGACCGCCTGGCCAAACTGAGCAATCGGGGGAGAAGGGCCTTGGTCAGGGAGGTGACCAATCAGGCCTTTATGGTAGAGTGGCCAGACAGAAGCCACTCCTTGGTAAAAGGCACATGACAGCCCGCTTGGAGTTTGCCAAAAGGCACCTAAAGGACTCTCGGACCATGTGAATCAAGATTATCTGGTCTGATGAGTCTTTGGTCTGAATACCAAACGTCACGTCGGAAGGAAACCTGGCACCGTCCCTACGGTGAAGCATGGTGGTGGCAGCATCATGCTGTGGGGACGTTCTTCAGCGGCAGGGACTGGGAGACTAGTCAGGATTGAGGAAAAGATGAACAGAGCAAAGTACAGAGAGAACCTTGATAAAAACCTGCACAGGAGCTCTCAGGACCTCAGACTGGGGCGAAGATTCACCTTCCAACAGGACAACAACCCTAAGCACACAGCCAAGACAACGCAGGAGTGGCTTCGGGACAAGTTTTTGCTTTGTCATTATGAGGTATTGTGCATAGATTGAGGGAAAAAAACTATTTAATACATTTTAGAATAAGGCAGTAACGTAACAAAATCAAGGGGTCTGAATACTTTCCGAATGCACTGTACACACACCAGCTCAGACAGATCCAGCCCAGAGAGGCCCAGTTCATGATCTCCATCAGCAGCTGATTTTAAATTAGAATGGAAAATGTATGCGTTTGCATCAAACTGCAGCAATTCTTTCTCTAATCAAAAACAAAGTGTCAAACTAAAACGTATCGTTCCTGTATCGTAGCCCATGTATCTAGATACGCATCCAATCGTCTTGAAAGGGAAAGATGCACATCCCTATTAGCTGCATTGGATCTGGCTCTAATTCTCGTGACTCCAGTGTATGTGTGCCTGGAGGTGCAGATTCAGCGGGTGGGTGCATACTGTACCTTCTGAGCCCTCTGTGAGAGGAGTCTGGCCACGGGACAGATTAAAGGTCCCATTGTCTGTGTACGAGACCTCAGCGTCAGAGTGCTCAGAGTCGGTCATCGCAAGTTCCTTGGCCACTATAGCATCGTCAAACTGAAAGAGAGGAAAGACATTGAACTGTGTTAGTATATTATGAATGACTATGTTTCCTCTTGAATGTAGTCCACATGTCACAGATGATGTGACCTGATATGACTGGGAGGGCCTGCTATTTTTATCTCTAAAGTGGTCAGGCTATTGTAAATCTGAGACCAGCTGCAGTCTTAAGCTACATATGCCACTCCTGGCCATCTAACTGAGTAATAACCAACACAGGAAACAAGTAGGCGTAACTATAACAGTCAAATAAATGACAACCTGACTATGCTTTTGGACTGCACGTGAAATACATCAGGTGAATTACCGTCGGGCAGAATGCAGCAAGCTCCTCCTCACTGTCATCACCGGATGCTGCACCCCGAATTGGCTTGCGGAGGACTGCAGAGCAAACACAAACCACAGGTTACAATGACTGAGTTACTCCCTTGATCCAGTCAAGGTAGAAGGAGATACAGTTTGCATGGACAAACCTAAACCAGTGTATCAATGCCAATGCAACTATCAGACACAAACACACAGACAACACACACACTGTACTCACACTGGTTGTCGATGGGCTTTGACATCATATACCCGCGAACACTGAAGTCCAGCCACTGCAGGGCCGGCTCCAGCTTCACACACACACGCTGCCACACGCGGTGGTACGCTGCCAGGGGGCACAGCAGAACAGCCAGCACTGGGACAAGAGAGAATGGCTTAATGTTAGTGGAAACATCACTGGGCATAAACAAACAAAAAAGAACCATGGCTGCATTCATCTGTGCTATTAGGCTCTGGCTCACCCAATCCCCAGCCTCCGAGCTGCTCTCCTCAGCCCAGACACACCCATGGGCTTGAGCCCAACTAATCTCGCCATTCAACAGAGAATGAAACAAAGAGTGGGAGCTCTAGCAGCCACGAGATTGTTAAGTACGGCGGAGGGCCCTGGCAAGGCCTCCCTGATCTTGGCTCTCCGGTTGATCGGTCGCTCTACATTGGTTAGAGGTGTGGGGATTAGCATGTCTCAGCCTGACCTCCTTCCTGCATCTCCCTCCCTGCCTGCCTTCCCTCGAGTACCATCATTCCTGCTTCCCCCTCTTCCCTCCCTGCCTGCCTCAGCCCAGCCAGGCGCTAATCACCTCAGACAGAACCCTGGTGCCGGGGACACAGATCTGGTTTCACCAGCCATGCATTTTTAACAAGGGCAGCCAGCTTCCCCACCATTAGGGAGCTCTGAATGGGGATGGTGTTTGGGAAACAGGAGGGTGGGGTAGGTGGGTCATCTCTCACTGTACTCACCCGCAGAGTAAGAGAGCACCAGTCCAGGAATGTACCGTCCAACCATGACCAGACAAGTCAAGAGGGCACAGGTCAGGAGGCAGAACTAAAGACAACAGAGTTCAACTGGTCAAGTTACTGATTAGTTGTATGTTCACAGTAGGCTGAGAGTAGACAAGATATTGTATTAGGGTTTATATAGGAGACCCTTCATACTAGTACAAGGGGAGTGCCAAGGCCTCACCTTGCCAGGGTTGTGGCGTTTGAACTGCACCAGGCTGGATATGAAGGCCAGCCCAGAGACCCAGACCTCAGCAATGTGGTGACACAGCTCTGGAACACTGAGCACCCCTGGCTGCACCAGGCCCCAGCTGCAAGATAGAAGTTCAACAACCTCAGTGACATCATCTCTCTGTGACCACTGCCCAACCAGATTGTGGCGATAGGATACAAATGATATATTTTTAAGACGTAGGCCTACCTTTCATTTTCAGACTCATCAGGTTTTTTAACTGTGGGAAGAGACAGAAAATGCACTTAACGCCCGCATTTAGCAACAATCCACATCACTACATGCACTACACTTGGACACTCTACACCATATGAGTTTAAATGAGGACAGGCATGACAAAGGATATCACTCATTATACAGGGTCTAATGAATAGTACAGACCAGGGCCAGTAGGGTATTCACACCAAGGGTAGTATGACACTGGGGAATAAGGGACAGGATTTAAGAACCAAGTCAGTTGTAATTAACACAGTTGGGCAGAGGTACTCAGTAGGGACAGATCAAGACACAGTGGGGCATGAGGTGTTGGGTGCAGAATAAGGCAGACTTCCCAGAAATAAATGTACTATATCCTCCTCACCTCTGATCTCAGGCCAGATCTTGTTCCTCCAGCTATCAACGCAGATGAATACAAGCAGGCCAGAGGACAGCAGGAAGAGCAGGCGCAGCGAGGTCAGGGCAAAGAACCTGGAACAGAACACTAAGGTCAGCTTCAGAACAGCTGACGTTTCCTTTTGTTTAAGATGTCACAAACACCCTGTGGACTCCCGTGCAAGTGGCAGTTACGCACAGACTCGGGTGTCTGTATGTGGTGCCTCAGTTACTGACTGAATGTGACGGAAAAGGCCGACACCACAAATATTGTGGTGATAGTTTGTGTGTACATGTGACTTTGATATCTACTTTGAATACAGGTGTTTCCTGTGTTTTTACTCAGGAGGTGACAATGTTGTCAGACTCTGACAGCAGACAATCTAGACATTAGTTCAAATGAGGACAACAAAGGTTTAGAACTGCATTCAAGCTCACCAAGAGGCAAACACTCTTTTACATTGCCAGGCCAGCATTGTAAATAAGATTCTGTAATATCTACATGCAGACCACCATAGTCCCTGTGCCCAAGAACGCCAAGGTAACCTGTCTAAATGACTATCGCCCCATAGAGCCCACAATCTGTATCCATGAAATTATTTTAAAAGGCTGGTCATGGCTCACATGAACACAATCATCCCAGACACCCTTGACCCACTCCAATTCGCATACCACCCCAACAGATCACACATTCTCTATTGCACACCACACTGCTCTTTCCCACTTGGACAAAAGGAACACCTATGTGAGCATGCGGCTCATTGATTACAGCTCCGTGTTCAACACCAGTGCCCTCCAACCGCATCACTAAGCTAAGGACCCTGGGACTGAACACCTCCCTCCTGATGAGACGCCCCCAGGTGGTAGGCAACACATCCGCCACGCTGAACCTCAACACGGGGGCCCCTCAGGGGTGCGTGCTTGGTCACCTCCTGTACTCCCTGTTCACCCATTACTGTGTGGCCGCACACGACTCCAACACCATCATTACATTTGCTGATGACACGACGGTGGTAGGCCTGATCACCGACGACGATGAGAACGCCTATAGGGAGCAGGTCAGAGAACTGCCAGTGTGGTGCCAGGCCAACAACCTCTCAACGTCAGCAAGTCAAAGGAGCTGATTGTGGATGACAAGAAACGGAGGGCCGAGCACACCCCCATTCACATCGAAGGGGCTGTAGTAGACCGGGTCGAGAGCTTCAAGTTCCTCAGTGTTCAAATCACAAAGGATCTATCATGGTCCAAACAGACCAACACAGTCGTGAAGAGGGCACGACAATGCCCCTTCCCCCTCAGGAGGCTGAAAAGATTTGGCATGGGACCTCAGATCCTCAAAATGTTCTACAGCTGCACCATTGAGAGCATCTTGACTGGCTGCATCACCAGTTGGTATGGCAATTGCTTGGCATCCGACCGCAAAGTGCTACAGAGTGTAGTGCATACGGCCCAGTACATTACTGGGGCCGAGCTCTCTACCATCCAGGCCCTCTATACCAGGCGGTGTCAGAGGATGGCCTTAAAAATTGTCAAAGACTCCAGCCACCCAAGTGATAGACTGCTATTGCACGGCAAGTGGACCGATGCACCAAGTCTGGAACCAACAGGACCCTGAACAGCTTCTGCCCCCAAGCCATAAGACTGCTAAATAGTTAGTCCAGATAGCTATTTTTGCACAAATTCTTTGACTCATCACATACGCTGCTGCTACTGTTTACTATCTGCCACTTTATTCCTAGTTATATGTACATATCTACCTCAATTACCTCGTACCCCTGCACATCGACTCTGTACTGGTACGCCTTGTGCATAGCCAAGTTACCGTTACTCATTGCGTATCTATTATTAATTTTACGCGTTTTACTTTTCTATTATTTCTCTTTTTTTGTCTCTGCATTGTTGGGAAGGGCCCATAAGTAAGCATTTCACTGTTAGTCCACACCTGTTGTTTACAAAGCATGTAACAAATAAAATTGTATTTGTTCTTAATTGATCTGTCCGGTAAAATAAAAGGTAAAATAAAAACAGGCCTAGTAGCCTTCAGATTGGTTTCAAAAGCAGTGTTGGAATTCAGGACTATGTCATCTAGCTATGCAAACAACTGGCCCAAAAATAGATAGCTAGATGGCACCTATTACACGTGGCTCCATTACCACTTGGTTTAACACATCTAAAAGACAGTTAGTGGCCACAATAACAGTAGAGTGAAATGTTGCTGATAGCCTACATCATTAAATATTAGAGAACTATTGGCTGGTAATGCATGGCATACAGCTTCTTATTAGTAGTACTGAGTAGAGGTCGACCGATTATGATTTTTCAACGCCGATACCGATTGTTGGAGGACCAAAAAAAGCCGATGCCGATTAATCTTAAAAAAATACAAATTATAATGACAATTACAACAATATTGAATGAACACTTATTTTAACTTAATATAATACATAAATACTATCAATTTAGCCTCAAATAAATAATAAAACATGTTCAACTTGGTTTAAATAATGCAAAAACAAAGTTTGGAGAAGAAAGTAAAAGTGCAATATGTGCCATGTAAAAAAGCTAACGTTTAAGTTCCTTGCTCAGAACATGAGAACATATGAAAGCTGGTGGTTCCTTTTAACATGAGTCTTCAATATTCCCAGGTAAGAAGTTTGTTATTATAGGAATTATAGTTATTATAGGAATTATAGGACTATTTCTCTCTATACGATTTGTATTTCATATACCTTTGACTATTGGATGTTCTTATAGGCACTTTAGTATTGCCAGTGTAACAGTATAGCTTCCATCCCTCTCCTCGCTCCTACCTGGGCTCGAACCAGGAACACATCAACAACAGCCACCCTCGAAGCAGCGTTACCCTTTGCAGTGCAAGGGGAACAACTACTCCAAGTCTCAGAGCGAGTGACGTTTGAAACGCTATTAGCACGCACCCCACTAACTAGCTAGCCATTTCACATCGGTTACACCAGCCTAATCTCGGGGGTTGATAGGCTTGAATTCATAAACAGCGCAATGCTTGAAGAATTGTGAAGAGCTGCTGGCAAACGCACAAAGGTGCTGTTTGAATGAATGCTTACGAGCCTGCTGCTGCCTACCATCGCTCAGTCAGACTGCTCTATCAAATCATAGACTTAATTATAATAACACACAGAAATACGAGCCTTTGGTCATTAATATGGTTGAATCCGGAAACTATCATTTCGAAAATGAAACGTTTATTATTTCAGTGAAATACGGAACCGTTCCGTATTTTATCTAACGGGTGGCATCCCTAAGTATAAATATTCCTGTTACATTGCACAACCTTCAATGTTATGTCATAATTACGTACAATTCTGGCAAATTAATTACGGCCTTTGTTAGGAATAAATGGACTTCACAGTTCGCAATGAGCCAGGCAGCCCAAACTGCTGAATAAACCCTGACTGCTTGTACAGAACGCAAGTGAAGTGACACAACTCCTCTAGTTATAAGAAATTCATGTTAGCAGGCAATATTAACTAAACATGCAGGTTTAAAAATATATACTTGTGTATCGGTTTTTAAGAAAGGCATTGATGTTTATGGTTAGGTACATTGTGCAACGACAGTGCTTTTTTTCCGCAAATGTGCTTGTTAAATCATCACCCGTTTGTTGAAGTAGGCTGTGATTCGATGAGAAATTAACACGCACCGCATCGATTATATGCAACACAGGACACGTTAGATAAACTAGTAATATCATCAACCATGTGTAGTTAACTAGTGATTATGTTAAGATTGATCGTTTTTTTATAAGATAAGTTTAATGCTAGCTAGCAACCTACCTTGGCTTCTTGCTGCCCTCGCGTAACAGGTAGTCAGCCTGCCATGCAGGCTCCCCGTGGAGTGCAATGTAAGGCAGGTGGTTAGAGCGTTGGACTAGTAACCGGAAGGTTGCAAAAACGAATCCCCGAGGTGACACGGTAAAAATCTGTTGTTCTGGCCCTGAACAAGGCAGTTAACCCCCGTTCCTAGGCCGTCATTGAAAATAAGAATGTGTTCTTAATCTGATTTGCCTAGTTAAATAAAGGTGTAAAATATATATATATATATATAAAAAAAGCGGCAAATCAGTGGCCAAAAATACTGATTGTTATGAAAACTTGGCCCTAATTAATCGGCCATTCCGATTAATCGGTCGACCTCTAGTACTGAGATAGATAACACATTCAGAAGGAAACAAAACCCTGACCCCCATTTCTTAGGAACTTCTGTTTAAAGTAAAAAGTACACACATACCCATTGGTAATCATGTCTATTGATTGTGTGCAAACTAAAACACACAACAGAATTTTCCAATTCCTATACCACACACCAGCACTGGTACTGTTAGGGTGGGCTTACTTCCTGTACACTTCTCCCCCAAAATACATGTGACTTGTCTCGTTTCATGCATTACGATATATCACTCTGGGCATATATAGACTATTAGTTCACCACACTAAGCAGGCTGACTTCTTGGCATCGATTGATTGGTGACATGGTGGCTGTTTGCAATGACACATTTAGGATATTGACTCTGTAATACAAAGTGCATCGCCTCTGTAGGGGGACATTGCCTTATACGACTTTTACTATTGTCATATCATTAATTCGGTTTTACACTCCTTGTAGACATTTGACATAAAGGCTTAACTAGAGTAGTTGCAGATTCAACATACTAGGCCTATTTCCATTGAAAGATAATGTCAACCCCCATAGTAGATAGTGTTTCTAATGCAGCCTACAGAAGCACAATAGTGCTTTGGTGATCTATTAATAGCAGCTCTGGTGAGCCAGCTGTCTTATCTTAAATTGATGGGAGACGTTTTCGTTGTGCAAAAGCTTCTGATGGTACAGTAGATATGATTGCTGTACTTGGATATGATTTATATGTAAGGCATAAATTATACATTGTACAAATATGCTTGTCATCACTGCTATACCATTTATAATTTCTCAAAAACTTACCAGAACACAACGTTGACCACTGTGTACAGTAGCACACTCTGAAACGGCCTTTCCCACACCAGAACGGACTGTAGGTAGGTCAACACCGGCTCGTAAGGTCCGAGTCTCTCCTGAAGCGAGGCTTTAACAACGCGGACCTGGCCATCTCTTTCGCTGGAGCATGGTCGACTTCTCAGGCCAAGAGTCGACCTCTGTTTTCCTGAACACTCTCCCATGACATTTTCCAGTCCTTCCGTATGCGCCATCTCTCGCGTCAAATGTTGACTAAATAACCCTGTAAAATAACACCTGGGTATAATTATGGAGCTAACTAAAGAAAGTGTCGTGTCCCAGATCGCGTCTCCCACTTCGACGTCAGAACAACCGAAACCAAGCCCGACTAGAAGACGATAGCAGACTTGTTACCTTGTCACTCTCAAACAAAACTACAGTAACTGTCAAAAGTCCCTGCCCGAACAAGCTTGTCAGTTAACAAAAATACGCTAACATTCCTGTATCTAGTCAAATTTACCACGCAGTGTCGTTTCACCTGGCTAAGTATTTTGTTAGCGAACTAGACCAAAAAGCTAGCTGTGTTTGGCTAGCTAGCTATGTGTGCTAACTGAATACTCATAATAGTGCACTGTAGCTAACGTTAGCTAGCAAGCAACTGCACGATGCTATCAATATCTTTACCAACTATGACTAGAGCGTATCAATTATTTGTAAAATATCACACAAAAACGGACACCTACTTTGACATTATTGCAGAAAATTATCAAGTGGTATTGACAATATGGCGTTGTCCTAAACCTAGCTAATTGAAACGCTTTTTTTTACAAAAAAAATCGTAGTCAACTGTCTCACCAATCAGAAGCAACAGCACTACTTTGTCGTTTATTGTGGATTTAGCTGTGGACAGACAGGTTGCGGACCAAAGTATGTGAATGACATTTCAATAACCTATATTCAAGTAATCTATATCAGTCAATTGTGTAATATATCCTGTATTTACACTTTACTATCACTATCAGATATCACACTATACAGCAGTTGCAATGAAATCATGCATGCAGTATGCCTCATTCTATAATTACAGCTAGATCTGCATGTATGAATGAGTTATACCTGAAGTTGCTTTCAAAATACATTTGAAAATAGTTCAAATCATTTCGATAGAATTTAGAAGATGTATCGAAAACCCAAATGGAGCAGTTTTTATTCTGCAACAAATCAGATGCCACGTAAATAAAGAAGCTGGATTATTGCGAGTAACGTCATAAGGATAATGTCAGTGCAGTTTTTTTGTTTGTACCGGAAGCAAACGGAACGAAGCGGGAGGGACCTACCTGAATTTGTCCAATAGAAACTCTCGTTTCGTTTTGCAACTGTTTGGACTAATGATTACACCCTTAATCCACTGTTTAAAAGGCATAATTCCCCCAAATGAGGGGAACTGCTCATCGTAAATAACAGACATTTTTTTATAAATTTAACGGAGGTTGGCATTCAATAAATGTTGCATTACCGCCACCTACTAGAATGGAGTATAACTCCACTAAACTTTGCTTGAAAATAAAAAATAAACAAATTCCGTTACCATCTAACCAAACACAATGTTGCCAATTTAGCGACTTTGTCGCTATATTTAGCGAGTATTCAGACCCCTCTAGCGACACATTTAAAAAAAAAATCGACTAGCTACTTTTTCTGGTGTTATTGGAGACTCTCTGAGGTGAAACCACGTATCGTTCTTACTCTTCTCAACGAGCAGCGGGCCCCGCCCCGGGCCCCACCCAAAGCACTCACATGTGGCCCAGTCCTCGCGCAGCAATCCCTCCCAGCTGCAGTCAGAGCAGGAGATGTTCACCCCTCTGCGCCCAGACTGCAAATGAATCGCACATGCGCACTGGCTGATCATGCCCTGTCTTACATTCACAGCGGGATGTAAATGTAAAATGTTCTTTGTCTAAAATAAATCACTGCATTTGACTCTCACAGCCTCAGTCACTTACTCACCTTGTCCACTGTGTGTGTGTGCCTCTCTGTGACATAAGCTAAACATCTAGCTGGCTTGCTCATCATCTCTCAGTCTAAACTGTACACTCAAAAATACAGAAAGGAGTGGGAATCAAACCTTCAATTCAAAGGCTGGTTGAAGCCGTTTTTTGGAGATGATACACGGGCATACTGCCTGTATTGTAAGGCTGATTTCTACGCCAAACTTAGTGATGTAAAAAAAACACATGACAACTCAAAAACATACTAAAAAGGCAAAGCCTATAACAGTTCCACCCAAAACAAGCTGCCATTTATGATTTAAAAAAATTGACTCTGCAAAAAAGGCTGAGGCCACCATGGTATTAGCTATCGCTGAACACTGTTCCATGCTGGCATGTGATCACATTGGAGAAGCATGTAGAGCTGCTTTCTCAGACTCCACTGCTGCTACCCACTTCAAAATGCACAGGACAAAGTGTACAGAAATGATTAATGGTGATACAATTGTCTGCTTGGTGTCACTAAAGTACCTTATCACAACCCCCAGGTACTTAGAAACACTTACATCCGTGGACTCATCGAGGAGGAGGCTGAAACGCTGGTCACTCACATCTGCGACCACCTTTTTCAGAAAGTATGGTCTCTTTTTGGTCCATTTAGATTGTTAATGTAGATTGCATACATTTTTTTTTTAAATGTTATGGTTAAAAATGTTCATGTTTTACTGTGACTTGTTGTAGGCTCCTAAGTGGACCATAAGGTTAAAAACCAAACCAAATTTAGAAAACTAAACTAAAAACCAAAAACCAAAAAGATAAAATAAAATAGAAAACTAAGTAACTCCGCCAGAGTGTCTCTTTTGGGTCACTTTTGCCGGCCCCAAGCCCGGATAAAGGAGGAGGGTTGGAATTGTGACATAAAAAAAAAACAAGAATCGACTGAAGAAAGTTCATTTGTAGTTCTAAACATATTTAGGGTGTTTTTTTACTCACTTTTTGTCTCTCCAACGACGTTATTCCTCTCTCCTACAGCGTCCATCACAATTACATGCACATGGCAAATTATGCAAATTAGGTGATGGAGTCATTTAGCGACTTCTAGCGACTTTTAGGACAGCCAATAGTTACTTTCCGTGCAAGCCCCGGGCTCCGAGAACTTCACCACACCTACCCCTCTCTGATATTTCGCCCTCACTCACTTCCATTTCTCCTCCTGTCTTCGATCCGGCATACAGCTCCCTCTGCTAACACTTTCTACCATTCTTATTTAGTAACATAAATAGGCGTGAAAGGCACAGTTATATATGTGGAAAACGTCCTACACCCAGGGACAGGTGATTGCTGATTATTGTTGTTTGAAATTCAAATTTTATGGAGCCTTGCATGTAAATCTGTTGCGTCCTGCACAATGTCTGTGCAACATTGATGTTTCACTCTGGTCACACATAATGAAATAGCCAAATTTAAATACGATTTTAGAGATATGTAATTATATCCAGACAATTTCGAAAAAGTAAATAATTTATTTAATTGTAGTCACAGCAATTCACAGCAATTCTGCCAAACTATTTTATGTGTTCAACTATTTGTTGAATGCAGCCCTAAAATGTGAGCATGCAGGATTTGATAGAAGTTAGTAGGGGTCTTTTTATTTTCTTAGTAGTACAGGATTAGATAGGAGGGTTTAGTTTATCTTAATGTTTGGTTCTTTATTCATTATTCTCCAAACTGTGATTGACTACACTACCCAGTACAGTAGGTGGCGGCATGCCCCTATAACGTATGTTTGCTGAACGCCGTAATATTATAGAAGAAGAAGAAGAACGTGAGCCTGCGCACTGTCGAAATGTCGTTTGGCGTTGTGACTCCATTTATGCGGTATTTCGTGTTGTTTCCAAGAGGGAAGCAAGATTAATACAGTGGTCGGTTAGACAGCAGTCTCTCCGATTATAGACTTCGCTGGTAGGGGATCTACTAAAAGAGGAATATGCCCAGAGAAATCATAACACTTCAACTTGGCCAATGTGGAAACCAAAGTACGGTGAACTCTTTCCCTTGGTAGAAATTATTAGCTAGCTAGCACATATACCTAACGCTAGCAATGCTAGCCAACAGCTAGGCTAGTAGTAAAATAACAACTACTGGACATGCACGTATCATGCATGGGTTTGGTGTTATAATTAAATGCATCTTATTTCCTCTCTATTGCAGTTGGTTTTGAGTTTTGGAAACAACTCTGTGCAGAGCATGGCATCAGTCCGGAGGGGATTGTGGAGGAGTTCGCCACAGAGGGCACTGACAGGAAGGATGTCTTCTTCTATCAGGTATAGAACATTAGCTAGCTAGATCAGTGGGTCAGGTTCCTATCCCGGATATAGACCAATGGGGAGAGAGTACATCTAGGCATCGCATCTTATCACCTTGTATCTTTTTCAACCGTATTGGAGAAGTTCCAAGGTCCTTCCCCTCAAACCGTCTTCTCCAATGTGTTTTGAGAAGGAAACGAGAAGCAAGGATGTGAGGAATCAAGATAATATTAGCTGAGAAAGGGCGATAGACTAGAGGGAATCCTCGCCTCTCTGTCTATTGGTCCTGATGTGGGCTAGGCAGGTTGCCAGATTTGGCTTCAAACTAAAGTACTGCGCATGACAGTTATCCACTGACTACACAGACAGAGCAAGTTAAGTAAAGCTGAAAAAAGACAGATCTTCCAAAGGTGGTGGAGTGGCAATCTTTACCAAGGAACACCTTCAGTGCTCTGTTGTCTCCACCAAGTCTGTCCCCAAACAATTTGATTTGCTGTTTTTTAGCTTTAAACTTTCAAATAGCTCTTTGTTGACTGTTGCTGGGTGTTATCGTCCTCCATCAGCACCGGCCTCTACCCTACCTGCACCCTACCTGCCCTAAGCTCTCTCCTGGCCTCTTACACCAAGTCCTAAAGCAATGTGACTCCCTAAATCTTTCTCAGATTATTACCAATCTCACAAGGTATGACTCCAAACACCCAGAAAAGGCTACTCTCCTTGATGTTATCCTCACAAATAAACCTGATAGGTATCATTCTGCTGTTTTCTGTAATGACCTTAGTGATCACTGTTTTACAGCCTGTGTTTGTAATGGCTGCTCAGTGAAACGACCTGACTCTTGCTAAAAAACTTCTAATGAGCAAGCCTTCCTTCATGACCTGGCCTCTGTAAATTGGTATAGAATCTGCTTGATCCCCTCTGTCGAAGATGCTTGGACCTTCTTTTTTGATATTTTCAGTGGTATTGTTAACAAACATTCACCTATAAGGGAAAATGAGAATTAAAAACCAGTTCAGCCCTTGGTTTGACTGTGATCTTGTAGAGTTACTCCACCTCAAGAATTCCATTTGGCGAAAGGCTCGGCATACACATACTCAGGCTGACTGGCTCTCGTTCAGGCAAATGAGAAATAATTGCACTCAGGCTATCCGGAAGGCCAAAGTTAGTTACTTTAAGGAGAAGTTCTCTCTCTTTGGGTCTAACCCCAAGAACTTCTGGAAAATGGTTAAAGACCAGGATAATAAACCCTCCTCCTCACAGCTGCCCATGTCCCTTAATGTTGATGTGGTTGTTACTGACAAGGAGCACACGGCTGAGCTCTTTAATCACTTCATTAAGTCAGGATTCCTATTTGACTCTGCCATGCCTTCTTGCCCGTCAAACATTTCCTCATCTCCAACCACTTCTAATGCGATTAGCCCCGATGCTCCTCCCTATTTTTCCCCTGCAGACGGTCACTGAGTCCGAGGTGCTAAAGGAGCTCCTAAAACTTGACCCCCAAAACACATCTGGGTGAGATGGTTTAGACCCTTTCTTCTTTAAGGTTGCTGCCCCTATCGTTGCCTCCAACCTTTTTAACCTGTCTCTCCTTTCTGGGGAGGTTCCCATTGCTTGAAAGGCAGCCACGATGTGTCCTTTTATTTAAAGGGGGAGTTCATGCTGATCCTAACTGTTATACGCCAATTTCTATTTTGCCCTGTTTATCAATTGTGTTGGAAAAACGTGTCAATAATCAACTGACTGGCTTTCTTGATGTCTATAGTATTCTCTCTGATATGCAATCAGGCTTCCGCTCAGGTTATGGATGTGTCACTGCAACCTTAAAGGTCCTCGATGATGTCACCATTGCCCTTGATTCTAAGCAATGTTGTGCTGCTATTTTTATTGACTTGGCCAAAGCTTTTGATAAGGTAGACCATTCCATTCTTGTAGGCCGGCTAAGGAGTATTGGTGTCTCTAAGAGGTCTTTGGCCTGGTATGCTAACTACCTATCTCAAAGAGTGCGGTGTATAAAGTCAGAACATCTGTTGTCTCAGCTACTGCCTGTCACCAAGGCAGTACCCCAAGGGTCAATCCTAGGCCCCACGCTCTTTTCAATTTACATCAACAACATAGCTCAGGCAGTAGGAAGCTCTCTAATCCATTTATATGCAGATGATAGTCTTATACTCAGTTGGCCCGTCTCTGGATTTTGTGTTAAATGCTCTACAACAAAGCTTTCTCTGCCCTTTACCTTGTTATGAACACCTCCAGAACGAAGGTCATGCGGTTTGGTAAGAAGAATGCCCCTCTCCCCACAGGTGTGATTACTACCTCCTGAGGGTTTAGAGCTTGAGGTAGTCACCTCATACAAGTACTTGTGAGTATGGCTAGACGGTACACTGTCCTTCTCTCAGCACATATCAAAGCTGCAGGCTAAGGTTCAATCTAGACTTGGTTTCCTCTATCGTAATCGCTCCTCTTTCACCACAGCTGCCAAACTAACTCTGATTCTGATGACCATCCTACCCATGCTAGATTACAGAGATGTAATTTATAGATCGGCAGGTAAGGGTGCTCTCGAGCGGCTAGATGTTCTTTACCATTCGGCCATCAGATTTGCCACCAATGCTCCTTATAGGACACATCACTGCACTCTATACCCCTCTGTAAACTGGTCATCTCTGTATACCCGTCACAAGACCCACTGGTTGATGCTTATTTATAAAAAACCCTCTTAGGCCTCACTCCCTCCTATTTGAGATATCTACTGCAGCCGCCATTCTTCACATACAACACCCATTCTGCCAGTCACGTTCTGTTAAAGGTCCCCAAAGCACACATCCCTGGGTTGCTCCTCTTTTCAGTTCGCTGCAGCTAGCGACTGGAACGACCTGCCGCAAACACTCAAACTGGACAGTTTTATCTCTTCATTCAAAGACTCAATCATGGACACTCTTACTGACAGTTGTGGCTGCTTCGCATGATGTATTGTTGTCTCTACCTTCTTGCACTTTGTGCTGTTGTCTGTGCCCAATAATGTTTGTACCATGTATGGCTGCTGCCATGTTGTGTTGCTACCATGCTGTGTTGTTGTCTTAGGTCTCTCTTGATGTGGTGTGTCTCTTGTCGTGATGTGTATTTTGTCCTATATTTTTATTTTATATACAGTGAGGGGGAAAAAAGTATTTGATCCCCTGCTGATTTTGTACGTTTGCCCACTGACAAAGAAATGATCAGTCTATAATTTTAATGGTAGGTTTATTTGAACAGAAAGAGACAGAATAACAACAACAAAAAATCCAGAAAAACGCATGTCAAAAATGTTATAAATTGATTCGCATTTTAATGAGGGAAATAAGTACATTTACATTTTACATTTTAGTCATTTAGCAGATGCTCTTATCCAGAGCGACTTACAGTAGTGAATACATACATTTCATTTTCATTTCATGCATTTAAAAAAAAAAATTTTTTACTGGCCCCCCGTGGGAATCGAACCCACAACCCTGGTGTTGCACACACCATGCTCTACCAACTGAGCCACAGTATTTGACCCCTCTGCAAAACATGACTTAGTACTTGCCTTTTGGTAGGCCGTCATTGTAAATAACAATTTGTTCTTAACTTGCCTAGCTAAATAAAATATGTGGTGCAGCAGCTGCTGTATTGATGGCAAACGAAATAGACATGAAACATGCACCATGGACTGTACCATTATTCCCCACTAGATGGAGCAGTCTAATAATTTATGGCAGGCAGCATTCACCATCTTTCTGCGATCAAATGTTATTGGTCACATGCACATATTTAGCGGGTGTAGCGAAATGTTTGTGTTCCTAGCTCCAATACAAAAGTAAAATAATGGAATTAAGAATTATATAAATATTAGATTGAGCAATGTCGATGTGGCATTGACTAAAAAGCAGTAGAATAGAATATGAGATGATCTTTTTGGCCTCCCTGTGACATCAGGTCCTGTAGGTAGTCACCAGACTACTATTATTATTGTGTATGCTTTGCTTTCTGTGCATCAAGGAGGAGTAAGCCTTACGTCTCTCTATGGTCCACAGGCAGACGATGAACACTACATCCCCCGTGCTGTTTTGTTGGATCTGGAGCCCAGGGTGATCCACTCTATCCTCAACTCCCCCTACGCCAACCTGTACAACCCAGAGAACATCTACCTGTCGGAGCACGGAGGAGGTGCAGGGAACAACTGGGCCAGCGGATTCTCACAGGTGACTGTGGACCATGTTGTTGGTTGTAGCTGGACCAGAGGCTAAAGGACAGGGTCCATGTAGAGAACAAAAGCTTTAGCCTTGAGGCGAATAATGCATATTTAGTAGAAGTCTGGCTATGTTATTATTATAATTTCTTTGTAACTACATTCACCCAAATAACAATCTGGAATAATGCATGTCTTGTCGTTTTGCAGGGTGAGAAAATCCATGAGGAGATCTTCGATATCATCGACAGAGAGGCGGACGGCAGCGACAGCTTGGAGGCAAGCCCACTCTTTCTCAGTCTCTGATTGGTCCACAGAAAGTATGGGGTGAAAGCTAAGGAGTCAGCAGGCCTGAGTTTGGAAGCATACACACACTGCACTGACTGCATATCCCGCCTCACGTGAGGGGAACTTTGGAGGGAGAACCTGAAAATGGGAGGGGTCTATCCAGAATGAAACACTTCCTGATTCTCTCCATATGTCACTGACTGACGTGTGAAAGGAATATAGGTTTTTCTGTTCTTTTTTTCTCTTTCCCTTCAGTTGTGCTGTGGTGGAAAGCATGCTTTCTTTGGCGACTTATAATGAGTAACTTAATAGAGAGTACACATAAATTGGGAGCCCGCACATGTCATCTTAAAACTAGTAAATGCTCTGTTATTTCAAGCCTTTTTAAAAAACGTTCCTCAACTGCCAGCTGTAAGGTTGCTTCCCTTAAAACAACATGACTTTCCTCATAGAAGTCTGTGTAATTTCTGTTGCCCATACTCTTTATGACCCCACGTTATTATTTAGTGTATGTGGACATGCATTTGAGAGGGTGTGTGTGTGTGAGAGAGAGAGGGCGTGGCATGCCGTGTTGGGTGGTAATCACTGGACTGGAGTAGAAGGCAGGTATTACATGGCTGTCTAGGCGAAGGAGAGAGCCTATTTGTGGGGTTGGCCTGCCCTCCCACCTCCAGGCTGGGTGGAGAGTGAGAGGCATAAACACAGGTCGTATATACTGGCACAGTACAATAAGTACTACTTAACCTGATAGATGTAATCTAAAATGTAGATTTCTGCCTAAATAGACATACTCAAAAGTAACTATCATGAGAGGGCCATAAACAACTAGTAATGCTGCATACGCCAAGAAAGATAAAAATCTCACCTTTCTGGTATAAGTAGTTATACATTTCTGAGGTGTAGTCACTTTTGAGGTAACAAGCTCAAGTACATAGTAAAAATTTGATGAAAATATGAAATATACACTGAGTATACCAAACATTAGGAACACCTTCCTAATATTGAGTTGCCCTCAGAACAGCCTCGATTTGTCGGGGCATGGACTCTACAAGATGTTGGAAGCGTTCCACAGGGATGCTGGATGTCCTTTCGGTGGTGGACCATTCTTGATATACACGGGAAACTGTTGAGCGTGAAATCTTGACACAAACCGGTGAGCCTGCCAGCTACTGCCATACCCCTTTCAAAGGCACTTGTATTTTTTGTCTTGCCCTTTCACCCTCTGAATGGCACATATACAATCCATTTCTCAAGATTTAAAAATCCTTCTTTAACCTGCCTCCTCTCCTTCATCTATACTGATTGAAGTGGATTTAACACGTGGCATCAATAAGGGATCATAGCTTTCACCTGGATTTACCTCGTCAGTCTGTGTCATGGAAAGAGCAGGTGTTCATCATGTTTTGTACACTCAGTGTATGTGATGTAGTTCCTATTCAACAAAAGTTGATGAATGTGGCTTGAAATGACTGATATACTTTATAAATATAGTAACAATTAAATAATAAATCGACTAACTATATGATTTTACTTTCCTTTATAACTGTGAAATAGACATGATAATATTTAGTAACAGTACAAAATGACCTGGTTAAATAAAAAAATGTAAATAGTCATTTCATAGAACTAGACAGATAATATTCTGCCCTGCGTCCTCTGAGCAACGCACAGACGCCACTCAAATGCCTGCCGACTACATTACACCTTCATCAGCAGTGAGCACTAACTGATTTAGTCCGCCTGTGACCAAGAGAAAGTGGTTTGTTTCTACCTAGAGAAAGTGGTTTGTTTCTACCTAGAGAAAGTGGTTTGTTTCTACCTAGAGAAAGTGGTTTCAATTATACAAAATGCTTTTGTATTGTATTTTCATGTCAGGACTTTTAAATCCCTGTGTGACCATCACAATGAGATGAAACCCGCATCAATTGAAGTGTATGGGTATCAGCTGTCAGGAAATATGTGAGGGGTGGTGACGCACTGAGCCAGAGGAAATTAGTCATTTGTCTGGATCGGCCCAAACATTGGAGCCGTTTTAATCTTTTCACCCAGACCAGTAGAATTAAGATGGTTCTGTTTCTCTGTTGCAGGGTTTTGTCCTTTGTCATTCCATCGCTGGGGGAACTGGGTCCGGGCTGGGATCCTACCTGCTGGAGAGGCTCAATGACAGGTCTAAACACACACACACACACACACACACACACACACAAACAAGGAGGCTGAATTTCCACATCGAGATGAGGTGGTCTCTCTTTCTGTTTGACTGCTGTAAAGTTAGTAGGCTTATAATTTATGGAGCAGAAACACTCTCCTAATTGTAACCATAATTGTCCCAGCCTCCATTGGAGAGATAATATTCTCTCCCTGGGGGAACCTTTAGTTTTCCACTGTTGGATGTTTTTCTGTGACCTGGTGTGTGATACTTTTTAATGTTCTTCCTGTGCGTGTTGGCCAGGTACCCTAAGAAGCTGGTGCAGACCTACTCTGTGTTCCCTAACCAGGATGAGATGAGCGACGTGGTGGTGCAGCCCTACAACTCACTGCTCACACTCAAGAGGCTCACCCAGAACGCAGACTGTGTGGTGAGCAAGAAATACACACACATCTGCAGACCACACACACCCTCTCATCTGTGCTTTTTGCCTTCAGCTGGCTACCGTTGTGTGGGGAATAGACAAAAGGTTCTTTCCTGGAATCAAATCCATGCACGTAAACTCTGATGTTGCATGGTAATTGTTTTGAGAACGTCCCCTTGTGCCGTTAAAATGTGATGAAAAAAAACAGTTTCCGGTTCCCACACTTGTTGTTGTTGAAAGTTACAAACATCCTGTCCAAAATGGTACTGTTTCTTCATCCCCCAAAACACCACAGGATGGGGACAGACAAGTCTTATCGCTCCCCCCCACTCTCAACATGCTCAGTGTGGTGTCAAAAGCCATACCTGTCGCTCTGCCTCAGTCAAGCTCCATGGTCAAGTCTTAGAGAGAGAGAGAGGGAGGAAGTTGAACTAGGAGCCACAGGGCCTGTATATCATGAATAATGCTTTATGACCATCGCTGCCAGCCGGGCAACATGCTGTAACAGAAAGGGTTTCTTCCCTGGCTGCTGGTGTGTATGACTGGTAATGAGGCAGTGTTGGTGAACATTTTACTTCTCTGGATGATTACATCTTTGTTGCCTGGGATTGATGATTGTATTAGTTCCCGAGATGCTCTGACAGCCTAATGTTTCTCCTCTCCGATATCTACTTCCTCCTGCAGGAGTTTACGTAAGGGCCTCTACTCAGGCTTATTGGGTTAGCCCCCACAGCTAATAGAATCTATGTGGAGAAGAATTGGTTCCCCTGTTAGTGACGCACAGTGTGTGCCTCACTGCTTCAGTCTTCACACAGCAGCACACTGTCTACTCTGCTTTACCCATCAAGACTGACTGGAGGATTGTATCAAAGCCCATTGTTAACTAGTCTCTACCACACAGCATCTTTCTCTTGCCTCTCACTTTCCCCTAATTCTAAAGTCAAACCTCCCCCATTGCTGTCTTTCTGTGGAAATCTCAATCTTCTGACCTCACGTCTACACATCCCTCTCATTCTGTTTCTCTTTTCGACTTGTGTGTGTCAGGTGGTACTGGACAACACTGCTCTGAACCGCATCGCCACCGACAGGCTGCACATCCAGAACCCCTCCTTCTCCCAGATCAACCAGCTGGTGAGTGATTGACACATGCCACTCAGGTGCAAGCTCCACCTCCTTCCCTAATGGTGTTCTCAATATCCAGGTTCTAGATCCCCAGACTCCTGAGAGGAGAAAGTGTTTCTATACAGAGGCGTTTTGATAGCCTGGTCCCAGATCTGTTTGTGCGGTCTTGCCAAGTCGGTACTACGGCACAAACTGAACTGGGACCAGGCTACTGTTTATAGCCTACTGACCGTGACCCAGAAATGATTAGGCGAATACAGAGAGAGTGTATGGGTGAAGTAAACCTCACACTGTTTGTCAGAATGTCCTGAGGATTAAACAAACTAGTTAGACTAGTTACTCCTCATGCTTTAACTGTCAAACCGGATCTCACACTCCCTAGCAATTATTGTTGAATGAACACCCAGTGATTGTTTAAAAAAACTACTTGCGGTCAAATATGTCTATATCCCTAGGGCTGTGGCGGTCATGGAATTTGAATGACTTATTGGCCACACAAATGAACACGGACACTGTAATAACCGGTCAAATGTTATATTATTATTTTTATTTCTTTTTCTTTTTTTTTCTTCCTCTCTGCTCCTGACTGCATGTGCTGCCATAGAAATAGAACGGGCGTCCCCATTCGCTATTGCGAGTGTACCCATAGGAACAAAGGAGGAAGTAAAAGAAGGAATTAAAAGCAGGAAGTGTACCCATCAAAATGTGCTGTGATTTGTTGATTCAACTCAACTGATATTACATAAAATGCATTCCATTGCATGAGCCACATCAGTTAAAATCATTTGAATGAACATTCTACATTACCATGGAAATGATTGTATCGCAATACCAGGCAGCCGTTGCGAGTGTACCCATGAGTTTACCAGTCAAATTGCCAGGGTTAGAGGTGCCAGGTCTGTTCTATTCATTATATTTCTATGTGTGCTGCTGCAGGGAGGGGGACACTGTCTAGGCAACACCTTGCTTGTTTCAGCAAGGAACAGCAGTTTCATCACGTTGTTAAGATTCCATGTTACTGCACAAACGGACTCAGCCTCACGAATGCCCGGCAATTCTGTCTTCAGTCAGCTGTTCATTCCAACCCCAAAAAATATTTCAACGGTTATGCCGGTTATTTATTTTCACGACAGTCTTCATCCATAACTGTCGTTTATACAGTAATTGTGCCAGCCCTATATACCCCTCTCTAGATAACGTAAGCTAACCTTCTAACCATACAATCTCCTATGCCATATCTTTTTTTAAACATAAAATACTGTAAAAATACTAGCAAATGTATACAAATGTAAATAAGGTTTGAAACTATTATATTTTAGTAAAATATTATATCTATTTGGGCTTTTTGCAGTCTACAAATGATTTGTAACTATTTTCCGGCTCCCTGACCATCCACTCATGAAAAAATAGTCCCGGGGCTGAATCTAGGTGATGATTCCTGTCATATAGGCTGCATTTCTTATGATCACTCCTGGTGATTGCCCGACAGAAATTGACAAGATTACGGAAATAAAACAGCCACAAGTAATTATGACAACGAAAGGTTGTTTCTCTCCACAGGTTTCCACCATCATGTCAGCCAGCACAACCACCCTGCGTTACCCTGGATACATGAACAACGACCTGATTGGTCTGATCGCCTCTCTCATCCCCACACCCCGCCTTCACTTCCTGATGACTGGCTACACACCGCTCACCACTGACCAATCGGTAAGTAGTTCTCAGTGACCGCGTAGTACGTCTTGGTGCTTTCAAGACAGCTGGGAACTCTGAAAAAAATCAATAAGTCAGTGATCTTCAGGTCTGAAAGTTGGAGCTCTATAAAGATGCCTGAGTTTCTGACTTGGAGTTGCGAGTTGGATGACTGTTCAAAAAAATGAAACCCAGTTGGCGCTCATTTCTTTTCCTGAGTTCCCAGTTTTTTTTAACACACTGAAGTCTTTGTCAAACTTATTTCTATTATTATTCTTCTGCATGCTACTCTTACACGATTTAAGCTAGAAATGCCATTCAAACTTTAAAATGTGAAGACTGGTCTGGAATAGTGTGCTTGCGTACAACTTTTTAAAACTATTTATACTTTTGAAACTATGCATTCAATCACTTTAATGGGACATTGTAATACAATGCAACTTTTGACAAAAATGTTGACCTATTTTGACCACTTTGCCAACAACTTTGACAAAAAGTTAGTGTGGACTAGAAAGGTCTCGAATTTGTGATTTGATTTACCAATCTCTTTCACCACTTAAGCTATTAACTGCAAACCAACGCTGAGATGTTTAGACTGACCCTACTTAGACTGCTTGTCAAAAGATTTGATACTATATATACTTTTTAAACTATAACCATTGTAAAATGTGCATAAATTAACATGGGTTTGAACGAGAGCCGTAAGAATAGAGGTAGCCATTCAGTGGTCCTGCTGCTTGGCCAATTAAGCTACAAGACCAACTTAAACAATTCTGGCTATCTTAACTATCCTATTCTTTCAAAGTATTATCAACTATAACTATACATATTTGCATAAAATAACTATCCAACTGGCTTCATCAATAAGTGCATCGACGACGACGTCGTTCCCATTGATTACAGGCAACATCCGCACTGAGCTAAAGGCTAGAGCTGCCGCTTTAAAGGAGTGGGACTCTAACCCGGAAGCTTATAAGAAATCCCGCTATGCCCTCCGACGAACCATCAAACAGGCAAAGCGTCAATTCAGGACGAAGATCGAATCGTACTACACCGGCTCCGACGCTCGTCGGATGTGGCAGGGCTTGCAAACTATTACAGACTACAAAGGGAAGCACAGCCGAGAGCTGCCCAGTGACACGAGCCTACCAGATGAGCTAAATTACTCTATGCTCGCTTTGAGGCAAGTAACACTGAAACATGCATGAGAGCATCAGCTGTTCCGGACGACTGTGTGATCACGGTCTCTGCAGCCGATGTGAGTAAGACCTTTAAACAGGTCAGCATTCAGGACTTGTACTCCGAGCATGCGCTGACCAACTGGCAATTGTCTTCACTGACATTTTCAACCTCTCCCTGTCCGAGTCTGTAATACCAACATGTTTCAAGCAGACCACCATAGTCCCTGTGCCAAAGAACACTAAGGTAACTTACCTAAATGACTACCGACCCGTAGCACTCACATCTGTAGCCATGAAATGCTTTGAAAGGCTGGTCATGGCTCACATCAACACCATTATCCCAGAAACCCTAGACCCACTCCAATTTGCATACAGACCCAACAGATCCACAGATGATGCAATCTCTATTGCACTCCACACTGCCCTTTCCAACCTGGACAAAAGGAACACCTATGTGAGAATGCTATTCATTGACTACAGTTCAGCGTTCAACACCATAGTGCCCTCAAAGCTCAGGACCCTGGGACTTAACACCTCCCTCTGCAACTGGATTCTGGACGGGCCGCCCCCAGGTGGTAAGGGTAGGTAACATCCGCCAAACTGATGCTCCACATGATGCTGATGCTCCACATGTGGGCCCCTCAGGTGTGCGTGTTCAGTCCTCTCCTGTACTCCCTGTTCACTCATGACTGCACAGCCAGGCACGACTCCAACACCATCATTAAATTTGCCGATGACACAACAGTGGTAGGCCTGATCAATGACAAGACAGCCTATAGGGAGGTCAGAGACCTGACCGTGTGGTGCAAGAACAACAACCTCTCCATCAACGTGATCAAGACAAAGGAGATGATTTGTGGACTACAGGAAAAGGAGGACCGAGCACGCCCCCATTCTCATCGACGGGGCTGTAGTGGAGCAGGTTGAGAGCTTCAAGTTCCTTGGCGTCCACATCACCAACAAACTAACATGGTCCAAGCACACCAAAACAGTTGTGAAGAGGACATGACAAAACCCTCAGGAGACTGGAAAGATTTGACATGGGTCCTCAGATCCTCAAAAGTTTCTACAGCTGCACCATCGAGAGCATCCTGATGGGTTGCATCACTGCCTGGTATGGCAACTGCTTGGTCTCCGACCGCAAGGCACTACAGAGGGTAGTGCGTACGGCCCAGTACATCACCGGGGTCAAGCTTCCTGCCATCCAGGACGTCTATACCAGGCGGTGTCAGAGGAACGCGCTAAAAATTGTCAGACTCTAGCCACCCTAGTTGTGAACTGTTCTCTCTGTTACCGTAGAGTACGAGAAAGTATGGATTTACACTCAGGCACCAGAGTATCTATGCATAGTCACTTTAATAACTCTACATGTACATATTACCTGGACTAACCGGTGCCACTGCACATTGACTCTATACCGGTACCCCCTGTATATAGCCTCGCTGTTGTTATTTTACTGCTGCTCTTTAATGATTTGTTTTATTTCTTACCAAAAAAAAGTATTTTTCTTAACTACATTGTTGGTTAAGGGCTTGTAAGTAAGCATTTCACTGTTGTATTCGGCGCATGTGACAAATATAATTTGATGTGATTTGAACAGTAACTATTGAACCATTCAAGCTAGAGACACCAAACCAACTTTCACATGTTCAGGATATCCTAACTTTTCATTTAGCTACTTGTTCAACTATAACCAGTCCCCAACATTACTACTGCAGACACTACCACTGCTATAATGTTTTTCAAAACCATACATACTCTAAAACAAGCTAGCAAGCACACCACATTTTCTTCAGGAAATGTACTTTTCAGATTTCACTGTTAGTTGGTTTATTAGAACTACAGCTAGCTATTCGTAGGTCTAGATACAAACCTGTTCTACATAGTTCAACTACCATCAAAATACTTTTAAAGAGCTGTCATCACTAGATGCACCATCATATTTATTTCCCCCAGTAATAGCCTAGAACTTTCTAATCGTTACATCATCATTCACCTAAAATCCAACTTAATTTATACTGAATGTTTTACAAAAGTAAATTGTACATCTTTTTATCTGAAACCCAGTTGCTTTGCTTTCCTAAGAGTGTTGTCCACCTGCTCCTGTTTTTGTTCCCATATTCTGACAGAAGACCATTTTGTCTTGTGTTTCTTTTAGTTTTCACACTCAACTGTAGTTTAGACATTTTTGTGATCGAACTGCCCCACAATCCAAAGTGATAGACTACCATGTCAACTATATCAAAGTACCAATTAATAATCAGACCAAATATTTTATTGCATTTAACTTTGACTATATGTAACTGCTTTGCTTTAAATAGTAAAGTAAAGCTTTTTTAAACTACTACCACTACCACAAAAATACTTTTAAAGAGTTAAAGCAAGTCCCACCAATTGTACTAGTTTAGTTTAATCTCTGTTCTTGAAAACACAGATCTTGACTGTGTTATCCAAGTATCTGCCGATTCATCTTCTTTTAAAAACTTTTGGTGAACAAAGCATTCCAGTTGTATATGAATATGCGTGCTTATACATGCCCTCTCCTTTGTTTCTCTCCCAGGTGGCCAGTGTGAGGAAGACCACAGTGCTGGATGTGATGCGGAGGCTGCTGCAGCCGAAGAATGTCATGGTGTCCACGGGCAGGGACAGACAGACCAACCACTGCTACATTGCCATCCTCAACATCATCCAGGGAGAGGTGGACCCCACCCAGGTGTGTGTGTGTATATTTCGCATGAGAATGTGTGCTAGCGCAGTGGGGGTTTTTTTATTTAAAAAAATATATATTTAAAAAATATTGTCTAATCAAAGTGATGTCCTTAACTACGGATGACATTAAAAATAAAGTTATGAAGGAGATGGCTGAAGACCAAGTGGATATTGTAATGGCCTCGTGGTGGTGTGTTAAACATATTGGTCCAAATGTTATAGCAATATCAATACTTTCCAGAAATTGATATAATCCTGTTTGTGTGAGTGCAGGTCCACAAAAGCCTGCAGAGGATCCGGGAGCGTAAGCTGGCCAGTTTTATCCCCTGGGGTCCAGCCAGCATCCAGGTGGCTTTGTCCAGGAAGTCCCCGTACCTACCTTCCGCCCACCGCGTCAGCGGCCTGATGATGGCCAATCACACCAGCATCTCCTGTGTAAGCTCCGCCCCTCATTCTCATTACTTGGGAGTAGGTTGGCTACTTGGAGTAGGTTGGCTACTGGCTACTTGGAGTAGGTTGGCTACTTGGAGTAGGTTGGCTACTGGCTACTTGGAGTATGTTGGCTACTGGCTACTTGGAGTAGGTTGGCTACTTGGAGTAGGTTGGCTACTTGGGAGTAGGGTGCCTTGTGCAAAAATATTTTGTAAGGAGACAAAACTATAATCCTTAGCTAACATTTCAATGGCAAAACACTTCATGGGTTGGTGATAAAATGTGAAGAGTCTTTTTGGTATCCTCCTAACCCACAGTCAGTGACTGAGGGAGTGGGCAGGAAGTGACTAATATGAGGTATATGTAGTGAATTCACTGCTACAAGTTCACTGGATGCCTCTTCTCTTCCTCCGTTGCAGCTGTTCGAGCGGACTTGCAAGCAGTACGACAAACTGCGAAAGCGCGAGGCTTTCTTGGAGCAGTTCCGCAAGGAGGACATCTTCAAGGAAAACTTTGACGAGCTGGACAACTCCCGTGAGGTGGTGCAGCAGCTCATCGACGAGTACAGTGCTGCCACGCGGCCCGACTACATCTCCTGGGGAACTCAGGAGCAGTGAGGACAGATGGGATATACACCCCTTTCACATGACATGGGTCCCTCCCTCTGACACCCCTGTCACATAACATGGGTCTGGTCCCCCTCTACAGCCCAACCAGGGAAAGATGGGGCTGAGTTAGTTGCCTCCTGTGCCATCCCTATGGAGGAAAGTGTTAAAGTTCATTCCTGCTGCTTTTCTTCCCTCTTCTGTCCTTAAGCTCTGTTTGGGAGTTAAACCAACGCTTCAATCTGTGTG
The DNA here is from genome assembly GCF_965601325.2 of Salmo salar. Taxonomy (NCBI): domain Eukaryota; kingdom Metazoa; phylum Chordata; class Actinopteri; order Salmoniformes; family Salmonidae; genus Salmo; species Salmo salar. The sequence goes on along the minus strand of NC_138293.1, from coordinate 63,730,771 downwards.
CCTGTATCCAATCCCCACTGATGGTTATGAATAGTAGTGAATGACTAGTCTTCTCTGTCTCTCTCTCATGCAGGATTCCAAAATGACCCCTACCACTAGACACTTCATAGATAGTAGATCTCAAAGGATCAGATGGGTATCAGCTCCATCTTGTTCTCTGACAGGTGGAATGTATGATATTGTGCCCAGTGGGTATGAGTTAGAGGTTGATGTGGAATTTTACATCACTCTTTTTCTATCCTCTCTTCCTGTTCTTGTTGCCGTCAGCAGAACTCGTAGCCTTGTTTGGCACTATTTTTATACTGTATAGTACTACTCTGCTTTTGTGCTGTTCCTTTTGCTGTCACACAGACTAACATACCAGCTGGAGAAACACTCCAGCGTTCTTGAATGGGGAACAGAATAAAATGCTTGGTGTGACTTTGTCTTCGTACATTTCTGAAAAGTTTGACACCAGAGCCCATGATAATCAAGCTCTGACAGGATCGTCAAGTCAATAGGCCTCAGATCAGTTGCTGCTGTCCAGTATGTACTTAACCAAAACGTCTGTTTCATAAGTATGGCAATGGTCATTGTTCTAAAATTTGATCTATTACATTGTTATTGCAGAGGACAGCCTACTTCTCTATTCTGGTGCCTGAGTGTAAACCCATACTGTCTTTTACTCTACGTAAATCAAGAAGCTTGTTAAATTGCATAGCCTCTACAGTTTTCCTTTTTTTGTAGCCATCCCAATGTATATACTTTTCATGTTGAGCTTTGTTGTGAAAATAAAAAAAAAGAATTCTATGAGAATATTCTTCATTGCCATTGGTGGACTTAAGTGTGAGTTGTATGCTGCTGTTCATATAAATAATTGTAATACTTTTAGGATAAAGTGGTATTTGTTCATTACTGCATTATGAAGTACAATCACTGACATGCAGTCCTTAGAAGTTAGTCTTTGAAGCAGGCATTTTCAGAATACTAAACTTTTCAAGGGTCCACAAAATAATGCTAGATAAAGCTTTACAACTCACCTGGAGAGTCTGTGTGCTAATACCCCCCCCCCCCCCCCCTCCCCCATCAAATTCTACTACGCTACTTCAGGCCTCATTACCAGAAAGAAATGCAGGCTCACTCAGCGATGCCTGCTCGGTCAAGCAGGTCAAGTCCATTGTGTCAACCTAAGACGCTGACTGTTCAGAAGGAGAGATTTTAGAAATCTGTCTGGTCGCTGGCGCCAAAATCCATCCCCTCTGCCAGGCAGCTCAGGTTGAGAACCAAACTGGACTGTAACTAGGACATCAATGAGTGGCTTTGTTTTTCAGTGATACTTAGCCTTAAAACAATAACAAACAGTATGGTACAATGGTGCTGCTTTTTAATTCATTACATACTCTTTATAGTTTCATTATTGCACATCCAAGTTAGTTAAAAAAAAACAATAGTGCAATTAACTATACACACATTACATACAGAAGGTACCATGCGGTGTACAAACAAGCTTTAAACAAAGCGAGCTTTAGGTTGGACTCTGTCTTCCTTTTCATAGTTACACGGAGGGAGGGATCTCAGAGACCGTGAGCGTAGCTGCCTGCAGCTGCAGTATAAAAAGCGACGGCTTGACTGGACAGTGACTGCCTGCATATCGTATGGGCAGGAGGCAGGGCTGGCTGTGCCATGGTGGGTCCTTCCTCCTGAGGAAGACCAAGTCTGGCTGCCAGGTTCAGGGGCAGGCGGGTTAGGGAAAATGAAATCCCACCACCGCCTGGGCTCCTAATAGTATTACAACATAACTCAAACTTATATTGGTCTAAATGACGTTGGGGTGTAACATTTGAGGTGCAACTATCTAACATCTGGGTATATTCTCTGGAAAAAGCTTAAAGCAGAACTTATCTTTGGTCCATGCTCAAAACACAACTTTTTGGTTACTTTAATGAACTTGGACAAAGTCTACCAGCCAAGTAGTGAACACAGACAGGCAATGTGCTGTGGTTTCGTGGCAATAAGGTAGCTTAGGGCTTTATTCAATCTGTGTTGCTGAAGCGTTACAGACTGCGCGATAGAAAAGTCATTTCCAATTGAGTGGACTTATGCAGCGTTTACCGTGAATGCAGTCTCCGCTAATGCGGGAACATTGCTTTTACATTTCAATCACGCTGTAACGCTGAACTTCCACGATACGGATTGAATAGAGCCCTTAAGCTATATAGGATCACATGGCTGATCAGTACAGTGACCTAATGGATCTAGACGAGACATTAAGGGGATCATTTCAAAGCCATACTAAAAACAACACAAAAACAGCTAGGTCCTCATTTAAGACATACAAAATGGATGAAATGGAGAAAAAAAACAACACAAACAATGTGTCACAAAGTGTGTACATAAATAATACTAAGAACGCATCAATAGTCAGGACAGCATTGGTTCTGTATGTAGGCACAGCAGAGAAAAGACAGGGGTCTGCAGTGTGGTTGTGATGGTCCATGTTACTGGCTGGGGGTTAGGTGAGTTCATCAATTCTTCAGAGTGCGGACTTAAAACAGCTATCTAATTTCCATCCACACCGAATATGTTCCCCCACTGAAACAGAGACTGGGAAATAACAGTTCCACCCTTAAATTGTAGGTATAGGCCTAGATATAAGATCAATGTTGGATCACTTAACTATTAAAAATGAACAGACAAGACATTTAAAATGCTCCTATCAAGTGTTAGCCAAGTGTTAGCCATAGTTTCATGTTGGGGTGATAGCTCGGCCAAGCAGCAAGTTGACAAAAGGGGGGAAATCAGAGTGTTTGGTAGAAACAACAGACAAGTCATAGCCCAAGATCCTGTAGTTTCTGTTACACAGCATTAGGCTGGATCCTTTATAACATCTCGTCCAATCACAGTGTCCCATCCTGTAGTCTCGTCCAATCAAAGTGTCCCATCCAGTAGTCTCTCCCACCCAGCTGACGGTACCAGCAGGAGCAGTTCTGTCCATGACAGCCAGAGTGACTTACTGAGCTCCATCATCTGGTTCCAGTTCAAGTTCACACGGCTTGCTACATCAACAGTTCTAGGTAATGCAAGCCTGGCTGGGGTCTTTATGAAAACAGACCCTTTCAGAGTGTGTGTGTGAGAGAGAGAGAGAGAGAGAGAGAGGAGGTGGAAGTGTGGGTGTGAGTCAGTCAGTCTGATTCCACCCCCCCCCCCCTTCTATTGCATGAGGGATATTCTAGGAAAGGCCGATAATCTTCTAGGAAAGGCAGAGCACGACATGTAGAACAACATAGCAGAG
>NC_138293.1:63657500-63722500 GCF_965601325.2 Salmo salar | reverse complement strand
CGGGATGGTAAAATATACAGTATGTACAAGCAGGAAGTAGAAGCCTATGTATTGTTGTCCATTGGTTTACTCCAATTAGGGGAGGGGTGGTAGGTTCAAGGGAAGATAATAATGTTACAAATTGGAAATGATGCAAACAATTACATGGATAGAATCCACAATCTATCTGCAATATTAAAGCTGATCTTCCCCCTAAAAAATAAATAAATCAAATAAAAATAAATCAAATAAGAAATGTAAAAATAAAAACGACACTATCTATCAATCAAAGACTTCAGATTCCTCTGTCTGTTGTTCTACGGAACATAGCTTGGATTCTTGGCACATACATATAATAGATGAGTTCTCATTAAATTCTGCAGTAGGCCAACTTTTCTAACCTCGTAATGATGCCTGTCTGTGCCTGTCTGTGCCTGACGGTGCCTGACGGTGCCTGTCTGTGCCTGTCTGTGTCTGTCTGTGCCTGTCTGTGTCTGTCTGTGTCTGTCTGTGCCTGTCTGTGCCTGTCTGTGCCTGTCTGTGTCTGTCTGTGTCTGCGCAATATTTACTTTTCAAACCTGGTGAGGATGTCAGCGATGATGGTGCTTCCCCCTACAGCTCTCTCCCAGTGAGCGTTCTGCTCAAACAGGGAAAATGTGTTTCTGCTCTCCTTCAGACCCAGCTTCTCCAACATCCTCCTCACCACCTAGCAGAGGAGAGAGAGAGAGAGAGAGAGAGAGAGAGAGAGAGAGAGAGAGAGAGAGAGAGAGAGAGAGAGAGAGAGAGAGAGAGAGAGAGAGTCTTGAGGAGTACAGGCAGTTCCCAACTTGCTGGGCCTGGTAGGGAATAGGGACAACACTTTACAGTGCAAGTCTCCACAAAGGTCAACTAGAGTGGAGAGGATTGGAGAGGGTGTTCGTAGATCTTGGTAGAGACAGAGATGATAGAGAGAGACAGAGATGATAGAGAGAGACAGAGATGATAGAGAGGTCCCCCCTCACCTCGTTGGCGGTGGTGTGTGAGCTGATGTGGAGCTGACAGGAGCCTGGTCCTGGGTAGTGAACTGTACACAGCATCTCCTGTCTCCCCATCAGCACCTGGATCTCCTCCCAGGAGGGAACACATTCCCGACACCGTGTCTTCTCCAGAGCCTCCCCGATGAACGACGCATAGTTATCCATCTCAGAGTCCGGAAATTGGCTCTGGATCCTGGACCACAGGAGGGGAGAGAGGAGACACGGGAGTGAGCAGGGTGACTGTGTGTGTGTGACTAAAGGAAGCTCCACCACATTTCAAAAGGCAAACTGAAGCATATCAGTGATTCTAATATTGATAATGCGAGGCCTGTAAACCGTTATATTATTTTAACTGGATTTGCGTCATCCTTTCGGTTCAACACAAGCCATCTTTATTTTCTTTCGCGTTGGCAATACTGAGAAGTCAATGAGGCGAGGAACGACCAATGTTCTCACTTTGGCTCTCAGAGACTTAGAAGGCTCTCCTCCCTCCACCCTTCAAAGAGAATGTAAAAAGGGAAAGAAAACATGTTTGACTTTCAGCAGCGCTCTTTACAGGAAAAGGTGTTTCCGCTCACGTGAACCAGAGTGACCTGCCACTTCCTCCCAGCGGAGTGGCCAGGGAAGGTGGGGGGTGTCAACCTTCAATGGGCCCAAAATCTCCAACACACGCAAGAATGTCAGAGGTGTGAAAGATGACCTGACAGAGCCATGAGCTCACCCCGGCACAAACAGGGAAGGGTAGAAGTTGGGGAAGGAAGCAATTATACTACAGTGTCCATCCCAAAATATACAGCATAGAGAACAGAGGAGAGCTGGAGAGAGAAAGAGGGCGAACGAGTGGAGACTCAGACACTCCAGACAGCCAAATGGAGAGAGAGAGGAGAGAGAGAGAGAGAGAGAGAGAGAGAGAGAGAGAGAGAGAGAGAGAGAGAGGAGGCCCTCTCACTCCCCCTCTGTTCCTCTGTCTCATTACGGGGCACAGGGTGGGTTTTGTCCTGCTGCTCAAACATAATTAGGAATGTTCCACTGAAGGAGGCTGTGCTGTGTGATCCCTTTCCGTCTGCCCCCCTCCCCACCCCCACCCCGCCAGCCCAACCTCCTCTCCTCCACCCACGCAGGGCTCATGACGACCTTTCTCCGACTGGGGACATTCCCTGGGGGGTTCTCAGTGCACCATGGGGGTAGAGGGGGAGGGGGGCTCAGTCTCTGGGCCCTCTGCCCAGTGTGCAGCTCCAGTTCTGTCCAGCTGTGGGGTCAGCCTCAACACTCTCTCACAGAGATCTCAGGGAAACACCGACCCTATCTCTTTATAGCAGAGCTGCTGCATAACCCGCCACCTTGCATTTAGGCTGACCCCGGAGGCTGCTAGCTAGCTAAACAGAAATATTACATTTACATAAGTATTCAGACCCTTTATCAGCACTTTGTTGAAGCACCTTTGGCAGAGATTACAGCCTCGAGTCTTCTTGGTATGACGCTACAAGCTTGGTACCTGTATTTGGGGAGTTTCTCATTCTTCTCTGCAGATCCTCTCAAGCTCTGTCAGGTAGTCTCTTCAGAGATGTTCGATTGGGTTCAAGTCCGGGCTCTGGCTGGGCCACTCAATGACATTCAGACAACTCCTGTGTTGTCGTGGCTGTGTGCTTAGGGTCGTTGTCCTGTTGGAAGGTGAACCTTCACCCCAGTCTGAGGTCCTCGAGCAGGTTTTCATCAAGGATCTCTTTGTACTTTTCTCCAATCATTTTTGCCTCGATCCTGACTAGTATCCCAGTCCCTGCCACTGAAAAACATCCCCACAGCATGATGCTGCCACCACCATGCTTCACTGTAGGGATGGTGGCAGGTTTCTTCCATAACGTGACACTTGGCATTCAGGCCAAAGAGTTCAATCTTGGTCTCATCAGACCAGAGAAACTTGTTTCTCATGATCTGTGAGTCTTTAGATGCCTTTTGGTAAACTCCAAGTGCGCTGTCATGTGCCTTTTACTGAGGAGTGGCTCCGTCTGGCCACTCTACCATAAAGGCCTAATTGGTGGAGTGCTGCAGAGATGGTTGTTCTTCTGGAAGGTTCTCCCATCTACACAGAGGAACTCTGGACCTCTGTCAGAGTGACCATCGGGTTGGCCCTTCTCCCCCGGTTGTTCAGTTTGGCCGGGCGGCCAACTTTAGGAAGAGTCCTGGTGGTTCCAAACTTCTTCCACTTAAGAACGATGGAGGCCACTGTGTTCTTGGGGACCTTCAATGTTGCTGAAATGTTTTGTACCCCAGATCTGTCCCTCGACATAATCCAGTCTTGGAGCTCAATCAAGTTGTAGAAACGTCTCAAGGATGATTAATGGAAACAGGTTGCACCTGAGCTCAATTTCGACTTTCATAGCAAAGGGTCTGAATACTTATGTAAACAAGGTATTTCTGTTTTTTGGTTTTAAATACATTTGCAAAAATGTCTAAAAACCGGTTTTCGCTTCGTCAGTATGGGGTATTGTGTGTAGATTGCTGAGGATTTTCAAGGGGTCTGAATACTTTCCGAAGGCACTGTACATACAACCCCTACCGTGAGAGACAGTGTGTTCTAGCTCTGAGTGGTGGATGCCTCAGTGTGCTATATATTGCAACTGTTCCATTAGCTTTTGCCTGATACTGAGTCGCAATGTAAACATGGGCATTATATATAGTTCTTTATGACTGGCAGTCCAACAGAGGCTTTAGGCCAAAGATTAGCACTGTTAATATAGCTTAGCATGTGGCCAATTCAGCGCTGTAAATCCACTCCTAAAACACTGGATCTGTCTGGGGTCATGCAGTAACAACGTGAGGGCATATCACACTACTATATGTAACTGGTGGTTAGCAGGCTTGGCACCTGTCTCCTCCCATGGTGGGTTCCCATGTTACTGGCACCCTTCTGGCCCACAGCCTGACCCCATTTCTCCCTCGTACCGCAGCCCTATTCCCCCCTCACCTCTCCAATCATTTCTGTGACAGGGTACAGACACACCTGTCAACACCAAAAGCTTTCTATTGTTGTTGAAACCAGCTGATGTCTTAAAGTTTTCCGCAAGCTACGACAGAGCTAGGTGGATGGGTAGAGGAAGAATTACATCTCCCGTTGAGGGCGTTGTGTTATATGTTGTGTGTGTCACCTCTTGAGGTGGAAGCGCAGGTATTTAAGCACGGCGGGGCCGGGCAGGAAGGTGCAGCTCATGCAGGTGAGGAGCTGCCAGTAGCGGAGGTGTGCGGCGGTGTGGGGCTGCGGCGTGCAGCTGGTCTGCTTCACCAGCTGGCAGTAGACCTCGTCCCGGAGCAGCCGCAGGTCCAGACAGGTCTGCAGCACGCCCTGGATCAGAGGCACCGGGTCCCGCGCAGACTCCAGCTGCTGCAAACAGTTGAAGAGCTTCACCGCTTCCTCCCGCACCGTGGCGTAGCCCTTACCGCTGTGGTCTGGGGGGGGGGCAGTACCAGACGCAAAGTATTAGGAATTAGACCAGACTAGACCAGTCAGCATGTTTGAGAATAGATGATCCTGCCTATGTGATGTCTCTTGGTGGAACAACTAAGCTTTAGTGGCCGTCTCTCATCATTCCTTATCTAAGCTGTCTCACTCACTGGCCTTGACTTGGCACGCAGGCAGGTAGGCATTACAGTTGACTAACTCAATGGTAAGTCTATATGTCAGTCTGTTACAGTGTATGATTACTGGGCATGTCAATGAGCATGTGACAGCATTACTCATATGTGAGTGGGTGTGTGTGTAACTGCTCGTGTTTTATTGTAGAGTTTACAGGCATGGCACTGAACGCAGGGACTGGGGGTAGCATGATAGTAGTACTTACAGGTGTGTTCCAGGCTGCCGTAAGGGAAGGGCAGCAGGGGGGCATACAGGGGGCTCTGGGTGTGCTTCAGGATGGGGTTGTGTTGGTAGATATTATCTACCACCTCAGGGTTAAACTTGTTCTCCTGGAGAAGAAAGACAGAGAGACAGACAGACAGTTAAAGAGAGAGAGAGTGACAAATGAGCTTCGTTGACCTTCCAGCTGACCTGGGAGCAGCCCCAAGCAGGGCTGCTATGAGAGAGAGTGTGTTGGGTAACAGGGGTGACTAGGATCAGTGGGAGTCAGGCCATGGAGCAGGAGGACAGCTATGACCGCTTTTTAAACACCTGGGGTCCCAACAAAACACACCGCCATCATTGACACTATTTACAGTTGAAGTCGGAAGTTTACATACACTTAGGTTGGAGTCATTAAAACTCGTTTTTCAACCACTCCACAAATTTCTTGTTAACAAACTATAGTTTTGCCAAGTCGGTTAGGACATCTACTTTGTGCATGACACAAGTCATTTTTCCAACAATTGTTTACATACAGATTATTTCATTTATAATTCACTGTATCACAATTCCATTGGGTCAGAAGTTTACATACACTAAGTTGACTGTGCCTTTAAACAGCTTGGAAAATTCCAGAAAATGATGTCATGACTTTAGAAGCTTCTGATATGCTAATTGACATCATTTGAGTCAATTGGAGGTGTACCTGTGGATGTATTTCAAGGCCTACCTTCAAACTCAGTGCCTCTTTGCTTGACATTATGGGAAAATCAAAATAAATCAGCCAAGACCTCAGACATTTTTTTTGCAGACCTCCACAAGTCTGGTTCATCCTTGGGAGAAATTTCCAAACGCCTGAAGGTACCACGTTCATCTGTCCAAACAATAGTACGCAAGTATAAACACCATGGGACCACGCAGCCGTCATGCCGCTCAGGATAGAGACGCGTTCTGTCTCCTAGACATGAACGTACTTTGGTGCGAAAAGTGCAAATCAATCCCAGAACAACAGCAAAGGACCTTGTGAAGATGCTGGAGGAAACAGGTACAGAAGTATCTATATCCACAGTAAAACGAGTCCTATATCGACATAACCTGAAAGGCCACTCAGCAAGGAAGAAGCCACTGCTCCAAAACCGCCATAAAAAGGCCAGACTACGGTTTGCAACTGCACATGGGAACAAAGATTGTACTTTTTGGAGAAATGTCCTCTGGTCTGATGAAACAAAAATATAACTGTTTGGCCATAATGACCATCGTTACGTTTGGAGGAAAAAGGGGGAGGCTTGCAAGCCGAAGAACACCATCCCAACAGTGAAGCACGGGGCTGGCAGCATCATGTTGTGGGGGTCCTTTGCTGCAGGAGGGACTGGTGCACTTCACAAAATAGATGGCATCATGAGGAGGAAAATTATGTGGATATATTGAAGCAACATCTCAAGACATCAGTCAGGAAGTTAAAGCTTGGTCGCAAATGGGTCTTTCAAATGGACAATGACCCCAAGCCTCCAAAGTTGTGGCAAAATGGCTTAAGGACAACATAGTCAAGGTATTGGAGTGGCCATCACAAAGCCCTGACCTCAATCCCATAGAAAATTTGTGGGCAGAACTATACCAGCTCTGTCAGGAGGAATGGGCCAAAAATCACCCAATTTATTGTGGGAAGCTTGTGGAAGGCTACCCGAAACGTTTGACCCAAGTTAAACAATTTAATGGCAATGTTACCAAATACTAATTGAGTGTATGTAAACTTTTGTCCCACTGGGAATGTGATGAAAGTAATAAAAGCTGAAATAAATCATACTCTTTACTATTATTCTGACATTTCACATTCTTAAAATAAAGTGGTGATCCTAACTGACCTAAAACAGGGAATTTGTACTTGGATTAAACGTCAGGAATTGTGAAAAACTGAGTTTAAATGTATTTGGCTAAGGTGTATGTAAACTTCCGACTTCAACTGTACATGTCTATGTGGTATCTCGCTAAGGATGCTACTCTCATTGACAGAAACACATTTTACATGACATTTGAGTCATTTAGCAGACGCTCTAATCCAGAGTGATTTACAGGAGCAATTAGGGTTAAGTGCTTTGCTCAAGGGCACAGACAGACTTTTCACCGAGTCAGCTCGAGGATTCAAACCAGCGACCTTTTGACCAGCGACTGGCCCAACCTCTTAACCGCTAGGCTTCTTGCCGCCCTACGCAGACGGTATCCACTGCTGCAATCCCTGCCTGCACCTGTTGACCATTAGTAATGTTGCCACTGCTCTCCCTCCTTCCCCCAATTCACCCTCCTTTGTGGGGCAAAGTTGACACATTCCTCTGAAATGTTTTGGTCTATCTGAACTGGGACCATGTGGAACACTGGCAGACTGTCTATTGGACAGACACATACAGCCTACATAGTGCCTACCAGTGCCTGTAGAGTGCTCAACACTGGGAAACACATTGCAGTCTATGTAGAGGTCGCAAGAGGACAACGGGATTCATTTATAATCTACAGGATTCCGACAGAACATCCATCCTCATTATGTCCTAAAAATGGACATGTTCCCTTGTCCTTCTCACTCTCTCCCCCCCTCGCTACCTCTCCCTTGCCCTCTGTCCCTCTTTCACACGCGACACAGACTGGCGGTCCAAGGCTGAAACGGTCATCTCTCTTCACCTCCATGTCTGGTGGGACACACATCTACACTAAGAGATATGCACTTCTCTCACACAAAGAACTCCTCTATTCATTCTCTCCCTCTCCCTCTCCCTCTCCCTATCCCGTAGTGTCAATTGTGTTCAGTAGTGTTCTCCAGCCTTCAGTGGGATTCGGCTAGGCTTTGTGTTAAGTGTGAGAAAGAGTGTTGGAAGGAGTGGAGGAGGATTGGAAAGGGGGAGGAAGAGAAGACAGGGGCAACTCTTTAAAAAGCGGGCCCCTCTCTTCCTCCTTCCGTGACCCGGCCTCCCGTTGGCTGAGCAGGGGCCCGGCAGGGCAGATGGAGGGAGACAGATTAAAAACTCTAGACCAGATCACAGACTCTCGCTGGGAGATTAGGGACCCTCGCAGTGAGATTAGGGACCCTAGAGGCCAAATTGGGGAGTGCTTATCTGTGCCTCGTCACCCATCCGTCTGCTGTATGAGATTCCAGCATGTTCTGCTCGCTAGCAACCACTTCTCTACAAATCAGGCATGCACACACACACACACACATAGGGCTACTTTAAACACCTTCTCACGTGATAAGAGGCCAGGCGGAAGTCAAGTGATCGAAGGCACATTTACAAGAATACACACACAACAACACACAAACTCAGAATAGCAAACAAGCATAGACTTAACACCACTTGGTGAATTCCAAAGTGATGGCAGAGCGTGGTCTGGATTTTTCTCTTAGACTTTGTCTTAGTGATGAATGAAATCATACTTTAAAAATGGAAGAACTTGCTGTGCCTCATTCAACTGTTAAGTGAGGCATGTTTCTGTGGGCACACACACGTACACACCCCAGGACCGGGTCCAAACATGACGCTTTGCCTTGCACACCCTCTTCATCCACCCTTTTGCCTCTAAAAATGACACGTTCCTTAAAATAGCGCAGAACATTCCAGTGGAACTTTTACGGGGTGCCTCCTCTCCCCTCACAGCTTGGTGGAATAAGATCATTCCCTGAAGGCAGCAGCAACGACAGTTGGAGGACACTTTGGACTCGCAGCCCGGTGTGGTCGCGCGGTTGCCGCGGTGACAGAGCGGAGGTATAATGTCCGTTGTGTTGCTGCGGTCCGTGTTTGGTGACCCTTGTCATCGGCAGCTTGGCAGTGGTCTGGTCTGGGGCGGGCAGCGAGATGCTGTGAAGCAGTGTGTGTGTGTGTGTATGTGTGTGTGTATGTGTGTGTGTGTGTGTGTATGTGTGTGTGTGTGTGTGTGTGTGTGTGTGTGTGTGTGTGTGTGTGTGTGTGTGTGTGTGTGTGTGTGTGTGTGCGTGTCTCACCTCGATGTCTCGGATCAGGAGCTGAGTGGGCGTCTCCACGGGGGCTTTTGTGTCGATGACCTTCTGGACAGCGCAGGCCCAGTGCACAGCCTCGTTGAAGTGCTTGGTGTACAGCCTGTAGCAGTGCTTACGCCCATACACTGTGATGCTCCAGTACCCTGAAACACACACACACACACAGGGAAGTCAGTCATCAGTGTATCGTGCACTGAAAGCATGAGTAATCATGAAAAAACTGAAACTGAACTTTCAAAGAACAATATAGCTATAGAGAGCAGAATCCAAGGCCTATACTTATATAATAACTGTGGTTTCAGAAAATAAGGAAGTCTGCTCCACTCTCCCTCTCATGTGGTCTGAACATGGGACACTCCACATATCTGGTGTGACTCCTGCTTCCTCCCTTCCTCTCTGGGTTTCACGGAGGTCAGCGGTCATCCCGAGAGGGGCTCCCAACTTTATTATCCACTAAGCCCAACCGAAACACAACGACTACAACCAAGTCAGGACAGAGGTGTGTCCTCTCCTGGCACAACACCTGGCCTAACCTCCTGTAAGAACTGAGAAAGTGCTACAGGCAGTGTGGACCCCCGGGCCAATCATACCCTGAGTTTGATACCATGTGAGCTCCTGCTAGCTACGTGACTTGGCATACTGATTTTTCTTTGTTTAGATTGGTCAAGTTCAAAAGCCAAGTGAGGCTAAAGTGTGTGTGTGTGTGTGTGTGTGTGTGTGTGTGTGTGTGTGTGTGTGTGTGTGTGTGTGTGTGTGTGTGTGTGTGTGTGTGTGTGTGTGTGTGTGTGTGTGTGTGGGTGTGTGTGGGTGTGTGTGTGACCCCATTCACAGCTATTTCACAAGTGAGAGATAGAGGTGGAAGGAGATACTGAGCCTAAAAGGGGACTAGTATTGTATTGTATGGTAAGGAGATAAGGAGGAAGCCGTTAGCTCCATACCACTCTGCTGGGACAGACTTACTCAGAGGCTCGTAGAGGAACACAGACAGAACACACAGCCACCAGTGAGCTGTACTTAGACTAAGGGCAGGACAAAACAGACGAAAAAGCAAAACAGAGCACACACTTCTCTGCAGGAAAGTCCCAGAGCAGATTTAGGGGAATGTTTGGGTTAGGTTTTTTTTCTCCTGGAGGTTTTAAGTGGTTGTCTAAAGTCAGCAGGCGAAGGTACAATCCCCTCCATACAGACACAGAGGTGTGTGTGTGTGTGTGTGTGTGTGTGTGTGTGTGTGTGTGTGTGTGTGTGTGTGTGTGTGTGTGTGTGTGTGTGTGTGTGTGTGTGTGTGTGTGTGTGTGTGTGTGTGTGTCGTGGGTGAGTAATAGCATTTCACCTGTATTTCCTTTCCGATTCCTGTCATTCAGGGTGTTAAATGGTAAAGGGCCATTCTGGTGCTGATGACTCAGAAGGTTCCAGAAAAACCCAAGTTGTGGAGAGAAAAGTGGACTGGGTTTTCCAGACTTCCTCTGGGTGTACTGGGCTCACAGGAACTGAGAGGAGACCGTAAATCCTCACATTACGACCGCTTTGCGATCTTTACCAATATTTGATCATTGAACCGCATAAGGATAGGGGACCAATATGGAACTTATTATGTGGGGCTTAGTTATCCAAACAGGGAAGTTTGGATGGCATGGAGTTGGTGTTTATGAATCAGAGAGAGAGAGAGAGAGAGAAGAGAGAGAGTCTATACACGCTAGTGCATGCTCATGTGTCAGTGTGTGTGTGCGTGAGTGGCACTCACCTGTCTCCTTGAAGGTCTGTTTGTCTGGCCAGATGACAGAACAGAGGTTGGTGAGTACCAGCGTTCCCAGTCTGCGGGCTCCTCTCTCTGAGCTGCTGTAGTAGTCTAAGGAGTCCTGGCTCAGTACAAACCAGTAGCACCGCTGCTTGATCCAGCTTCCACACACCTCCCGGAACAGCCAGCCTACACACACACACACACACACACACACACACACACACACACACACACACACACACACACACACACACACACACACACACACACACACACACACACACACACAATGAATGTGTGAGAAAGATGTTATCAAAAAGGTAGCCAAAAAAAGATCTGTACATGATAGAGTGTGTGTGTATGTGTGTGTTTGCACACGTGCGTGTGTGTGCGCAACTGTGTGTGTGTGTCTGTGTGTGTGTGTCTTATTTGGTTGAATTGAAGGGTTAATTGGTTTGGGCTGAACATAATCACTAAGAGGTTGAACCCATCGGACATAAAATATGTCTATAACATGCAGAACAGGTTAAAAATAACGTCAGCTAATGTATAGTCAGACATTAAGGCCAGTGTGCCTGCCACCAGGATAATTACAGCTGTAAAAAACACAGAAAGAAGAAAGCGGGAGGTTGAAGAACAGTCGCTGGTGGTGGAGTAGCAGGAAGAGAACTGGTGGACTGATCTTTCATTAACGCCCAGAGAAGGAGGGAGGGAGGGAGAGAGAGAGAGAGAGAGAGAGAGAGAGAGAGAGAGAGAGAGAGAGAGAGAGAGAGAGAGAGAGAGAGAGAGAGGGGAGAGAGAGAGAGAGAGAGAGAGAGAGAAGGAAAGAAAGGCTGATACATTCTCCTGGCTCCCTTCACCATTCCACCCCTGTCACATAACCATGGCCCTCAGAACTGGGTGGTGTTCAGTAGACATAAAACGAGACAAAACGGTTTGAAACTGACCTGAATTTGTCTGCAGTGTCCAGCTTTACATGAAGGGGATGTACACTACATGGCCAAAAGTATGTGGACACCTGCTCGTCGAACATCTCATTCCAAAATCATGGGCATTAATATGGAGTTGGTACCCCCTTTGCTGCTTTAACAGCCTCCACTCTTCTGGGAAGGCTTTCCACAAGATGTTGGAACATTGCTATGGGGACTTGCTTCCATTCAGCCACAAAAGCATTAGTGAGGTCAGGTACTGATGTTGGGCAATTAGGCCTGGCTCGCAGTCGGCGTTCCAATTCATCCCAAAGGTCAGGGCTCTGTACCACTTCGTGGCTGAGCTGTTGTTGCTCCTAGACGTTTCTACTTCACAATAACAGCACTTACAGTTGACCGGTAGCAGGACAGAAATTTGATGAACTGACTTGTTGAAAAAGTGGCATCCTATGACGGTGCCACGTTGAAAGTCACTGAGCTCTTCAGTGAGGCCATTCTACTGCCAATGTTTGTCTATGGAGATTGCATGGCTGTGTGCTCGATTTGATACACCTGTCAGCAACAGGTGTGGGTGAAATAGCCGAATCCACTAATTTGAAGGGGTGTCCACATACTTTTGTATATATAGTGTACTACCCGTGTCCAGAAGGGAAAGTGGCTGTAGTGTTACCAAACACCAGGCATGCAGCACCCCACAGAGTGTGTCCCAAATGGCACACTGTTCCCTGTGTAGTACACTACATTTGACCAGGGGACCATAGGGCTCCGGTAAAAAGTAGTGCACTATATAGAGAATAGGGTGGCATTTGGGACACGGCCTATGTGTGCAAACTGTTCCTTCTAAATATTTAATCTCACAGAGCTGAGGGTAAATAAACCGGGTTTGGCCAAGCTCTGGCCAGGGGCTGCCCGGAGAGAGAGAGGAAGAGGGAGCAAGGGATGGATGGGGTGGCGGTGAGAGGGAGGGGTAAAACGAGAGAGAGCAGTCAGAGTTCACAGTGAGGGCTGATGGATAGGCTGGCAGAGGGCCCTAGCTGGTCACCTGGCCCAAAGCTGGAGCAGGGTGCTATGGTGAGGGCTGGGGCAGGGTTATGTGGCTGTGCCATCCGTTGAGTGTGTGTGTGTGTGTGTGTATGTGTATGTGTATGTGTGTGTGTGTGTGTGTGTGTGTGTGTGTGTGTGTGTGTGTGTGTGTGTGTGTGTGTGTGTGTGTGTGTGTGTGTGTTTATGGGAACAGCAGTGCCATGTTCATTGGGCTAACTTCTTAGAACAGCTCTGACGCCGAGCCAGCGTCACAGCTTCCTCTGTGGTTAGCAAGCTGCATGCCACCTGTCAGCTCTCCCTCGCTTTCCCTACAGCTCTTTTCTCTTCGCTCAGTCTCTCCCTCTTTCATCTCTCCCCCCACACCAACTCCCCTTCTTCCTGCGGTAAAGTGGTTTTCCCTACATGCAGAGCCCCCATTGCTACCATCCCCCATGTTACAACCCATAGACCTGGAGGGGGGCAGTCGAAGTGGGAGTCTACACACATCTCATTCTGTTTCCCTTTCCAAGTGGCAGCCTGGAACACACTATAAACCCACCCAATATAGTCCTGAGCTACTTAACACCACATCAACAGGAGCATAAAAACCAACATGAAATGGATAAATAAAAAACGATGAGGTAAGACAGGACGGGATTGGGTGGGGTTGATGATTGGGTAGGGGGTAGAGGGATGGAGGGGTGTGGGTGGACTGGTTAGCGGAGAGCTGGGAGGCATGTCCTCTGTCAGTCACACAGGATGTCCTGCAGCTGCCCTTTTTGAAACAGTGAGATAGAGAGACGGCCTACTTTGGAGGGAAAGAGGAAGGAGAGAGAGAGAAAGAAAGAGAGAGCGGAAGAGAGCGGAAGAGAGGGAGTGAGAAAAGTAGAGAAAGAGAAGGAAAGGCAATGAGTGAGAGAGAGAGAGAGAGAGACATTGAGAGAGAAAGGGTGAAACAAGAGTCCTGGTCAGGACCCCCTGCCTGCCTACCCCCCCCCCCACGGTCCTCCATCTGGATCCCATCTCCCTGGCCTGCTAATGCGTCCCCTGGGGGGCCACAGCTCGCCCTTAATTTGTTTCATTTGTGACCCCAGACCCCTAACGCTGGCCCTGCCCCCTGAAACACAGACTGAGCAAACACTGGAGTCTGCCTCTGGTTCTGTTCTGTCCTTCTATCTCTGTGTGCACTTACTGTTTGTTCTGGAGATTTGGGGGAGATTAAAAAGCATCTGATAACAAACAGTCATCCATAAGGGCACAGAGCTTTAATGAGCTTCAACACTAGGATTATGGGCTGAACAGAATTAGACAGAGATCCAAACAGAAAGGGAAACAATTGCAATTGAGTAGACTGAATCACTTTCCAAATTACTGGAGTACTGGCCACGCTAACTGATATGTAGCTAAAATTGTTCAGTTTTACTGTGCATTAACAAACAGAGGAATGTAATCTATGCTCATGTAATCTACTGCGTTCTATCTAGGAGTTTCCCACTCCCTCGCTACGGCAATCTCTCTCTCTATACCTTTTCCTCTCTGTCTGTCTCTCTCTGTCTAAGGCACGGTTGATGGCCTATTTTAGACAGCGAGGCGACACTTGGCCCCAGTTGCCTGAGGATGTCCCATTGTAAACCACACCAAACCACACCAAACAGCTAGGGACACCCTAGCTCCAGGACATTTGAAAATATATCCCTGCACACAACAAGGGCATGAACAGAGCAAGGCCTTCACATGTCCTGGAGTGTCAGTGGTGCTGGAGATGGTGGTGGATGGTGGGGAAGACGGCCCGACTGAAGAGAAGAAATGCCAAGCCGCACAGCCACCCCAGGGGCCCAGGGGAAGTATTCGTCCTCCGATTGGGAAGGAATGCACCCCCCCTATCCCCATCCCCTGCCCCTCTGCCCGGTCTCAGACATCGGAACAGAGGGAGGAGGGGTGCAGCCAGCCAGTCGGCCAGGGGTGCTGCATGGTAACTGCTGTCAGAATTAGCCGATCGGGCTGCCGCCATCCCAAAGAGGACGTAACTTATCCAGGCGCTGGCATTTTACTGCAACCGTTTCGGTAGCAGGAAAAGCACACATGAATAGCCTGTGAGATCACTCCTCGAAAAGCGTCAGGCGCGCAAGGCTCTTAATGCCGCTGATGGTCATCATTACATGATTACTGGGGGCAGGGTGTTGTGTGTGTGTGTGTGTGTGTGTGTGTGTGTGTGTGTGTGTGTGTGTGTGTGTGTGTGTGTGTGTGTGTGTGTGTGAGGGCTTAGCTGTGGACCGTGAAGTGTACAGTACAGTAGTACAGTATGGTCTACTTATTCAGTGATAACACCGCAAACATGCACAGAGCTCAAGCTCGGCTAACGCTCTCGGATGAGTGAACGTCATCATCCCACAGACTGTTATTACTGTACATGCAAATCACTGGGACTGGAACACATCAGCTACACAAAGAGAAAGGAGAGAGAGAGAATAGAGGGATGGTGTAGAAGTGTGTCAGGCAGGCAGGCAGGCAGGCTCACCTTTGACCAGCAGCTCGGGGTCTTCTTCCAGGCCCATCTTGCTCTTCTCTATGATCAGACTCTTCATCTCATCAGGAACCTCTGACAGACTGTGTCTGGGTGAGACAGAGAGAGAGAGGCGGTAAATAACAGCATCATACACTCCCACAGTCAAGGCACCCCCCCATACCCTATTGGCTCTGTGTCGAGGGGAGGAGGGTAACCCCACACAACGTCTGCCAACCCTAAGCCTCTCTGACACCCTAAGTGAGAGAGGAGAGGGGGACAAGTTGAAGTGCTGTGAATATCGTTCCCTCCTTCCCTCCTCCCCAGCTGCATGCATACCACGCCACCGTGGACAGCTCATCTCTCTTTAATTGGTTTGGCTGGCGGGCACAGCGGAGTGGAGAGAAGCGGAGGACTGAAAATAAACGTGACAGAGCGATACCGGACTGACTCAAAGCCAGCCAGCCAGGCAGTCCCAGGCCAGAGAGAGAGAGAGAGAGTTCAAAAGGTTACACTGTTGTCAGCTAATCGAAACCCATAACAAACATCAAAAACATCTGGGAATTATGGGAAACTGTTGTGAAATGCTCTCTCTCCTCTCTCTCTCTCTCTTTCTCAACGGCCACTGTCAAAGAAGCACTGTAAAAAGAAAAGCCACCACATGCAGTCATGGTGGTGGCGAGGACTTTGGACTGAAAGTGACATTTGTTTCAGACATTTGGCCAGGCAATGTTTTGGACAACTGAGAGCTCAGGTTGTTATCTCTGGCCAAGGCCCATTTCCAGCCCATTAAATTGTTTATAAGGTTTATCTATGCTCATTTATTTATCTAATTACTAGTTTATTTTCTCTATTTCCTGCGTCAAACTAGCGTGTGAGGTATGACGGGACAAACCCTCCTTCCTTCCCCTGAAAACACCAGGCAGGAAATGAGTTTTGGCAGGCGGCCCTCCATCCCTCCACCATGTACAGTCAGATGATTGTGGAAGGTTATTCCTTATGGAAGTCAGACCTAATCAATGTGTCTGAACATACCCTATCCTGCTCAACTTAGCTTACAGGACTGTGCTGACTGTTCATCTACAATACATGACACCTGCTCAAAGTATCTCACTATCCCAATATCCACTAGTTGACCCTTGTGTCAATACGTTTGCCTGTTTTAGACTGTACAGTAGTTGGAAAATGTGTGTGTGTATCAGTCTCCAATTTAGGCTGATGCTCAGACACACAGGGAAACACTATAACGGCCGTCGAAGGGAGTAGACCAAGGCGCAGCGGGTTGAGTGCTCATTTTAAACTTTTATTGAACACGTAAACAAAACAAAAAAATGAACGACAGCTTAACAGTTCCGTCAGGTACAAAACACTAGACTGAAAACAACCACCCACAAACACAAGCTGAAAAACCTCTACTAAATAGGACCTCCAATCAGAGGCAACAAGAAACAGCTGCCTCCAATTGAAGGTCAAACAAAAACCCTAAACATAGAAATAGAAAAACTAGACACAGACATAGAAATATACTAACATAGAACATATACCAAAACCCCCGAAACACATAAAACAAACACCCCCTGCCACGCCCTGACCAAACTACAATAACAAACAACCTCTTTTACTGGTCAGGACGTGACAATAACACATTGGACCTTACAGAGTGTATGACTGATTCAGCCGGGGAAACATCAGAGAGACACCAGAGGGTGAGAAAAAGAGGGTCAGAGCCCTGTCATACTACACCCAGTCTACCTCTGCAGCGAAGCCCAACAGGGACGGCAGCATTCAAACAGTAACGTCATCTGGGACCTTTCCAGTGTATCGTCGCATATCCCTCTTCTCTTAAATACAGAAAAATACATCCAAGAATCTGAGGACGGCTCTTTTGGAGTCCACGAATAACTCTTGCTGCAGAAAATGATGCATACAGACCTATATACAGTCATTTAAATGGAGAACTCAATGCACTGATGGGGATTTGGATCTATAGAAAACTCCAACGCAGCCAGCTAGGGGATAGCGTGTTGGTATGTGGAGGACTTGATATCAAAGCCTAGGATGATTTTGTGCTGTTGTCTGAACGGGGGCACACGTACAAACTCTGGAGAGCACCAGTATAAACCAGCCCTGGATTGGTACCGCTATAGTTTGGGCCTTGCTCAAGGGTACAAAATCAATGTTAGCTATGTTCCTCGCAGAACTTAAACCAGAAATCTTCTAGCTGTGAAATGGGTTAAGTTCCTACCTAAAGCTATAGGCTATATGTATGGACCAGGGTTTTCCCATTTTAGTTTACCAGCCATTTGAGAAATTTACCAGACACATATGCATTGGGTGTGTAAACCCACTAGGGGCGTCCACCCATTGTGCTCAAAAAGACATCACATTTAGATTATGGTAATTCCTCTTAACAAAACATGTAACTCCTGTAATGAAGTAGCCAATAAAACGTCATTTTCAAACATTTGCCAAAATGCAATTTGCGGGAAAAAGGGAACACACCATTCTAAATAGCGCATCTGACACAAGCGGTATATGACAGAGATTCAAAGAGCGTGAATTTAAAGACACAACAACTAAGATGAGTTGCTAATACTGTATGACTAGGATGGTGCGTTTGACTTCTGGACAACGAAAGAAAGTTGATATGAAAACCAATAGAACAGGAGAGAAACGGCAGCGAGCGTGGCAAAAGGCCTAGCTGATTGAATAGCGGCTGTCAGTGAAAAGCATCTAAAATACTGTATGTGTGAACATAATGTATATTGAGTTTTATTTAAAATGTTGAGACAAGAACAAGGGGAGGGGTGTGTGGCGAAGATAGCCTATAGGCCGTCTCTCTCCAAAATGCATGCTCTCAACTCTCCAGAAATCTTGCGCATGCATTATTTCTTGTGAACTGTATGCCCTAAGAATGTTTATTGTTATCAATTCCCCATTACATACAGTTGAAGTCAGAAGCTTTAACTTCCTGACTGATGTCTTGAGATGTTGCTTTAATATAGCCACATCATTTCCCTTCCTCATGATGCCATCTATTTGGTGAAGTGCACCAGTCCCTCCTGCAGCTAACACCCCCACAACATGATGCTGCCATCCCCGTGCTTCACCGTTGGGATGGTGTTTTTCGGCTTGCAAGCCTCCCCCTTTTTCCTCCAAACATAACGATGGTCATTATGGCCAAACAGTAATATTTTTGTTTCATCAGACCAGAGGACATTTCTCCAAAAAGTACAATCTCCATGTGCAGCTGCAAACCGTAGTCTTTATGGCGGTTTTGGAGCAGTGGCTTCTTCCTTGCTGAGCGGTCTTTCAGCTTATGTCGATATAGGACTCGTTTTACTGTGGATATAGATACTTTTGTACCTGTTTCCTCAAGCATCACAAGGTCCTTTGCTGTTGTTCTGGGATTGATTTGCACTTTTCGCACCAAAGTACGTTCATCTCTAGGAGACAGAACGCGTCTCCTTCCTGAGCGGTATGACGGCTGCGTGGTCCCATGGTGTTCATACTTGCGTACTATTGTTTGTACAGATGAACGTGGTACCTTCAGGTGTTTGGAAATTGCTCCCAAGGATGAACCAGACTTGTGAACGTCTACAATTTGTTTTCTGAGGTCTTGGCTGATTTCTTTTGATTTTCCCATGATGTCAAGCAAAGAGGCACTGAGTTTGAAGGTAGGCCTTGAAATACATCCACAGGTACAACTCCAATTGACTCAAATGATGTCAATTAGCCTATCAGAAGCTTCTAAAGCCATGACATCATCTGTATTACTAATTAGGCCTATAATAATTTACCGTTCTCATTCTCGGTGTGTAAATGTTGTTGAGAAACAAGTTTTGGTTTTATTTCAGAACCATCATTTACGAGTTGTCCCTTTTTTCATTGTCTTTTGTTTGGAGCGCTCCATGTGAGCGATGAGCACGGTTTTTGTTAATGTTGAGGGAGCTCGCATGTCTGAGCAAGCAGAGAATTAGCCTACCTGGCCTGCTGCGAGCAAGTGCCCATTTGGGGATGTATGATTTCTGCTTGTCTTAGTCATCACCTTCACCACTAATAAGCTCATCTTCTCAGTAATCTTTTCTTCATCTCACACTGTAAGTCAACGAAGTCTGTTGTTTTAACATCCATTGCAAATGACAGCCTAATAGTTCCTCACAAAAATCCCCCCTCGATAATCACCAAGCCTCGGTGTGAAAGAGCAAAATATAATAATCTGATGATCCCATATATCCAGTGGAAACGTCATAAAATACTTATCCTTTCCCTTGCGCAAAAACATCTGTCTGTCCCGAGCTCACTGGTGCCTAAACTCTGAGAATAGGCTAGTTGATACAATATTGCAAGTTAGGGCCTGATCCAGTTGATTGATTTGATACAATGTTGCACTTCACAAGCGACAGCTCAAGTCAAGACAGATAGAAAGGGAGGCAGACAGGCTGAGTAGAGAATTTTCATCAGTATATTTTCTACTGTTTTTATGTATTTTTACTTTGTTGACAATGGAAGTTATAGGTCAACAGCCTCATTGGCCATTTCGGAGTTCCATGCACTCATTTAGGCTATTTAGCCGCCAATGATCAGTGTCATATGGCAGAGGCTGGTCCTCTCGCATTAGTTGAATTTTACATTTGAATTAAGATTTTTATCATTATCCACGTGGCAACGATTTTGAGAACCAAAAACATTCTTATTGAAATGAAACTGTTCCATCAAAATGCACATATGAAAATCAGAACTGACCAGCAGATTGGTAGAAATGGTAGGCTAAATTGTAGGCTTATACTTCCTCAAACTTTAAACCTATAAAGTTTTTATAAAATAATTGCCTCCACCTTTCTATGGTCAGATTTTCAAGCAAGGTAAGACATGCCTCATAATATGAAGTAAAACACTCAGGTTTCAAACAATTAAATATCTTTTCAAAATGCAAACTGCCTCCAGCTCACATTGTAAAGTGGTGGGTGATGTAAAGTGGTGGGAAGGTTCACCAGGTTCATTTGGCCAGCCACATTTTTATTTATCTGCTTAAATTTGGGGGTTTTTACAGCCAAAAGCCGGCAATTACCGGCTAATGGAAACCCAGGTATGCACATGACAACCATGAGGAACAATATTGTGTGGGAGGAACCCTAACCACTATCCAGATGTGGAAAATGACACATTTCAGAACTAGCATGAGGCAGGACTCAAGAGAGATCATTTGAAAGATTTGAGGGGAGGTAAACGAGGGAAAAGTGGAGGGAAACAGGATAAAGAAAGGAGAGGGAGGGCTGGGCTAAAACCCCCCAGTTGACCTTTTATTCTGTCTCTGTTCAAACAAGCCTGACCTTCAGCTTCAATGGGCCCTCAGCGAATCAGAGGGCCCATCTGGGTCCACAGGCCTTCAGCTAACGTCTAACACACAATCTGCCTTTGTGACTTACTGTAGACACAGGCATCACCTAAAGTCACGTCAAAGACAAAACCATATGGGAAGATACAGGGGCTTGTTCTAACTTTGAAGCCCATATGCTATAGGTTTGGGATTTAGGCTACTTTGTGTCGAGGATAGAAGTCGGGTGGGTGGGTGTGAGTCTGACATTTTGGTAAGCTGATCCAGAGGGGGCTGTCCAACACACTTCGATTAGAAGTTCAAACAAGAGGATGAAGCACTGAGCATGTCGAGAACCAGACCAGCAGAAAAACTGTTCAAGAGTCTGTCAGACAACAGAGAGACAATAGGCCTAGGCTTTGTGTCATGCTACCTTTAATAATTATTCCTTAAGAGTCTACTGACGTGCTCATGCATCAATCTAATTAACATAATACATCGGTCAGTTTAAACTAGAGATATCTATTTCATCACATACGTATTTTTGCATGGGCTGCATCTCAATCCACCACATTCGCCTATGTCGCCCTTCTGCAAGTGTCACGGGACTTGTCTGAAGCTAACCTGTTACCGGTTTTAAAAAATGTATGGAAGTATGGAGATAGTTTTGTGCCAACAAAAAAAAGGGTTAAATGTAAATGTTAAATGTAAAAAAATATATATACAGTAGCAGTCATAAGTTTGGACACACCCACTCATTCAAGGGTTTTTCTTTATTTTTACATTGTAGAATAAGAGTGTGCAAAACTGTCATCAAGATAAAGGGTGGCTACTTTGAAGAATCTCAAATATAAAATATATTTTGATTTGTTTAACACTTTTTTGGTTACTACATGATTCCATATGTGTTATTTCATAGTTTTGATGTCTTCACTATTATTCTATAATGTAGAAAATATTGAATGAGTAGGTGTGTCCAAACTTTTGAGTGGTACTGTATATATTTCCTGAGCTTTCTTTTATCTCCTAGATATAGGACAGACACTTCAAAACCTTATTCTTTCTGATTTTGTTTTTTGACTGTCTGTTTTTCCCTTTATGAATGCATTATTCAATGCGTTTCTATAGTGGTAGCCAAATTCTAGAATATTTTTTTATTTTTTATTATACAGTATCTACAGGGGTCCTAAAATTTCAAATCAAATGGCTAAATGATCCATGGTATGACCATCTTAAAACAATTTCATATGTTAGCTTAGTAGAACCCCCTCCCCCAAAGGCTTAGACTTTAGAGGTTTTAACAGGCAAATCTGCGCCCAGCTGCCCACACAGGCCCAAAGTAATGCTTAAACTCTGCTAATTGAGTAAAGAGGGGCTTGTGAATGAGTGCTGTAAACCAACTATCCAAAACAAGCTTCCATAGCCGGATGGAGGGGGGGGGGGGGGGGGGGGGGGGGCTTAGGGGTGGGGGTTGGTGGACCAGGCTGGTTTCATTTCATGGGAGAGAGCCCTGGTGGTGTGTGGGTGCTAGTTGGGTGGGTTGGTGGGTGGAGGGTAGAGGAGTTTGGGGGTGTAGCTGTAGTGCAGCTGGGGTCACATGTTGGCACTCTGACAGATGAGGCTCTGGGGTTTCCACAGCTGTCCAGTAGCCCCCCCACTCCTTCTCCCCCCACCCCCGTATTCCCAGAAGCCCCGGCTGAGGCCGTGACGGAGGGGCCTTGAGTACTGACTTCCTGTGGAGGCCAGGAAACAATTTTACACGGGGATTAGACGGCTTGGAGGGAGAGCAGACCAACAGAACCCCCCCAACACTACACTACACCCCTGTGGAGAGACCATGACACAGTCAGGGAGGGATGAAGCTGGGAGAAGAGACTAGGAGACAAGACACTCCCATATTAACCTGCTGTTTCAGGTTTTTGTTTAATATTCAAACGTTTCAATTGATCTGTTGATGTGAGTAAGCAATCTATGGTCTGACGTGTAAGTCACCACTCCAGCGTTGTCCTGAGGAGGTTTTTGTTGTTTGAGATGTCAGGAATTTGGTGAGAGAATGAAAAATACCCTTGTGGTGCTTTGTTTACGGAAGTGTAAGGGAACACATGGAAAAGTCCTGCAGCTCAGATGGCATATATCTCCCTCTCCCTAAATCTCTCCCTCTTTCTTTCTTTTTCTCCCCCTCTTCACTCCGGTCTTTCGACTGTAGGCCTAACACAAGCACGCTAAGCAAAACCATCTGTTTGCCCCACATAAATGGGAAGCTAGCTAACAAAGAAAGAGAGAGAGGGAAGGGAGAGGCGGAAGTAGAAAGAGTAGGAGAGAGGGAGTGCCAGAGGGAGAGAGAGAGAGACTGAGGGAGATGGAAATTAATAATTATCTTTTGGGTGACTACAAATATACACATGCCCCATATACTGTACTTATGATAGACAATTTAACTGTACACAATTCTTATCAAATCAAAAATAAAATACAATTGTATTTGTCACATGCGCCGAATACAACAGGTGTAAACCTTACAGTGAAACGCTTACTTACTACAAGCCCTTAACCAAAAATCCAGTTAAAGAAATAGAGCTAAGAAAATATTTATTAAGTACAATAAAAATAATAATAATAACAATACAGAGGCTATATACAGGGGGACCAGTACCGAGTCAATGTGCGGGGGTACAGGTTAGTTGAGGTAATTTGTACATGTAGGTAGGGGTAAAGTGACTATGCATTGTTAATAAACAGCGAGTAACAGCAGTGTAAAAAGAAAGGGGGGGGGGCGGTCAATGTAAATAGTCCGGGTGGCCATTTGATTAATTGTTCAGCAGTCTTATGGCTTGGGGGGTAGAAGATGTTTAGACGCCTTTTGGAACTAGACTTGGCGCTCCGGTACCGCTTGCCGTGCGGTAGAAGAGAGAACAGTCTATGACTTGGGTGACTGGAGTCTTTGACAATTTTTCGTGCCTTCCTCTGACTGCAGGAAGCTTGGCCCCAATTATGTACTGGGCCGTTCGCACTACCCTCTGTAGCGCCTTACGGTCGGATGCCGAGCAGTTGCCATACCAGGCGGTGATGCAACCGGTCAGGATGCTCTCGATTTTGCAGCTGTAGAACTTTTTGAGGATCTGGGGACCCATGCCAAATCTTTTCAGTCTTCTGAGGGGGAAACGGTGTTGTCGTGCCCTCTTCACGACTGTCTTGGTATGTTTGGACCATGATAGTTTGTTGATGATGTGGACACCAAGGAACTTGAAACTCTCAACCCGCTCCACTACAGCCTGTCGATGTGAATGGGGGCATGTTCGGCCCTCCTTTTCCTGTTGTCACGTCCTGACCAGTAAAAGGGGTTGTTTGTTATTGTAGTTTGGTCAGGGCGTGTCAGGGGGTGTTTGTTTTGTGTGTTTTGAGGTTTTTGGTTTATGTTCTATATTTTCTATTTCTATGTGTTTATCTAGTTTTTGTATTTCTATGTTGGGGTTTTGGAAAGACCTCCAATTAGAGAAAGCTGGTTGTCGTTGCCTCTAATTGGAGGCCATATTTAAGTGGGTTAGTTTTCTCTTGTGTTTGTGGGTGGTTGTTTCCTTGTATAGTCTGAGCACCTTACGGGACTGTTTTCGTCGTTTGTTTTGTGTTTTTTCTTTTTCTTTTTCCCTTCTAATAAAAAGAAGATGAGCAATATAACCGCTGCATATTGGTCCGATGATTTCTCCTCTTCAGACGACGAAGTTTGTGACTCCTCTAGTCCACAATCAGCTCCTTTGTCTTGCTCACGTTGAGGGAGAGGTTGTTGGACCTCCTCCCTATAGGCGGGCACTATGGTATTGAACGCTGAGCTGTAGTCAATGAACAGCATTCTCACATAGGTGTTCCTTTTGTCCTGGTGGGAAAGGGCAGTGTGGAGTGCGATTGAGATTGCATTATCTGTGGATCTGTTGGGGTGGTATGTGAATTGGAGTGGGCGTAGGGTTTCGGAGATGATGGTGTTGATGTGAGCCATGACCAGCCTTTAAAAGCACTTCATGGCTACAGACGTAAGTTCCAATGGGCGGTAATAATTTAGGCAGGTTACCTTTGCTTTTTTGGGCATAGGGACTATCTCTGTGTATTTGTGTGTCCGTGTGCAAATACTTTAAGGTTGTGTGTGTGTGTGTGTGTGTGTGTGTGTGTGTGTGTGTGTGTGTGTGTGTGTGTGTGTGTGTGTGTGTGTGTGTGTGTGTGTGTGTGTGTGTGTGTGTGTGTGTGTGTGTGTGTGTGTGTGTCTGTGTATGTTGTCTCATGTGTCTGAGTAAGAGAAGGCTGACAAATAAAACAGTCTGACTGCTCAATATTTTAATTTATCCGTGATTATCACCACCACTGGGCTCTCTCTCGCTTTCTCTCTGTGTGGCCTAGTTTCAATCTCACGCTCCCGCTCACTTTTACAATCACTCAACAGGAAGGAAATAAAGCATCTGATCAGATCCAGCTGACAAGGCATCCTCATTTCTGACCAGAGTGGACAAAATACATCTCTGTTATATTTCAAATTGATGGAAGACACATCAATATATATGGAAGTCCAGAGAGGCCATATGAATAAAAACACTATCATCTCGTTATGATTACGACATAAGTTGTTTTTCCGAGATCAGAAGATCATTCTCTCATGATCATGATATAACAAAAGTTGTTTTGTCGAGATCACGAGATAAACTCTACAAATAGGAGTGGACGTATTGAAGATAGATTGACAGTATGGCGGAGGAGGCAGAGCCCACGGTGGATCAGTGCATATGTTTTTATTGATTGCTACACTAAAGTATGGTACATTTCATGCTATCATTCTTTCATTTTTGTTTGGAGCTCATTATCAGCTGATAAATGAGAATGGTAACAAGCTAAATGTTCCTTAACTTGAGCTAAGAGCTCATGGGGCATCTAAGCCCTCACGGGGTATTGAACAATACCTGACAATACCTGACAGGCAACCCTGTCTCCCGGGTTGTGTGCTACCCCCAAGACCACAGCCAATCGCATGTGAGCAACAACGCAGCTAACCTGGCTAGTCTTATGAGCGAGCGAGCGAGCGAGCTAGTTAGCTACAGTTGAAGTTGGAAGTTTACATACACTTAGGTTGGAGTCATAAAAACTAGTTTTTCAACCACTCCACAAATTTCTTGTTAATACAAACTATAGATTTGGCAAGTCGGCGAGGACATCTACTTTGTGCACGAAACAAGTAATTTTTCCAACAATTGTTTACAGACAGATTATTTCACTTATAATTCACTGTATCACAATTCTAGTGAGTCAGAAGTTTACATACACTAAGTTGACTGTGCCTTTAAACAGCTTGGAAAATTCCAGAAAATGATGTCATGGCTTTAGAATCTTCTGATAAGCTAATTGACATCAGTTGAGTCAATTGGAGGTGTACCTGTGGATGTATTTCAAGGCCTACCTTCAAACTCAGTGCCTCTTTGCTTGACATCATGGGAAAATATAAAAATTGTAGACCTCCACAAGTCTGGTTCATCCTTGGGAGCAATTTCCAAATGCCTGAAGGTACCACGTTCATCTGTACAAACAATAGTACGCAAGTATAAACACCATGGGACCACGCAGCCGTCATACCGCTCAGGAAGGAGACGCGTTCTGTCTCCTAGAGATGAACATACTTTGGTGCAAAAAGTGCAAATCAATTCCAGAACAACAGCAAAGAACCTTGTGAAGATGCTGGAGGAAACAGGTACAAAAGTATCTATATCCACAGTAAAATGAGCCCTATATCGACATAACCTGAAAGGCCGCTCAGCAAGGAAGAAGCCACTGCTCCAAAACCGCCATAAAAAAGCCAGACTACGGTTTTCAACAGAAAATGGGGACAAAGATCGTACTTTTTGGAGAAATGTCCTCTGGTCTGATGAAACAAAAATAGAACTGTTTGGCCATAATGACCATCGTTATGTTTGGAGGAAAAAGGGGGAGGCTTGCAAGCCGAAGAACAACATCCCAACCGTGAAGCACGGGGGTGGCAGCATCATGTTGTGGGGGTGCTTTGATGCAGGAGGGACTGGTGCACTTCACAAAATAGATGGCATCATGAGGAGGAAAATTATGTGGATATATTGAAGCAACATCTCAAGACATCAGTCAGGAAGTTAAAGCATGGTATGACCCCAAGCATACTTCCAAAGTTGTGCAAAATGTCTTAAGGACAACAAAGTCAAGATATTGGAGTGGCCATCACAAAGCCCTGACGTCAATCCCATAGATGGTTTGTGGGCAGAACTGAAAAAGCATATGCGAGCAAGGAGGCCTACAAACCTGACTCAGTTACAGCAGCTCTGTCAGGAGGAATGGGCCAAAATTCACCCAACTTATTGTGGGATGCTTGTGGAAGGCTACCCGAAATGTTTGACCCAAGTTAAACAATTTAAAGGCAATGCTACCAAATACTAATTGAGTGTATGTAAACTTCTGACCCACTGGGAATGTGATGAAAGAAATAAAAGCTGAAATAAATCATTCTCTCTACTATTATTCTGACATTTCACATTCTTAAAATAAAGTGGTGATCCAAACTGACCTAAGACAGGGAATGGTTACTAGGATTAAATGTCAGGAATTGTGAAAAACTGAGTTTAAATGTGTATGGTGTATGTAAACTTCTGACTTCAACTGTAGGTAGTCTTGTTAGCTAGCTAGCTAGCTTGTTATCTATGCTAGTTGTTAGCTAGCATAACTGATATGTGTATAATTGTAAGGGACACTTCATGCTTTATGGATAATATTTAAATGTACAGAGTGGGTGAGCTCCATTCTTGACAGGCTGATCAAATTCAATAGCAGCCTCAGAGGTTGGGCTCCTGAGTGGCACAGCGGTCTAAGCCACTGCATCTCAGTGCTGGAGGTGTTACTACAGACACCCTGGTTCAAATCCAGGCTGTATCACAACTTTCCATGATTGGGAGTCCCATAGCGGGGTGCACAATTGGCCCAGCATTGACTGTATTGGCTGGTGGAGGCCGTCATTGTAAATAATATATATTTTCTAAACGACTTCCCTAGTTAAATAAAGATAACAACAACAAAAAAGAGGCTGTCTGCAAGGAGCATTACATATGAAACATCTTACAAGGCAGCATTTTGATTTATCAGCCTCTGAGGCTGCTATTGAATCTGATCAGCATCTACGTATAAAGCACTTTGACAGCAAATCTGCCTGCAAGGAGCCTTGCCTATGAAACAGCCTACAAGGCACCAACCTTATTTCTAAGCCTCTGAGGCTGAAATTGAATCTGATCAGCCAGTCAGATTAGTTAGTCTAGCTAACAATAGCAGCTAACAAGACTACCTAGCTAACAAGCTAGCCAACAAGACTACCTAGCTAACTAGCTAGCCAACAAGACTACCTAGCTAACTCACAAGACAAATTAGCGGTGTTGGTCCTTGCATGCGATTGACTGTGGTCACGCAGCCTGGCAAACAGTGCAGCCTGTCAGGCATCGACGAGCGCATTGCGATCAACGCAGTCACAGGGCTCCTTGATGAGGTGGTTGTTGTGAACAAATGAATGCGTGGTACTTTTGATTATCTCGTGATCTCGACAAAACTTTTGTTATGTTTTGATTAGGAGATAAATAAGTTGTGATCTCGACATAAGGAGGGATTCATTTTTTCATTCATATGTCCTCTCTAGACTAAATATATGAGGGATTGGGCATTCTGAGTCTGACTTGAGTCTACCAGTCAGTCAGACTCATGGTGGCTAGAGTAGCTGAGCTGATGAGTAATTGATTTTGGTCGAGATCAAATTAAAGCAACGAGACGTTAATTAAAGTTGTAAAAACACAGTGTCCTTGCTCTGGGGCTTGGAGGACCGTGGTCAGAACCAGACTGCTGTTATGTTCAGACAGACAGGCTTCAGAATACAAAGTACGCCCTCATGAACATGGCTTGCATCCCAAATGGCACTCTATTCCTTATGTAGTGCACTGCTTTTGACCATGGCCCATAGGACTTTGTTGAAACGTAGTGCACTATATAGGTGCCATTTGGGATATAGCCATGGTTGCCCGATCAAAGCCCTCTCATGCAGGGTTATGTTACATCAGTCGCTGAGTAACCAGCCCAGGAAATGACATGGGAGTTGAGATTTGTGATCGGAGGGGTCAAACGTCCAGATACTGGGGGTGTAAAACAGCTTCATCGCACAACACACATGGCTATGATGAGCTCAACCAGGAGGTCAAGGTCCAGCTTTAAACCGTGGCTCATATACAGAAGTGAAAGCTACGCACGTTACCCAGACTTTATTAGACATCTGAACAAACACACGAGCAACTGTCATATAACACAGAGGCTTCTTAGACAAACACTGGTCTCTGGGGAAACCTTCAAATACAACACATACTGTAGGTAGGTAATGAGCAATCACAGACCACAGTCTCTTTGTGGAATCTGTGGAGGGAGGGAAGAGGCCCATCTTTCTCTCAAGTCCCCATCCTATCTTCCTCCCATTCCCCTCTCCGTCTCCAGTGTGCCTGGCTGGGCCTCTGTCTGAGCTGAGATGGAGGGGGCTGGTGGGAAAATGGGAATGTGGTGATTAAGAGTGGGCCTATATGACCTCCCAGCTCTAAAAATACACTGTTTACTCAAGACCACTGCCAAGGAATTCTGGACTAGGCAGAGGGGAGTGCATAAATGTGTTTTGGGGGTAAACCGGAGAGAGAGGACAGGAAGTGTGTGTGTGTGTGTGTGTGTGTGTGTGTGTGTGTGTGTGTGTGTGTGTGTGTGTGTGTGTGTGAGGGCATGCGTGTGTGTGAGGGCATGTGTGTGTATGTGTGAGGGCATGTGTGTATAGTGTGTGGGTGTGTGTGTGTGTGTGTGTGTGTGTGTGTGTGTGTGTGTGTGTGTGTGTGTGTGTGTGTGTGTGTGTGTGTGTGTGTGTGTGTGTGTGTGTCTGTGTGTGTGTGTGTGTCTGTGTGTGAGGGCTTGCATGCGTGTACATGACTTTGACAATGTGCGTGTGAAGGAAGGGAATGTCTTGAAAGGAGGAAAACAATGCATTTCAGGAGCTTGAATAGAGTGTAAGCTACATTAACAAAGCCTTGATATCTTGGCACTTGAAGCTGCGCTGCCGGTCAACTTAATAAACCTGTCATGGTTAGATTAGTATGGAGAGTTGACATAAGAGCTCCTAGTTCTGTCCGAGTACTGACACCCACAGGCAATTACCACACAGATCACATCCAAGGACTTCTTGGAACACACAGATACACACACACACACACACACACACACACACACACACACACACACACACACACACACACACACACACACACACACACACTTCCAAAGACAGTTGTAAACACTGTCTCTTTCAGTCTCTTCCAGCCATCATTGTCTGGCATCCCACACCAAGAGTCATGCTCTTGACAGAGAGAGTGTGTTTCATAGAAGGGAGAAGAAAGAGAGGGACAGAGAGAAAGAAACCGAGAGAGAGGGGGAAAAAAAGCTAGCGAGAGCTTCCCTCAGTGGTCCCACTGTGTTCTGCCTCCTGGGTGTCTCCTAGCCTCCCACTCCTCTGTCTGTCCCTGGGCTGCCAACGAGGGGCTCGGTTGAGGCGGGAGAGGGAAGGAGTTGGGAGAAAATAGAGATGATGTGAGACAGATATGGATGCATGGGAGTGAGAGGCTCCTGTCCTGTTTGAGGGGCAGGCAGTAGGCCATGGAGGCCTTTCATAAAGGCACCAGACAGACTGTATGGGTTGGGGTTGTATGACAGGCCTCTGTTAGACATCATGGGCCTGACTGCTGCTGACACTGAGCTTGGCACCGCAATGCTGGGATGAGGAGGCGACTACAGTCTGTCTACTGTCTGTCTACTGACTGTCTACTGTCGTTCTACTGTCTGTCTACTGTCGGTCTACTGTCTGTCTACTGTCGGTCTACTGACGGTCTACTGACGGTCTACTGACGGTCTACTGTCGGTCTACTGTCTTTCTACTGACTGTCTACTGTCTGTCTACTGTCTGTCTACTGTCGGTCTACTGTCTGTCTACCGTCTGTCTACCGTCGGTCTACCGTCGGTCTACCGTCTTTCTACCGTCTTTCTACCGACTGTCTACCGTCTGTCTACCGTCTGTCTACCGTCTTTCTACTGACTGTCAACTGTCGGTCTACTGTCTTTCTACTGTCGGTCTACTGTCTTTCTACTGACGGTCTACTGTTGGTCTACTGTCGGTCTACTGACGGTCTACTGTCGGTCTACTGACGGTCTACTGTCGGTCTACTGTCTTTCTACTGTCTGTCTACTGTCGGTCTACTGACTGTCTACTGACTGTCTACTGTCGGTCTACTGTCTTTCTACTGTCAGTCTACTGTCTTTCTACTGTCTGTCTACTGTCGGTCTACTGTCTTTCTACTGTCGGTCTACTGTCTGTCTACTGTCTTTCTACTGTCGGTTTACTGTCTGTCTACTGTCGGTCTACTGTCTGTCTACTGTCTTTCTACTGTCGGTTTACTGTCTGTCTACTGTCTTTCTACTGTCGGTCTACTGTCTGTCTACTGTCTGTCTACTGTCTTTCTACTGTCTGTCTACTGTCTGTCTACTGTCGGTCAACTGTCTGTCTACTGTCTGTCTACTGTCGGTCTACTGTCGGTTTACTGTCTGTCTACTGTCGGTCTACAGTCTGTCTACTGTCGGTATACTGTCTTTCTACTGTCGGTTTACTGTCTGTCTACTGTCGGTCTACTGTCTGTCTACTGTCGGTCTACTGTCTGTCTACTGTCTGTCTACTGTCGGTCTACTGTCTGT
Organism: Salmo salar; assembly: GCF_965601325.2. Classification (NCBI taxonomy): domain Eukaryota; kingdom Metazoa; phylum Chordata; class Actinopteri; order Salmoniformes; family Salmonidae; genus Salmo; species Salmo salar. Next base: position 63,691,369 of record NC_138293.1, on the reverse strand, counting down.
CTACTGTCTGTCTACTGTCGGTCTACTGTCGGTCTACTGTCTTTCTACTGACTGTCTACTGTCGGTCTACTGTCTTTCTACTGACTGTCTACTGTCGGTCTACTGTCGGTCTACTGTCTTTCTACTGTCGGTCTACTGTCGGTCTACTGTCTTTCTACTGACTGTCTACTGTCGGTCTACTGTCGGTCTACTATCTTTCTACTGTCGGTCTACTGTCGGTCTACTGTCTTTCTACTGACGGTCTACTGTCGGTCTACTGTCTTTCTACTGTCTGTCTACTGTCGGTCTACTGACTGTCTACTGTCTGTCTACTATCGGTCTACTGTCGGTCTACTGTCGGTCTACTGTCTTTCTACTGTCTGTCTACTGTCGGTCTACTGACTGTCTACTGACTGTCTACTGTCGGTCTACTGTCTTTCTACTGTCGGTCTACTGTCTTTCTACTGTCTGTCTACTGTCGGTCTACTGTCTGTCTACTGTCGGTTTACTGTCTGTCTACTGTCGGTCTACTGTCTGTCTACTGTCTGTCTACTGTCTTTCTACTGTCGGTTTACTGTCTGTCTACTGTCTTTCTACTGTTGGTCTACTGTCGGTCTACTGTCTTTCTACTGTCGGTCTACTGTCTGTCTACTGTCTGTCTACTGTCTTTCTACTGTCTGTCTACTGTCTGTCAACTGTCTTTCTACTGTCGGTCTACTGTCTTTCTACTGACTGTCTACTGTCTGTCTACTGTCTGTCTACTGTCGGTCTACTGTCTGTCTACCGTCTGTCTACTGTCGGTCTACTGTCGGTCTACTGTCTTTCTACTGACTGTCTACTGTCTGTCTACTGTCTGTCTACTGTCGGTCTACTGTTGGTCTACTGTCTTTCTACTGACTGTCTACTGTCTGTCTACTGTCTGTCTACTGTCTGTCTACTGTCGGTCTACTGTCGGTCTACTGTCTTTCTACTGACTGTCTACTGTCGGTCTACTGTCTTTCTACTGACTGTCTACTGTCGGTCTACTGTCGGTCTACTGTCTTTCTACTGTCGGTCTACTGTCGGTCTACTGTCTTTCTACTGACTGTCTACTGTCGGTCTACTGTCGGTGTACTGTCTTTCTACTGTCGGTCTACTGTCGGTCTACTGTCTTTCTACTGACGGTCTACTGTCGGTCTACTGTCTTTCTACTGTCTGTCTACTGTCGGTCTACTGTCTTTCTACTGTCGGTTTACTGTCTGTCTACTGTCGGTCTACTGTCGGTCTACTGTCTGTCTACTGTCTGTCTACTGTCGGTCTACTGTCTGTCTACTATGTGTCAACTGTCGGTCTACTGTCGGTCTACTGTCTTTCTACTGACTGTCTACTGTCGGTCTACTGTCGGTCTACTGTCTTTCTACTGTCGGTCTACTGTCTGTCTACTGTCTTTCTACTGTCGGTTTATTGTCTGTCTACTGTCTTTCTACTGTCTGTCTACTGTCTTTCTACTGTCTGTCTACTGTCTGTCTACTGTCGGTCTACTGTCTGTCTACTGTCTGTCTACTGTCGGTCTACTGTCGGTTTACTGTCTGTCTACTGTCGGTCTACTGTCGGTCTACTGTCTTTCTACTGTCGGTTTACTGTCTGTCTACTGTCTGTCTACTGTCTGTCTACTGTCGGTCTACTGTCTTTCTACTGACTGTCTACTGTCGGTCTACTGTCGGTCTACTGTCTTTCTACTGTCGGTCTACTGTCGGTCTACTGTCTTTCTACTGACTGTCTACTGTCGGTCTACTGTCGGTGTACTGTCTTTCTACTGTCGGTCTACTGTCGGTCTACTGTCTTTCTACTGACGGTCTACTGTCGGTCTACTGTCTTTCTACTGTCTGTCTACTGTCGGTCTACTGTCTTTCTACTGTCGGTTTACTGTCTGTCTACTGTCGGTCTACTGTCGGTCTACTGTCTGTCTACTGTCTGTCTACTGTCGGTCTACTGTCTGTCTACTATGTGTCAACTGTCGGTCTACTGTCGGTCTACTGTCTTTCTACTGACTGTCTACTGTCGGTCTACTGTCGGTCTACTGTCTTTCTACTGTCGGTCTACTGTCTGTCTACTGTCTTTCTACTGTCGGTTTATTGTCTGTCTACTGTCTTTCTACTGTCTGTCTACTGTCTTTCTACTGTCTGTCTACTGTCTGTCTACTGTCGGTCTACTGTCTGTCTACTGTCTGTCTACTGTCGGTCTACTGTCGGTTTACTGTCTGTCTACTGTCGGTCTACTGTCGGTCTACTGTCTTTCTACTGTCGGTTTACTGTCTGTCTACTGTCTGTCTACTGTCTGTCTACTGTCGGTCTACTGTCGGTCTACTGTCTTTCTACTGACTGTCTACTGTCGGTCTACTGTCTTTCTACTGACTGTCTACTGTCGGTCTACTGTCGGTCTACTGTCTTTCTACTGTCGGTCTACTGTCGGTCTACTGTCTTTCTACTGACTGTCTACTGTCGGTCTACTGTCGGTCTACTGTCTTTCTACTGTCGGTCTACTGTCGGTCTACTGTCTTTCTACTGACGGTCTACTGTCGGTCTACTGTCTTTCTACTGTCTGTCTACTGTCGGTCTACTGTCTTTCTACTGTCGGTTTACTGTCTGTCTACTGTCGGTCTACTGTCGGTCTACTGTCGGTCTACTGTCTGTCTACTGTCTGTCTACTGTCGGTCTACTGTCTGTCTACTATCTGTCAACTGTCGGTCTACTGTCGGTCTACTGTCTTTCTACTGACTGTCTACTGTCGGTCTACTGTCTTTCTACTGACTGTCTACTGTCGGTCTACTGTCGGTCTACTGTCTTTCTACTGTCGGTCTACTGTCGGTCTACTGTCTTTCTACTGACTGTCTACAGTCGGTCTACTGTCGGTCTACTGTCTTTCTACTGTCGGTCTACTGTCGGTCTACTGTCTTTCTACTGACGGTCTACTGTCGGTCTACTGTCTTTCTACTGTCTGTCTACTGTCGGTCTACTGACTGTCTACTGTCTGTCTACTATCGGTCTACTGTCGGTCTACTGTCTTTCTACTGTCTGTCTACTGTCGGTCTACTGACTGTCTACTGACTGTCTACTGTCGGTCTACTGTCTTTCTACTGTCGGTCTACTGTCTTTCTACTGTCTGTCTACTGTCGGTCTACTGTCTGTCTACTGTCTGTCTACTGTCTGTCTACTGTCTTTCTACTGTCGGTTTACTGTCTGTCTACTGTCTGTCTACTGTCTGTCTACTGTCTGTCTACTGTCGGTCTACTGTCTTTCTACTGTCGGTTTACTGTCTGTCTACTGTCGGTCTACTGTCTGTCTACTGTCGGTCTACTGTCGGTTTACTGTCTGTCTACTGTCGGTTTACTGTCTGTCTACTGTCTGTCTACTGTCGGTCTACTGTCTTTCTACTGTCGGTCTACTGTCGGTCTACTGTCTTTCTACTGTCGGTCTACTGTCTGTCTACTGTCTTTCTACTGTCGGTTTACTGTCTGTCTACTGTCGGTCTACTGTCTTTCTACTGTCGGTTTACTGTCTGTCTACTGTCTGTCTACTGTCTTTCTACTGTCGGTTTACTGTCTGTCTACTGTCTTTCTACTGTCGGTCTACTGTCTGTCTACTGTCTGTCTACTGTCGGTCTACTGTCGGTCTACTGTCTTTCTACTGTCGGTTTACTGTCGGTCTACTGTCGGTCTACTGTCTGTCTACTGTCGGTCTACTGTCGGTTTACTGTCTGTCTACTGTCGGTTTACTGTCTGTCTACTGTCTGTCTACTGTCGGTCTACTGTCTTTCTACTGTTGGTCTACTGTCGGTCTACTGTCTTTCTACTGTCTGTCTACTGTCTGTCTACTGTCTTTCTACTGTCGGTTTACTGTCTGTCTACTGTCTTTCTACTGTCGGTCTACTGTCTGTCTACTGTCTGTCTACTGTCTGTCTACTGTCGGTCTACTGTCTTTCTACTGTCGGTCTACTGTCTGTCTACTGTCGGTCTACTGTCGGTTTACTGTCTGTCTACTGTCGGTTTACTGTCTGTCTACTGTCGGTCTACTGTCTTTCTACTGTCGGTCTACTGTCGGTCTACTGTCTTTCTACTGTCGGTCTACTGTCTGTCTACTGTCTGTCTACTGTCTTTCTACTGTCTGTCTACTGTCGGTCTACTGTCTGTCTACTGTCTTTCTACTGTCGGTTTACTGTCTGTCTACTGTCTTTCTACTGTCGGTCTACTGTCTGTCTACTGTCTGTCTACTGTCTGTCTACTGTCGGTCTACTGTCTTTCTACTGTCAGTTTACTGTCTATCTACTGTCGGTCTACTGTCTGTCTACTGTCGGTCTACTGTCGGTTTACTGTCTGTCTACTGTCGGTTTACTGTCTGTCTACTGTCTGTCTACTGTCAGTCTACTGTCTTTCTACTGTTGGTCTACTGTCGGTCTACTGTCTTTCTACTGTCGGTCTACTGTCTGTCTACTGTCTTTCTACTGTCTGTCTACTGTCTGTCTACTGTCTTTCTACTGTCGGTTTACTGTCGGTCTACTGTCGGTCTACTGTCTATCTACTTGGGCATGTGCCCATATGGGCACATGCCAGCCCTCCCATCCGATCCCACACCTGTCTCCTCTCTCTCTCTGCAGTATCACACCTCAATCAACCTAGCTAACCAGAGGCTTTGTTCACTTCACACTAGACACTGTGGACGTGAATACACGTAACTACGCCCACTGAGCTGCTCAGGAGAAGCTCTCTATCCGCAGAACAGAACGTGAAGCCTGCAGGGCTCATAATGAGTAATAACGACTACATGACATGACTAATCATGTTCAAATGGAGGTGCTATAAAGGTTAGTGCACACAGACAGAGGTGTGGGATGACCTGCTGGAACCTATACTTTCCTGTTCCGGATGAACAGAAATCTATCAAGCTCACTTTCAGAATAGTACAAACTCTCAACAGCCCTTCAATATCACAGTGCTTTTCAATACAGATCTATTCTGCTTAGCCTACATTCACTTGTGACTGAATTTCATGCCTTGAATCGTCTAACTTGACTCTAAATGGGCCCCTAAAAAAAAGAATTAAACTGGTCTAATCTGTGCGAATATATGTGAGATAAATGTGACTATACGTCAGTGTCTCCTCCCTGCTTTGTAATGGACCATTAGATAGGTGTGGCCAGTGGCCATGTAATGGTCGTGTAGCACAGCACCTAGTTCTTAGTGTGATGATTATAGTCAGTCAGTTATTTGACACACTCCCTCTAGCGCCAGCAGTAAATCACCTGTGTGACAGCTCTGAGGCCTATCGCTCTTCTCTGCTCTGTGGAAGTGGCAGCACACGCACACACACACGCTTGTGCCAGCCTCGCCCCTCCAGGGTGTGTTCCTGAAGTGAGATTGAGTCACCTCGCTCACCCTGTCTTCCCTCTCTCCCTCAGGAGGCTGCATGTCCCGTCTGACTTGAGAGCCTCAGCTCACCTCTCCCTCAACGCCCCCACCCTCAGCCCTCCTCCCTTTCCTGTTTGAGTTGTCCTCTTGTAGCGAGTTGTGACATTATCAGGCATGCATACTGTTCATCTGTGTGTGTGTGTGTGTGTGTGTGTGTGTGTGGTGTGTGTGTGTGTGAGAGAGTGAGTGTGTGTCTTATCTTGCACCCCGGTGTGAGAAATAAGTGTGAGTGCTGACACATGGCCTGTGAATTTGGTAGTGGTATTGGTGCATCCTTGTCACGCCCTGACCATAGAGAGCCCTTGGTTCTCTATGGTATAGTAGGTCTGGGGGTGTTCTATGTTGTATATTTCTATGTTGGTGTGCTTGGTATGGTTCCCAATCAGAGGCAGCTATTTAGCGTTGTCTCTGATTGGGGATCATATTTAGGCAGCCATTCCCCACTGTGTTTTGTGGGATCTTGTTTCTGTGTAGTGGCCTAAGAGCATTGCTTGAGCTTCACGTATCGTTTATTCTTTGTTTTGTGCGTTTCACTTAAATAAAATATGTGGAACCCAGATCACGCTGCACGTTGGTCCGAGTATGCTTCCAGTTTGGACGACGAGTGTGACAGTCTACAGATATAGAATCTTAATTTGATCACCCTGTTGTAGGATAACTTGTAGTGTATTTGTAACGGTTGTCGTCGGATATAGACCAAACTGCAGCGGGGAAATGTGCACTCATCTTCTTTATTATAAACAGACAAGAAGGAGAACCAAAACAAACACAAAGAAAATACACCGACTAATCACAGGCTGGTAAGGCACAAGGCTATACACAGAACAATCTCCCACCAAGTACTCAACAAACACATACCTTTATATAGGACTCTCAATCAGAGGCAACTAGAAAACACCTGCCTCCAATTGAGAGTCCAACCCCAATTAACAAAACATAGAAATACAAAAGACTAGACAGAACATTGAAATACACTAACAGAACAGTGCCCAAAAAACCCCGGAATACATAAATCAAATACCCTACTAAACAAACCACCACCCCGAACCATATAAAACAAATACCCTCTGCCACGTCCTGACCAAACTACAATAACAAATAACCCCTATTACTGGTCAGGACGTGACAGTATTTGAGGTTTAAAAGGCTTCTGAAGTTTATCATTTCCATTTGATTTTCCCTGACAAGAACTTTATCAACCCCTTCAAAAATGACCATTAATTATAATCCACATAATAATTTACATTTCTTGTCGCTGCAGGATAATTTTTATGTTGTAGCAAATTGGCTCAAATTAAGATCCTACGTGTACTTCTGCATGTGTGTGTGTGCATGTGTGGTCAGGCATACTATGAGTCTTGTGGTGAGAAACCCCAAGAACCAAGCTCTGTAGAGGGAAGTAAAAGATAAAGAGATTGGGTACTAATGATGTCCGTGCTTGGTGACACATCATCTACACAGAATCATACACGAACATCAAGAGCTATTGAGGAACTGATATAAACGTTCTGAAAAACTGGAACACTGACTTCCTAAAAGCAGCACAACATGTGTTCACACACACACGCATTCACAAACACACACACAAACAACTTACCCGTTTGTCCCATTGGCTGTGCGAGTCGGCTGAGAGAGAGTCACCTCAAGTGGACCCTGTGAAAAAAAACAACAAAAAAAAACACTTAACCCAGCTAGCACATTTCATTCCTTGAATGTTGTGGACATGTACATTTTTGGTTTCCCATTGGTTCTGCGAATGAAGCCATATGTTTCCGGACCGGTAAAACGTTCTGAGAACGGAAGTGAACATTTAGCCTGTTTTGGGAACATTCATATTTAGGTTGAAGGGAGGTTCTGCGAACATTTTACTATGGTTCCCTGAATGTTTCCTGAGAGGTTTTATTAATGTTCTGAGAGGAAATTATAGGTTATTTGAAGGCAATAAAAATAAGGTTCTGAGAACATGTTTCAACAAGACTTTTAATAACACTGTTAGCTTAGTTGAACTGTTTTGAACTCCAAGCACAAATCAAAATGAATTTGCTTAGGCATTAATCATGTAAACACATGTTTTCTTTTATTGTGGCACATCAGTGAGATTTGAATCTATGACCTTCTGTTCTGTATCCATGGAATTAGTCCACTGGGCCACCAGGATGGAGCTGGAATGCCATGTTTTTTAACTCATACAAATCTGTTAATTTGAGTCTATTCAAACAGACTCCATTTCAAGGAAACAAGCACTGATTAAGATCAGGTGTGTCAAATTAGTAGGCTCAACCAACACAGCTGAACACGCTTAGCAAGACAGTGGATAGAGATAGTTTTGTTGATGCTGCAGAACATCATTATTTGTTAAATAACATTCTTAGAAAGTTCTCTGAACGTTACTAAAGTTTTCTTGTGGTTTTTATGGATCTTATTTGTATGTTCTCTGAGAACATGACTTTAAATAGAACCATGATTCCTCATGTAGGAAACGTTATGCTGAAACTACTGAAAATCCCAGAGAAGAATGTTGTTTCTTAACATACTCAGAACAATGTAAGCACATGACTTTACATAGAATCATGAGGAAACCTATAGGAAACGTTATGCTGAAGTACTGAAATTCTCACAGAAGAACGTTGTTTCTTAATGTTCTCTGAACTATTTGAGAATATTCCCAATTGTTAAACCAGTTGGAGAACGTTCCTAGAATATTACCAACATTTTTATTAAATGTAACCATGTTTGAACTTTTAGGAAACGTTCTGTTCAAGTAGTGTAAATGAGCTTTGAATGTTCCAAAGCCAAACAATCCTGCACCATTCCCAGAAGGTTTTGGGAAGGTAGTATGTAAAATAACCATAAGACCAACACCCTCTCACCAAGATCTAAGAAACGTATGGTTCTCATAACGTTATGTGCTAGCTGGGAAGAGTCTGCATTCTGATTACAACATACATGTGTAATGAGGGGTGATCTGAGAGAGCTATGGGCCCATCAGTTCAAGGTAGATAACCCTGTGGAGATTTGATGTAGGCTAGTTAATGTGCTATGACAGTTAGCATGGTAGGTTCCCAGGTAGGTTCCCAGGCAGTCTAGATGGGGTGAGTTCCCCCCTGAAAGTTCGCCCCCCAGCCAACCCTGTGTGTTACAGTACAGCACTCTGCCTGCCTTTCCTGGCAGCCACACCAGGCACATAGCTGCTCTGTTCTTGTAATGGTTGGCTTTCATGCAAGGGTGAGATGGTTGGAAGAAATATGGCATTCAAAACAGGCTCATTTAACATAAGCGCCAGGAACAGAGGATTATTTTGTGCTTTATCTCAACACACTCCCCACATCCTTTTATTCACATCCAGTCGTTTCTATGAAAAAGGCAACTAACATAAAATATTTATGGTCGGCCGCACTCCTATCTCACATAGCTGTATGTGTCTTTATTTGTTTATTACTGTTATATAAACACACAAATGAGAAAATTATATATTCAAGTTCCGTAAGACTTATGTTGGTACAGTGTCAAAGTAAACCAACAGAAATAAATCACTTTTTTTCTTAGCAAACACTTCTAGCCAGAGCACTTGAACCTTTAGGTCACTAAACCAACGAAGGCTGTAACACAGTATAGCCTACCCTCACACTCCTCTTTCAGAGACAGACAGACAGACAGACAGACAGACAGACAGACAGACAGACAGACAGACAGACAGACAGACAGACAGACAGACAGACAGACAGACAGACAGACAGACAGACAGACAGACAGACAGACAGACAGACAGACAGACAGACCAGGGAGACAGACAGACCAGGGAGACAAACAAACTAGGCCCATAAATTAGGGTGTAGAGACAGACTCCTGTTTCTACTTTAACTGCCCTGATGATTAAGCAGAGGGCTTTTTTTCATTTCCTGGAAAATCACAATGAGGGGCCAACATCATTTCACTGTACAGTACTTTTCCTCTTAAACAGCCATCTATCCCCACCCCTCTCTCTGCCGCACACTGAGAGATGTGTCAACTGAATACATGGAGCCCCTGCTAGCAGTCAAGTTAAATATATTTTCACGGTGCCACAGTGAACTTTCTATTCTGGACGCCCTGCAGCCAGGGTCTGCAAAGGAGATTTCCTATTGCTGCGTATGGGCCCTTAGGATTCCTAGCCTGGCCTTGGAAAACCTCATCAGAGATAGCCTGTGATCCAGTTGGCCCGTGTCCGTAGCCTTCCCTGTAGCTCAGTTGGTAGAGCATGGTGTTTGCAATGCCAGGGTTGTGGGTTCGATTCCCACGGGGGGCCAGCAGAGAAAAAAGAAAAAAAATATGTATGAAATGTATGCATTCACTACTGTAAGTCGCTCTGGATAAGAGCGTCTGCTAAATGACTAAAATGTCACCAAACAAAATGTGGTGCGCTGTGTGTTTCTGTGGCCTGTGATGTTGTCTCTGAGGAGTCACAGCCTTGAGGGAGGCCCTGCAACGGCCTGGTGTTCTGGCCTACCTGAAACACTATCCAGGTCAGCTCTGGGCCCCTCGCTGTTCAAACACCACATTTTACTGCTGGGACTGCTAAGTTTAGGACTCTGCCTCTGAAAAGTGCTTCAGAAAGTTAAAAAAAAATGGGAAAAGAAAAATCCAACTACTAATGTACTCTACTGCGCTCTGTATGAGGGTAGACGCCAGGCGGAGGGCCGGAGGTCAAATGAAAGGATAAGAAGAAGGTGTGAGTAATGTGATTGAGTTCAAGTTTAACCCAGGGAGAGGTACTGCAAACGTCAGACGAGCCCGATAGGAATGACTGAATGGTGTCGTAAAGCAATTTGTGAATGAGGCTCGAGCGGGCTGTGGCCCTCCCCTGCTCCTGGCTCTGCTTGGCCCTCGTCAACCCTCAACCGTCTGGCCAAATCCCGTTCTCTAGACATTCTGCTCACACCAGGCACAGCCTGAGCCTGCCATGTCTGACTGAGAGAAAACTGGTGACGGAACTGATTGCCAATTGCCATATGGGAAGTCTTGCATATAAATCCAACAAATAAATCCTCCCCAGGCTTATTGTGAGTAGGTACTCTCTAAGAAAAGAACACTGTCACTGAACATTATCTCCCCTGTCTGTTTATCTAGGCCAGAGATTCCCAAACTTTTTCACTCGCACTTATTGCCTTCAATTCTACACATTTTGTCATGGGGTGCAGAGAAAATGTTGCAGTTTTAAAGCTGATTTTCTTGCAATTCGGTACATTTTGCCTTGTCTAATGTGTATTCATGTGACAACATTTGAGTGACTCAAACATTACAACAAAATCTATGGGCTAGTTGATCTGGACAAGTGATAAATATCTCTAATGTATACAATGACTGACATGACAAGAGGAAAACTGATGATGCACTAACCAATTTATAAATTGCACCTTGTGCATTCCACTATTATAACTTCAGGAGTAAGTTGAAAGCCCCTGCCGATCCCTCGCCCCCCAGTTTGGGAACCACTGATCTAAGCTACCTCTTTAAATGCATAGTCCCAAAGGTGATAGAAGGAGAAAAGAAGGAGGGAACGGCGTGCTATTCAGAAGTCTGGAGGAGTCGATCTCGAATGGAGAGAGTAGACAGAGTGGAAGAGAGGGCAGGCAGGGGATGAATCATCCGGACTGGAGCCGGGGCCAGGGAAGGAGGGAGGGAGAGAGCGATGCCGTGATGTATTCGTTCCATGGCTCACTTCCGCTCTCCTCTGGCCCCCCTCCACCACCACCACCACGCCCTCCTCCCTCCTCCCCCTGCCTGGCCCTGCGGCTCTCCTGGGAGGCTGAGTAACCGGGATGAAATGCTCGGGCTCTGCCAACGCCAGCCTGAGGACCAGATGTGTGGCCTGAAGGTGGTGAGGCCGCGACGCAACGGAAACCAAATATAAACCAGTGTACCGTAACACCTCTGAAGACTCTTTTCTAATAAAGAGAGAGGAGGGGAGGGCAGAGGCATCGCCGTTAACCGGTTAACGGGACCCACTTTCGGACAAGCCAGGACTGGACCTGCTTCTTCCCGGTAATGCTGGCATCTGTCGTAGACGGGCACAATGCCTGGTGGCAAACATAGCTAGGCCTAACTTCACATTGCATCTAGCAGAATGCTGAGATTTAAGTGGAAACATGGAAGGGAGAGAGAATGACGGATGTCCTCTCCTAAAATTAGTGCCCTGGCTATCTCAACACAGGAGGCATTCATCTCAGCCTGCCTGACTGTTTGGGCAGCTGTTGGGAGAGCAATTTCTTTGAATCAGGATTGTAAACATGCAGGGGAAAGGTTCTGAACTGGCCCAGGCAGGGACCACTCTCCCAGCCAAGCCTGCACAAGCGTCACAACTGTCATGCCTCCAACCTCAGCAGGAGCACAGGCCGGGCACAGAGCGTCACTCCAGGGTTTCAGTATTATGGCTGTTATGCTTCACAACCCTTCTTGGCAGCGCAGAGGAAAACGTCGACGTAGTAGATGGTGGTGGTGGTGAAGATGGTGGATGGATGTATCTGGAGCGGAGGGGAGACTCCTCACTCCTCCACCAGGCCTGTGGGTAGCTGTGGTCATCCCTGGCAGCAGCAGGGACCATTTAGCTAACAGGCTTTTACAGAGAAAACGTTCCAACACACACACACAGGGAGGGCTGGGAAGTCTGACCTACTGCCTAAAAGTGCGGCTTGTCCAACGCTGGACGTAACTGAGGCCACTGTGTAAACAGTGGAACTTCCCTGTAGGGCTTTCCCAGGACCAGGACTCATCTACGACACCCACCTTCCGACTCCACCCCCAAAACCACCATTGACACCATGGAAAGCTAAATATTACAGTTCACAAATCCTTTGATTTTCCCTGATATGGACGGCCTTCGGAGTCTGTGCTGTAATGGGGCATTCTTAGTCTGGGTCAGCTGAGGTCTAACGGTTGGCTCAGCAGGTAGTATTGACTGGTCGTATCTATATCCAGCACACATCAGTGAGAGGGGTCAGGCCGGGAGGAAACAGGATTAGCAGTAGACAGGAATCAATAATCAATATTTTCTAGGGAGTTGTGTCCGGTTGTAGTTAAGGAGCTGATACAATCTCAAGTGGGAGGTTAGGCCTACTGTTGTAGAAAAGGGTATGAACACACAATAACCTAAGTCACTGGAGCAAACCAAAGCCAGTGGTTTCAACAATAGGCCAAACCCCCATCACCACTCATTCACATAGCCTATGCTCACTGTAGTCCAGATAATACAACATGGACGGCCACACAATGAATGTGAAATTAGATCATTATTGATTGGAACAGGGATGTTCTTTAGAGGTTACTCTCTCTGTTCTCTTTTGGGACAGGAAGTGTGCAGCACACTATTGGGTAAATCCATATGAATTCATTTTAAAAGCTCACAAACAGGGTTGTCAAACTATTTAATAATTTCTTGCACAAAAATATTTTGAATAGAAATTGATATATTTTTTAAAATCTTTAACGTCAATTATCTAAAAAGGTGTAAACTCCGATTTTATTCATATGTTGTAGCTTAGACCCTACTTTAGATCCTCTGAGGTGTTTGTGTTGTGCCCACCATCAGTTTAGACACAACATGCTGTTGAATACAGGGTGGGTGTGATTTCAATCATAGAAAACAAATCTGAGAATGGACCTATCCCTTCAGACTAGCTGTAGCTGGTACACCATTAAAATGCCATTTTAAGTTCTAATTACGACCACAAAGATGGTCGCCGGTCCACCCACCGTCGAATGTCAACGGGTCATGTCTATAATATTATCTATCCTTCAATGATTTCAATAGATTTCCTACGGAGGATTGACAGTAGCCTAACATGTAAAACAACATATTCCCATTCAAGTCAACATTCTCTGATATATGGATCTCCAACCATCTTTGTGGTACTATTTGAAAGTCTAAATGTCTATTTGATTCTCATTTTAGTACATTTATCAGCCAAAACATGACACCCACCCTGTATTCAACAGCATGTTGTGTCTCAACTGATGGTGGGCACAACACAAACACCTCAGATTATGTAAAATAGGGTCTAAACTACAACATATGTGAATATGTAATAAAAAATAAATAAATTATAAAACAGTTTGACAACCCTGTTCGTAAGCTTCTAAATGATATTAATCTCAACCGTTGATCTTTTCCAGTGATGAAGACATGTCTCATGGTATGGTGGGGTATGCAAAATAAGTCAACGTTGAGCACCTTAATCTCTTGAAGGTTTTGGCATTCAGGTCCAAAAAGTCACTTTCTGAGCACTTCTACAATGGGCAAATTTGTATGGAAGGTTGCGTTCAAATCAAAAGGGGTGTTGTCAGAAAGTGATTGAATTCAAATGGATTTACCCTACTGTAAGTCACAAAGGGGTAATGACAGAGAAAATACATGATTGAGGGGCTAAAAGGGGTGGTGACATTTTTTGGCCTGGATATGCATGGCTAGGTTATGCTATATGGTGGGAGGTTGAGCACAGGAGGTTGGCGGCACCTTAATTGGGGAGGACAGGCTTGTGGTAATGGCTGGAGCGGAATAAGTGGAATGGTATCAAACACATCAAACATGGGTTCCATGTGATTAATGCCATTCCATTAGCTCCTTTCCAGCCATTATTGTGAGCTGTCCTCCTCTCAGCAGCCTCCACTGGGGTGGAGTGGGTCTTACTTTAAACCCATCAAGCTGCCTTAACTGAGACATACTACAATAACTCTGCATTGATTGAGGAAATGGACCCTGGTTGGAGTTTTTTTTAGCTATCACTGCCAGACAGATAGTGCATAATGATCAAGACATGGGATGTTTGCCAAGAAGAACAACTCTCCAGTACTGACACCTCTCTGGATCCCCCCGAGCACCACATGTTCCTCTTATCTCCGGACCAGACCAGTCTGTTAGTGCAGTTGGACTGCTGGGAAGAGACCTGCCTATCCATGGCAACTCAAGACCATTTTCATTCAAAAAAGTATCTCCCTCCAGTTTCTAAAACATACGCGTGTAACAGCTGGCCGACAGAACGGATGATAGGAACGGATCTAGACTATCACTCATAACATCTTCAGAGGTGAACAGGAGGGGAGAGTGGACTATTCGTCTGGATGGGTGTTTCATGTTCTGGTTGTGGAAGAAGACATGCTGCCCAAGTCAAGCTAAGCACTGCAAGCAATACAGAAAATATGACTGAAAGCGTAACATGAAGAAATATTGAATTAGGCCTACAACTAGAGGGCTTGCTAAGCTGCGGTCAGTAATATCGACTTTGACGATGAATTCAAGGTAAAGCTCCTTTTTAATGGACATGTGAGGAGGGTACAGTACGTTGTGTACTAGATTGACGTGAAGAGGTTACCTCAATACAGGGTAACAATGACCCCTCACAAGTGGGGACAATGCTGAACTCTCTGTGCCCGAATAGAATACTGACATTACAGAGAAGACAAGGCCACAGTCTTGTTTGCCATACAGTGGACGGAGGCCACAGGATCGATTCCATTCAACACTGTGCTTTTTGGTTGCATCACACTGTGTGAGATTACTCAATGTTGCCCAGGCTTCAAAGAACAGGCCAAACACAGGGATCAACACACATTCTGTCTGTCTGCGTGTCCTGTATCCATGACAGTGAAACTGTATTTTATTGTGATGGAGGGAGCAGGTCACATGAATGACCTGACACACTCCCTGTATCCTGGAAAAGGAATCAGTCAGGTCGGCATGATGGTAGTGGTACCACTTCAAAACTGTAAATATGGGCTCTGTGACAAAGCTGGTCCAACACAACCTCTAGTCTAGGCCTATCTTTGTGCACATAGGCCTGCTCATTGCTGCCTATGTCTGCATGTTACCATGTGTTTCAAGAGCTGGTGTTCAGGGCAAAATCAGGAAGGTGGGTAACTAGGGTGACAAGGAGTCGTGTAGCCAGCTATACCAGCTATAACTCTCTGTGGTGAGGAATGAAATTGGTTTTGGTTGAAGGGCTGCCACTTGTGTGTTGCCCTTCAAAGCAAGCTGCACAAAGATTTATGCTGGCTATGTAGGTTATGCTTAGTTATAACTATGTTATAACTAAGCTCACTGGTCACCATAACAACACCCACCCGTAGCATGCGCTCCAGCAGGTATATCTCACTGGTTATCCCCAAAGCCGACACTACCTTTGGCCGCCTTTCCTTCCAGTTCTCTGCTGCTAATGACTGGAACGAATTGCAAAAATCGCTGAAGTTGGAGACTTGTACCTCCTTCACTAACTTTAAACATCAGCTATCTGAGCAGCTCTCAGATTGCTGCAGCTGTACATAGTCCATCTGTAAATAGCCCAACCAACTACCTACCTCATCCCCATATTGTTTTTATTTACTTTTTTTTGCTCTTTTGCACACCAGTATTTCTACTTGCACATCATCATCTGCACATCTATCACTCCAGTGTTAATTTGCTAAATTGTAATTACTTCGCTACTATGGTCTATATATTGCCTTACCTCCTTACTCCATTTGCACACAGTATATATTGAGTTTTCTATTGTTATTGACTGTACTTTGTTTATCCCATGTGTAACTCTGTGTTGTTGTTTGTGTTGCACTGCTTTGCTTTATCTTGGCCAGGTCGCAGTTGTAAACGAGAACTTGTTCTCAACTGGCCTACCTGGTTAAATAAAAAAAATGTAAAACAAAAAGATAACTATGTTATAACATGTACATGTGTCATAGTAAGCAATCAGATTCAAATACAATTTCTACTTTGTGTACTCTCAAACGTGTTCCATACAGGTTAAATGCTTGATTACTTTTTATAAACATGTAGCGTCAGCCTTTATGGCGTGTTATTATAATTTGTTATGTCTCCCTACGTAGCAAAATCCCAATTGACTGACATATTGGCTGTAATTTAGTAGTCATGAAGATGAGAATAATACATAGGCTGTGCATAGATGCGTATGACAAGTCTTAAGGCTGTGCATAGATGCGTATGACAAGTCTTAACAACGCCGTATAACTGCATCATAGGGGAGGAGGGGGCAGACAAATCATATTAACATGGTAATACTAATAATGCATGCAGATAAGGTTACTTACACGTCCGTTGCAGGTCAGATCCTCCTTGTTGCGCAACTCAAAAGATTCTTCCTCCTCTTTCTCCCCATAGTCCCGTCCGAGCAAATTGAAACCCTGCCTGCAGCACAGAAACCAACAAAATCCTTGCACAGGCATTCAAATCGGGTAAAGTCAGGTGTTTTCGACTATTCTTGTCGTAAAGTCAACATTCACCGTCTGGTCTCTGGGGGTACGCGTGTACGTCTCACAGTACGTAACTAAATCCAGAGTCGCGTGAGGATAACATCCAAGTTGAACAGCTTCTCTCCACAGACTTCCAGAGGGAATATGACAAACAGACACATACGCCAAGAGCACAGTCCAACACTAGCCTATAGAAGAAACATGGAAGCTATCGAAGAGTTCAACCTGGTGAAAGTTAGTCTGAAAGTTGTGTCAAATCTGACCTTCCAAAGGTCTAGTTGTTGCCTTGTCCCGAGACTTTGCTCTTATCTGAAGTCGTTGCGCAAGTTATAACAAGCTAACTAAAATACCAATGTATGTACTTTCAAGCCTAAATACCACTACTGGCTGACAAAACCATGAATATTGTAAATAAAAGCCGTCTAAAGAAATCAATATGAGGAGCGAAATTCGTGTTGCCTGCTGCTATTCATATACTACAGTGTAGTAGCTAAACTAAACGGTAGGCAAGCGATTATGACTTACTTGACTTGAGTTTGAACAAAAGCGTGCCAGAGATCAGCCAGCCTTGAATGGGCGGGTCGAGCCGACCCCTCATGTCGAATGAGAAATGTAACTGGCTGGACTATAACACGCCCAGAAAAAGGCACGCCCATCTTACACGCCCCCTCTTCCAACAGACTATTGCGTCACATGCCTCTTTGATGACCTACGACTTTACCATCCTTGCCCATCATTCTTAAGAAAATATGTTTTCTTACCACATGTCTACTTCATGTTTGTGTGAAGGCTACTGTAAATACGGTGTTGGTAGGCCTAAGCCAGTACTTGTGTAATTGTGTATTTTCATGCTGTTTTTTCTGGTTGATTTAGCGTGTGTGCGTGTGTGTTGTGCGTGCGAGTGTGTGAGTGTGTGTGCATGCCTAATGGTGATGTTAATACAGGCATTTGCCCTCAGAAACACAAGAAATGCCTCAATAGGAAGCAGATGGACTCTCTCCCTTTATTCTCTATTCCAGTAAACTCCCTTCAATGACTTTACGGGCAGTTGTGGTGATCACTGATCACTAATAGACAGAGTTCTTCTTCCCAAATGTTGTTAACTGAGATAAGCTTGTCTGTGACTTTGGGTTTGCACTACAAGAAAGCATTTTTCTTTACTTGTGATATCAGATTGAACTCATGAATGTATTACTTTGTGGTTGGAACTTCTTAATCATGATTACCAGATGTGATCAGATTATATCTAGATGTGTTTTTAGCCAATATAAATTTGGCAAATTATACTTGTTGTTTTGTTCCAGAGTGAATATTGATCAGTAATTACCATACACTATAGCTTTGACACTAGACTAATATACTAGACTGGTGTATGAAATTTGCTTAGAGAGCAATTCAGGAGAACTAGAAAACAACCAACACCTCAAAACTTTTATCCACATTCCCCTGACTTACATAGGCCTACAACCTCTTAAAATGGTCCATACGCACACAGTCGTGAAGAAGGCGCGACATTGCCTCTTCCCCCTCAGGAGGTTGAAAATATTTGGCATGGGACCTCAAATGCTCAAAAAGAGCATCTTGACTGGCTGCATAATTGCTTGGTATGGCAACTGCACCGTCCTGGATCGCATGGTGCTACAGAGGGTGGTGTGGAGAGCCGAGTACGCCACTCCCTACCATTCAGGACCTCTATATCAGGCGGTGTGAAAGGAAGGAAAATTGTTAAAGACTCCAGCCACCCAAGCCATAGACTGTTCTCTCTGCTTCCGCACAGCAAGCGGTTCCAGAGAAACAATTCTGACACCAACAGGCTCCTGAACAGCTTCTATCCCCAAGCTATAAGACTGCAAAATAGCTAACAAAATGGCTACACAGACTTTCTGCATTGACCCTTTTATTTTTGCACAGACTCTATGCACACTCACAGGACTCTACACACCCACTCACACCCACTCACACTGAGACACACAAACACACACATAACACGCACACACATTCATACTAACTCTACACACACACACGCACACACACTCACATACAATCGTTAAATATGCTGCTGCTACTCTGTTTATCATATATCCTGATGCCTAGTGTCACAAGGTGTGGCTCAAGGAAGCAGGAGAGGTAGAGTCAAGCGCAGGAGACAGATGATTCCGTGAATACTTCTTTAATATATCCACACGAAAGAAAAAACACCAGCACGGTCGGGCAGGGCGTATAAATAAAACGCACCACCCTCTCCAAACATAACGCAGGGACACAGCCCAAATATAAACTCCGCGTAAAACATGGGCAGAGGAAAACACACACCCTCACTTCCAAAACAAGAGCCCTGACAAAAACAATCCCGCACAAAACACAAACCTACCTAGCTAGCCTAAATACCCCCCTTACTAACAACTAATACAAAACAGGTGCGTGCCTATCCTAGACCTAACTAACAGAACGTGAAAACAGAGGATCGGTGGCAGCTAGTAGGCCGGCGATGACGACCGCCGAGCGCCGCCCAGGCAAGGAGGGGCGCCACCTTCCATAGGTGTCGTGACAGTACCCCCCCCCCCGACGCGCGGCACCCGCAGCGCGCCGACGCCGGCCTCGAGGATGCCCCGGAGGGCGAGGCGCAGGGCGATCCAGATGGAGGCTGTGGAACACCTGGATTAGCGTTGGGTCCAATATGTCCCCCACCGGTACCCAGCACCTCTCCTCCGGGCCGTACCCCTCCCAGTCCACGAGGTACTGCAGACACATCACCCGGCGCCTGGAGTCCAAGATGGCCCGGACTGTATACGCCGGGGGCCCCTCGATGTCCAGGGGGGGGCGGAGGGACCTCCAGCACCTCATCGTCCTGCAGCGGACCAGCTACCACCGGCCTTAGGAGAGACACATGAAAAGAGGGGTTAATACGATAATAAGAAGGAAGTTGTAACCTGTAACACACCTCGTTTATTCTCCTCAGGACTTTAAATAGCCCTACAAACTGCGGACCCAGTTTCCAGCAGGGCAGGCAGAGGGGCAGGTTCCGGGTTGAGAGCCAGACTCTCTCCCCTGGGGCAAACCCTGGGGCCTCACTGCGGCGACGGTCCGCGCTCTTTTTTTGTTGTGCCCTGGCCCGTTCCAGTGACTCCTGGACGGCGTTTCAGGTCTCCCTCAAGCGCTGGACCCAGTCCTCCACCGCAGGGGCCTCCGTCTGGCTCTGATGCCCGGGCCCCAGGACCGGCTGATAACCCAACACACATTGGAAGGGTGACAGGTTGGTTGAAGAGTGGCGAAGAGAGTTCTGAGCTAACTCGGCCCATGGCATGAACCTCGCCCACTCCCCTGGCCTGTCCCGGCAGTAGTACCGCAGAAACCTGCCCACATCCTGGTTTATCCTCTCTACCTGCCCATTATTTTCGGGGTGGGACCCTGAGGTCAAACTGACCGAGACCCCCAGTCGCTCCATAAATGCACGCCACACCCGGGACGTGAACTGGGGACCTCGATCCGAAACGATGTCCTCAGGCACCCCGTAGTGCCGGAAGACGTGGGTGAATAGAGCTTCCGCGGTCTGCAGGGCTGTAGGAAGACCGGGTAAAGGGAGCAGACGGCAGGACTTAGAGAACCGGTCCACAATGACCAGGACCGCGGTGTTGCCCTGGGACGGTGGGAGATCGGTGAGGAAATCCACCGCCAGGTGGGACCATGGTCGCTGCGGAACCGGGAGGGGCTGTAATTTCCCTCTAGGGAAGTGCCTAGGAGCCTTACTCTGGGCGCACACCGAACAAGAGGAGACATAGCGCCTCACGTCCTTCCCCAAGGTGGGCCACCAGTATTTCCCACTAAGACCACGCACCGTACGCTCAATCCCTGGGTGACCCGAGGAGGGTAGCGTGTGCGCCCACCGAATCAACCGATCGCGGACACCGAGCGGGACGTACTTACGACCCACGGGACACTGAGGAGGAGTAGGTTCCACCCATAACGCCCGCTCGATATCCGCATCCACCTCCCAGACCACCGGTGCCACTAGGCAGGAGGCTGGAAGTATGGGGGTGGGATCAGTGGACCGTTCCTCGGTGTCATGGAGACGAGATAGTGAGTCGGCCTTAGTGTTCCGGGAACCTGGTTGTGAACTGAAATCTCTCAAAGAACATCGCCCACCTGGCTTGACGAGGGTTCAGTCTCCATCGCCGCCTGGATGTACTCCAGGTTACGGTGGTCGGTCCAGATAAGAAAAGGGTGACGCGCCCCCTCAAGCCAATGTCTCCACACCTTCAGGGCTCTTACCACAGCCAGCAACTCCCTGTCCCCCACATCATAGTTACGCTCCGCCAGACTCAACTTCTTAGAGAAGAAAGCGCAGGGGCGAAGCTTCGGTGGCGTGCCCGAGCGTTGTGATAGCACAGCTCCTACCCCAGCCTCGGACGCGCCCACCTCTACTATGAATGGCAAAGAGGGATCCGGATGCGCCAGCACCGGAGCATCAGTGAACAGAGCCTTCAGACGGCTAAAGGCCCTGTCTGCCTCCGCCGACCACCGCAGCCGCACCGGGCCCCCCTTCATCAGTGAGGTGATGGGAGCTGGCACCTGCCCTAAGCCCCGGATAAACCTCCGATAGTAATTGGCAAACCCCAAGAACCGCTGCACCTCCTTCACCGTGGTGGGAGTCGGCCAATTACGCACGGCCAAAATGCGGTCACATTCCATCACCACCATATGTGGAAATGCGATATGCCAGGAAAGAGACGGCTGGCTTGTAGAACTCACATTTCTCAGCCTTAACGTATAGGTCATGCTCCACCAGTCGCCCAAGCACTTTACGCACCAGAGACACATGCTTGGCGCGTGTAGCGGAGTAGATCAGAATATCATTGATGTACACCACCACACCCTGACCGAGCAGGTCCCGGAGAATCTCGTCCACAAAGGATTGGAAGACGGCGGGAGCATTCTTTAACCCATATGGCATGACGAGGTACTCATAATGGCCAGATGTGGTACTAAATGCAGTTTTCCACTTATCCCCCCCTCGGATACGGACCAGATTGTATGCACTCCTGAGATCTAATTTCGTGAAGAAGCGCGCCCCGTGAAATGACTCTACCGCCGAGGCGATGAGAGGTAGCGGGTACCTGAAACCCATCGTAATAGCATTTAGACCTCTATAGTCAATGCACGGGCGCAGACACCCCTCCTTCTTCTTCACAAAAAAGAAGCTTGAGGAGACAGGTGAGTTAGATGGCCGAATGTATCCCTGCCTCAAGGATTCAGTGACGTATGTCTCCATAGCCACTGTCTCCTCCTGAGACAGGGGATACACGTGACTACGGGGAAGTGCAGCGCCTACCTGGAGGTTTATCACACAGTCTCCTCGTCAATGAGGTGGTAATTGGGTCGCCTTCGTTTTACTGAAGGCGATAGCCAAATCGGCATATTCTGAGGGAATGTGCATGGTAGAGACTTGGTCTGGACTCTCCACCGTAGTCGCACCGACGGAAACCCCTATGCATCTGCCCAAGCACTCCTTTGACCACCCCTTAAGAGCCCTCTGTCTCCACGAAATCTTAGGGTTGTGAGTGGCTAGCCAGGGGATCCCTAGTACCACCGGAAACGCCGGGGAATCAATGAGGAAGAGACTGATACTCTCCTCATGACCCCCCCCCCCCCCGCATTACCATGACCAGTGGCACGGTGACCTCCCTGACCAGCCCTGACCCTAGTGGTCGACTGTCTAAGGCGTGCACGGGGAAGGGTTGGTCCAGCTGGACCAAGGGAATCGCTAACTTAGCGGCGACTCCATGGTCCATAAAACTCCCTGCTGCGCCTGAATCGACTAGCGCCTTAAGCCGGGAGTGAGGGGAAAAAGCGGGAAAGGACACTAACGCATACATGTGACTGACAGGGGGGTCTGGGTGAGGCTGGCGCTGACTCACCTGAGGTGTCAAAGAAGCGCTCTGCCTGCCCTCTAGACTCCCGGGTGAGCTCCTCCAGGACCGGTCCACAGTGTGTCCTCTGCGACCACAGGCGGTACAGGAGAGGGCTCCCCCTCCAGTCTTCCTGGCTGCAGCCCCCCCATAGGTGTGGGAGCAGGAGGGCTGGGAGGTGGAATGAGCAGGGCCCGGTTCGGACGCCCACGGGCGGCCAGCAGATTGTCCAAACGGATAGACAGGTCAATCAGCTGGTCCAGGGTGATGGTCGTGTCCCTACAGGCTAACTCCCGGTGGATGTCCTCCCTCAAACTACACCGGTAGTGATCTATAAGGGCCCTCTCATTCCAACCCACTCCAGCGGCCAAGGTCCGGAACTCAAGAGCAAAGTCCTGCGCGCTCCTTGTCTACTGTCTCAGGTGGAATAGCCGCTCCCCCGCCATTCTCCCCTCCGGGGGATGATCGAACACTGCCCGGAAGCGGCGGGTGAACTCCGGGTAGTTGTCCCTGGCTGAGTCCGGACTGTCCCAAACGGCATTGGCCCATACCAGGACTCTACCTGTGAGACACGAGATGAGGACGCTGACACTCTCCTCCCCCGAGGGAGGAGGACGGACGGTCGCCAGGTATAACTCCAGCTGGAGTAGGAACCCCTTACACCCAGCGGCCGTGCCATCGTACTCCCTGGGGGGGCGAGTTTAACCCCGCTGGTACTGGGTGCTGTGGGTACTGGTTGGGGTGCCGGCTGTTGACCCGCCTGGTCAGTGGGGCCGGAAGCGCTTCGGTCCCATCTCTCCAGGCGCGCCAGCACCTGGTCCATGGCGGTACCCAGACGGTGGAGGAGGGTGGAGTGTTGAGCGACCCTCTCGTCCATGGACGGGGCTGGCGCTGAAGCTCCTGCTGACTCCATTTTCTTTGGTGCGGGATTCTGTCACAAGGTGTGGCTCAAGGAAGCAGGAGAGGTAGAGTCAAGCGCAGGAGACAGATGATTCCGTGAATACTTCTTTAATATATCCACACGAAAGAAAAAACACAAGCACGGTCGGGCAGGGCGTATAAATAAAACGCACCACCCTCTCCAAACATAACGTAGGGACACAGCCCAAATATAAACTCCGCGTAAAACACGGGCAGAGGAAAACACAGACCCTCACTTCCAAAACAAGAGCCCTGACAAAAACAATCCCGCACAAAACACAAACTTGCCTAGCTAACCTAAATACCCCCCCTACTAACAACTAATACAGAACAGGTGTGTGCCTATCCTAGACCTAACTAACAGAACGTGAAAACAGAGGATCGGTGGCAGCTAGTAGGCCGGCGACGACGACCGCCGAGCGCCGCCCGGGCGAGGAGGGGCGCCACCTTCCGTAGGTGTTGTGACACCTAGTCACCTTACCCCTATAAATATCTACCTCCACCACTCCAGTATCCATGCACACAGTAAATATGGTATTGTCATTGACCCTGTATATAACTACTGACCCTGGAACTGACCCTGTATATAGCTACTGACCCTGGAACTGACCCTGTATATAGCTACTGACCCTGGAACTGACCCTGGAACTGACCCTGTATATAGCTACTGAACCTGGAACTGACCCTGTATATAGCTACTGACCCTGGAACTGACCCTGTATATAGCTACTGACCCTGGAACTGACCCTGGAACTGACCCTGTATATAGCTACTGAACCTGGAACTGACCCTGTATATAGCTACTGACCCTGGAACTGACCCTGTATACAGCTACTGAACCTGGAACTGACCCTGTATATAGCTACTGACCCTGGAACTGACCCTGTATATAGCTACTGACCCTGGAACTGACCCTGTATATAGCTACTGACCCTGGAACTGACCCTGTATATAGCTACTGACCCTGGAACTGACCCTGTATATAGCTACTGACCCTGGAACTGACCCTGTATATAGCTACTGATCCTGGAACTGACCTTGTATATAGCTACTGACCCTGGAACTGACCCTGTATATAGCTACTGACCCTGGAACTGACCTTGTATATAGCTACTGACCCTGGAACTGACCCTGTATATAGCTTCTTACTTTT
Organism: Salmo salar; assembly: GCF_965601325.2. Taxonomy (NCBI): domain Eukaryota; kingdom Metazoa; phylum Chordata; class Actinopteri; order Salmoniformes; family Salmonidae; genus Salmo; species Salmo salar. The sequence continues at coordinate 63,666,735 of NC_138293.1, read as the reverse complement.
TCGTGTTCTTCTTATTTATATTTCTCATGTGTTTTTGTCCTGCTTTACTTCAATTGATAGTACTACGGATACTGATTGCTGCGTTGTTGGGAAAGAGGTTGTAAGAAAGGAATTTCACTGTATTTGTGTCAATAAAACTCTTTCTACACTACAACATTCCACCGCTGTCCAACCCAAACTCTAACTCTTATACTGTCCTTTTGACGCCCTCAAACACACACACACACACACACACACACACACACACACACACACACACACACACACACACACCACACACACACACACACACACACACACACATACACACACGCACACACACACACACACACACACACACACACACTCCCCAATCCCCCCCACCTTCCCCTCTTCCACTTTGTTGAGCACTCTGTAAAGGTGCCGTGGTAGAAGGCAGAGTGACTGGTGCTAAATCCAGACACGTGATATCTCTCTAGACCCCTCGGCGCTCACTCTCATTTCTCCCTTAATATCCCTTCATTTCCCCTGCGCTGCTTGGAGCAAACTCCCCCGTGCATTCATGCTCAGCCGGCCTTAACTTATTCTTGACTGTAGGGACATTTAGTAGGGATCGCTGTGTGCTGCAGACTACTGGTCTGTCTGAGGATCATTCCCTACTGGTTGTCTACGTGCCGCTCTTGACTCAATCCCTTTAGCATTTCTAAAGCACAGGCGTAAGCATACATGTCTGTATGTTTACACACACGCGCACACACGCACACACGCACTCACGCACGCTCGCACGCACGCACGCTCGCACGCACAATCGCACGCTCGCACACACACACACACACACACACACACACACACACACACACACACACACACACACTACTACTGTCTCCCCCCATGCTCTGTGAACCCCCCACCTCTTCTGTACCCCATAGTGCTGTGAGGGATAAACTCTCATTATTGTGTGCAGCACAGCAGCTCAATAAAAGCCTATGGATGTCCCTGTTCTGCCGAGTGCCAGCTCCACAATGCACAGTGTCATGTACCATAAGCTCTCTGCCTGCCTCCCTCCCTCAGCCCCGCAGGCCACCCCCAGCCCAAGCACTATGAGGGGGAGAGGAGAGGAGCTGCTCACTGTTTTACAATAACTGTACCATGACACAGGCAGAGCGAGAGAGTGGGGGGGGGGGTGGCCTGAGGTGCGGGCGTGAAGTTTTTGTTCTGTTTATAGTGAGTATGTATGTGAGTGTATGGATGTGTTTTTCTCTGAGTATGGAGAGTTTCCCCAGCAGCTCTCCTCAGTAATTCTCTCCCTGTCTTGAGTGAACGGCCCTCCCCCACCTCCCCTCTATCTGTATCATTCTCAGTTCTCTCTCTCTCTCTCTCTCGCTCTCTCTCTCTCTCTCTCTCTCTCTCTCTCTCTCTCTCTCTCTCTCTCTCTCTCTCGCTCTCTCTCTCTCTGGGCCAGATCCTCCCCCATCTCCCAGAACAATACCCCAGAGGCCCAGCTCCCACAGACCTGCAGGAACATATGTTTTATTTTTAGAGCTCGCTCAGCCCACGCCAACGTAATAAAACAGAAAAAAAGAAAGGCCTCTCCCTCCACACGGTTTCTGAGAGTTGAAGTTTCACAGAAAGTGAACGGCTGTTATTATGATTACATCATAGATCAAGAGAATTCATTGTCAGTGTGTCAGATTAGTTTTTCTTTGTTTGCGGGAAGGAAGGAGCATCCAAAATATTCTATATTCCTCTTTCTCTGTTTGCATCACTGTGCGCCAACACAAAGCGATTGATCCCATTCATTTACAGTCTCTTTCCAAACTGTCTTAGTCTCACCCAGCCCCCCTCATTTTTTCTCTCGCTACCCCCATCACTCCCCTTCCCCCTTCTGTCTTCCTCTCCCCCTGCTCTCCTCCTTCAGGCCCCCCTCTCTCCTGCCTCTCAGTTTCCCTCAGTTGAGATATGATGCTCCATTAACACATGCACACACCCACTCACTCAGGCAGGCGAGGGGGGGGGGGGGGGCTCTATGATGATGGGATGGGGGTCCTGCTTGGTTGGTACGTATGAGATTGGGATAGACTCTGCTATCCCTGGAAAAAGACCATTGGTGTGTAGGAGAGATTGCTCTAGTATTTGTAGTCATTTTTGGGGAGAAGGTCCACACAGGGAGACAGACAGGGTAGGGGTTGTCTTCTTAAGCCATAAACATATCTCTTACTCTTGTTTCCACTCCTTTTCCCACCCACTCACTAACTCTATCTCTCTCCTGGTGGGGTATTAATCAAATATTTCCCCCAAGCCTTTCTGTTGGCCGATCCCACCCACTTCCTGTCTTCCTACCTCTCCGCTCCTCTCTTCTCCTCTCCACGGCCGCCCCAGCCCATTTGTTGACATTGGTGGTTTGGTGTTTCCAAGGGAGACGTTTTGTAGAATAGACCCAAGTCACACATGTCAGGCTGATGGGAGACAGAGCAGAGCAGGCCCTGTTGTTCACAGTCTCTCTGTGCACCATCCAGTTACATGTAGGATTACTGCACACGTCTTATGAGGGTGTACTTGACTGATTATTAACATCAACGTTTCAGTGAAGCTTTAAAAGTCAGTGTAAGTTAGTGGACCCTACGGTCTTGTCAGGGATTGGAGCGGTTGATAGGTTAGGATTGGAGAGGGGTAGGCCTACTTATTTATTGGTGCAAATTGTGGTATTTACTTACAGGTGCAGAAGTTGAATAAAGTTGGATCCATCTAGATTTTCAACAGCAAACAATACATGGCCAATAACTGAAGCTACGACTGGTCGACGCTGTGAAAGGAGGGAGGGTGGTTCCTTTGGAAGGAGATCTGTCTTTGAAGAGTTAGCTACAACCATCATCTTACAGATGCAGTCCCAGTGTTCAAAGGTCAGGGGTCATCTCATTCCTCTGAAATAGGGATTTAGACTATCTACTTTACCCTATTGACCTCTCAACCCAATCTCCTACAGGATTTCCTGAGTCCCCACTGGGTCAAGCGTTGAACTTAACCCCCATCTCATCTCTCCACCCTTCACCCTACTGCTGTTAGGTATGGTTGAGGGTTACGCTATGAGGCTACAGTTAGTTGGTGAATAGAGGGGCGCTATTGGCCCATTATGTACTGGATAGTGGAGCCCTTTAACTACAGTACCTGACTGGAAGTTCCATCTGAGGAATATCCTTATATATATATATATATATATATATATATATATATATATATATATATATATACTGCTCAAAAAAATTAAGGGAACACTTAAACAACACAATGTAACTCCAAGTCAATCACACTTCTGTGAAATCAAACTGTCCACTTAGGAAGCAACACTGATTGACAATACATTTCACATGCTGTTGTGCAAATGGAATAGACAACAGGTGGAAATTATAGGCAATTAGCAAGACACCCCCAATAAAGGAGTGGTTCTGCAGGTGGTAACCACAGACCACTTCTCAGTTCCTATGCTTCCTGGCTGATGTTTTGGTCACTTTTGAATGCTGGCGGTGCTTTCACTCTAGTGGTAGCATGAGACGGAGTCTACAACCCACACAAGTGGCTCAGGTAGTGCAGCTCATCCAGGATGGCACATCAATGCGAGCTGTGTCAAGAAGGTTTGCTGTGTCTGTCAGCGTAGTGTCCAGAGCATGGAGGCGCTACCAGGAGACAGGCCAGTACATCAGGAGACGTGGAAGAGGCCGTAGGAGGGCAACAACCCAGCAGCAGGACCGCCTTTGTGCAAGGAGGAGCAGGAGGAGCACTGCCAGAGCCCTGCAAAATGACCTCCAGCAGGCCACAAATGTGCATGTGTCTGCTCAAACGGTCAGAAACAGACTCCATGAGGGTGGTATGAGGGCCCGACATCCACAGGTGGGGGTTGTGCTTACAGCCCAACACCGTGCAGGACGTTTGGCATTTGCCAGAGAACACCAAGAATGGCAAATTCGCCACTGGCGCCCTGTGCTATTCACAGATGAAAGCAGGTTCACACTGAGCACGTGACAGACGTGACAGAGTCTGGAGACGCAGTGGAGAACGTTCTGCTGCCTGCAACATCCTCCAGCATGACCGGTTTGGCGGTGGGTCAGTCATCGTGTGGGGTGGCATTTCTTTGGGGGGCCGCACAGCCCTCCATGTGCTCGCCAGAGGTAGCCTGACTGCCATTAGGTACCGAGATGAGATCCTCAGACCCCTTGTGAGACAATATGCTGGTGCGGTTGGCCCTGGGTTCCTCCTAATGCAAGACAATGCTAGACCTCATGTGGCTGGAGTGTGTCATCAGTTCCTGCAAGAGGAAGGCATTGATGCTATGGACTGGCCCGCCCGTTCCCCAGACCTGAATCCAATTGAGCACATCTGGGACATCATGTCTCGCTCCATCCACCAACGCCACGTTGCACCACAGACTGTCCAGGAGTTGGCGGATGCTTTAGTCCAGGTCTGGGAGGAGATCCCTCAGGAGACCATCCGCCACCTCATCAGGAGCATGCCCAGGCGTTGTAGGGAGGTCATACAGGCACGTGGAGGCCACACACACTACTGAGCCTCATTTTGACTTGTTTTAAGGACATTACATCAAAGTTGGATCAGCCTGTAGTGTGGATTTCCACTTTAATTTTGAGTGTGACTCCAAATCCAGACCTCCATGGGTTGATAAATTGGATTTCCATTGATTATTTTTGTGTGATTTTGTTGTCAGCACATTCAACTATGTAAAGAAAAAAGTATTTAATAAGATTATTTCATTCATTCAGATCTAGGATGTGTTATTTTAGTGTTCCCTTGATTTTTTTGAGCAGTGTATATATATATATATATAACCTTTATTTAACTAGGCAAGTTAGTTAAGAACAAATTCTTATTTAGAATGACGGCCTACACCGGCCAAACCCGGAAGACGCTGGGCCAATTGCGCGCCGCCCTAAGGGACTCCCAATCACGGCCGGTTGTGATACAGCCTGGATTTGAACCAGGGTGTCTGTAGTGACGCCTCAAGCACTGAAATGTAGTGCCTTAGACCGCTGCACCACCCAATACTATGTGACAGAAAGGCCATGTAATGGAAAAAAAGAGAATTAAAGAATGACGATGTGGACTGTGAGTGTAATCAGTGTATGTTGTGTGTGTATGTGCATGTGTAACGCATGCTTGTGCGTGTGTGTGTGTACAGCAGGTCTCCCTGGTCAGCCTGAGGGGTCATGTTAACTAGCAGTGGAGGATCATGGGGTTTTGAACCATCGCCGCGGGCACATCTGTTCCCAGAGAGAGAGGGAGCCTGTGGTGGAGCAGAGGGACTGGTGTCAGGGCCAGGGCAGGGCGAGAAGGGGAAACATTCCCAGTTTAAACTTCTGACCCCCTCGCCCAAGTTAACCCACAACCCCTCTCTGGCTTCAGTACTGTATTAATACCCCTAGCACTACCATCCTGTTACACTGAGCACACCTGCCTGTCACACCAGTACATCCCTCAAATTGGACTGGAAGAGACTTTGTGTTATACTGTGTTACTGGTACACTGCTAGTGTTGTGTTGAGAGATGGGAGTTTACTGCGTGAGGAATGTTTTGCTTTAAAGAGCCTCTTCTGTTTAAGCAGGCCACTGTGGTGTATGTCCACAGGAGGACAGGAGCTGAACTGACTGGCTGTGTGTGTATTGACTGAGCATACACAAACTAACCAAGCGTTTTGCTACCTCACCCTCTGGACAATAATACAAGGGACAGTTTAGAACTTACAATAGAAATCTCTGTCCCCACCCTCCGCCCCTTCAGTCAGAGTAGGGAACATTTAATACTTTTCCCTGGGTTCTGTTGAACTCTTTTAGGAGTCTGGAAACATTGATTTATCTCCTTTTAAACGATATTCTCCTGAAAAATAAAAAAGCTAATCTGAGTTTACAAAACATGTTATCTTTCTCTGAGCTGAGTTACAGTAGGCGTATACAGTGCTGTAAGTATTTTGGATTAAGTATAAGGTTATATCAAGGACACCGAAGACGTGCGTGCCCTCAGTAGAATTACATAACAGGACTTTACACCATTACCCCCCCGTTACTCATACATAGATGAATATTCCATAGGCACTAATTCCTCAACTGACCAAAAAATGAAAACAAGACAAGAAACAAAAGCTTAAGCTCCCTTATCATCGACTTTAATCTTTAAACCAAACAACAGGCAGGAAAGAACTTCACAGCCTTGAGACAAAACGAGGGAGAAAAAACAGGGAGATAGGAGATAGGAGATAGGGGAGGAGGGATAACGGGATAGGAGAGATGCTGGGATTGCGATGAAGAGGTAGAAGACAAAACAAGGAAAAAGCCAAACAAACAGTGAGGAGAGACAGAGGCCAGACGCCCTCATATTGCCTGGTATTTTCACATTAAAGGGAAAAGGCTGGAGAGATAAGGCTTGATGGAATGCACACTGCGCAGTTCAATACAGTTACACTCCGTCTATTCTGTCCTCGGGCAAGGCTCACTGCTCAAAAGCCAAAACAGCATTTCAAATCGTTTTTTGGAGTTAGTGTGCATGCATTGCCACTCTTACGTGCATGGTGGACATTGGAGAGGTAGAAGGAGGCAGTAAAACTGAGGTTCGTTGAGAATCAAGGGAGGGTAACAGGCTCAGCAGGCTCAGAGAGGAGAGAGGATAACTTATTGAGAGTTAAGGGACTGGGCAGATGGCCAGGGTCCTTGAACTATTTTTGGCTCTTTGACTGTGTGCTCAGTACTCAGAAAACAGAATGTGTGGTACTTTGCCAAAATAAAACTCTGGACCGACCTGTGTGGGTGTGTGTGTGTGTGTGTTTGTGTGTGTGCGTGCGCGTGTGTGTGTGAGCATGCATATGTGTGTGTGTGTGTGTGTGTGTGTGTGTGTACTGTAAGTGTGTGTGTGACTGTGTGTGTGTGTGTGTGTGTGTTTGTGTCTACATGTATACACGCTGGGGGAATGTGTTGACTGGCAGTCACAACAGGGTGTTGCTGAATGATGGACATGTCAGAAACATTGGCAGATTCAGTGGAAACCCTTTGCCCAGCACGACTAATACGATACCTGTGTATACCTCAAACTTAGTAAAGAACCTTCACAGAGGACCTTTGCAAACTTCTGCTCCTTTGATTTGGCTCTGCCTGTGGGAGTGTTTAGCTCAATGTAAGGTAGTAAGGTTGAAAAGCACGTCAGCATGTCTTCCAGGTATATACTGAAAGCGTGTGTGTGTGTGTGTGTGTGTGTGTGTGTGTGTGTGTGTGTGTGTGTGTGTGTGGTGTGGGGCTCAGGATCTGCTGAGGCCCAGATCCAGACTGTTGCTAGGCGCCGTGACCTCCAAAAGCAACAGTTTCCTGGGCGGAGGGTGAACCCTGCTATGTGCGGGGCAGTGTTTCATTACTGCACCCTCCTCCAAACACACCACATACCACACACCACTGCCGTCTCCTTCAGGAACCGCTCATGGGTTCATTCTGTAAATGCTAGGAGCAACATCCATCTCTTAATGTCCCCACCAATCAATGCTGATTGCCTTATTTTTCTTTGGCTGACCAGAAGAGTCAGAATGGCCACCGTTCACTGGGAGGTCTCTCTCTCTCTCTCTCTCTCTGTCTCTCTCTCTGTCTCTCTCTCTCTCTCTCTCTCTCTGTCTCTCTCTCTCTCTCTCTCTTTCTCTCTCTCTGTCTCTCTCTCTCTCCCTCTCTCTCTCTCTCCCTCTCCCTCTCTCTCTCTGTCTCTCTCTCTGTCTCTCTCTCTCTCTCATCATGCAGGAACAGACTGCAGTGTCAGACATTTAACACAGACTCAATGTGGGTTTGACCTCCAAACAACTGGTGCAACACAAGCCTGCTTGGATTAAAGAAACATCACATGATTACTTTCCATTTAAAATCATATTCTGCCACTAGTATGCCTACCCTGCTAGGCCTGATAGAGGAATTACAGCCATTCCAGAGAAGCACTCCCCCCTCTGAGCTGAGTGGGGGCCATCTGCAGTGCTGAGAGGACAGGCCGTACTGCCAGAGGTACTTTACTGGAGCTCAGCTCTCTGCTCCAAGAAAAAGGAATCAGCACTGGCCCAGGGTGAAGGAGAAAAGGCCTGTAGGACTGTCTGGCCAACCCTGTGTGTGTGTGTGTGTGTGTGTGTGTGTGTGTGTGTGTGTGTGTGTGTGTGTGTGTGTGTGTGTGTGTGTGTGTGTGTGTGTGTGTGTGTGTGTGTGTGTGTGTGTCTAGGGTGGTTTGAGGGGGTTGGTGTGGGAGATTCCTAGTAAATATGTTTGGTGAACCCATGGATCACCTCAAGCCTTTCTGCTTTGAGTCTCATTACAGTTTTTTACAATCACTTTGGCACTAATTTCAGAACCTTGATGTCATTTTTCAAAACTCTAGACACAAAACTCACAACCGATGATAAAAATGCACATTTTTCAAAACTCTAACACTTTTTCCAAATGCTTCAATACAATACACATACAGATAAGATCATTTGTTCATTGAACTAAAATCACCTGTTCAAAATGACACAACTTAACATCAAAGTATTACCATTTCACACTGTTGCATTACTCTTAATGCATAGCTTTATGGAAACTATATTTCATGTTTAGATCATGAAAGTTTCAGGATAACGAGATCCATTGACACCAATTACTGTGGAACATGAACCAATTGGACTACATTATCTATGGATGTAATATTTCATCATCATTCTTTATCAGACACTGTTTCTATGGTCCCATGTACCACTTTCCAGACCATGTTTTCAGATTTGACATGACTGTACACTCACCGGCCACTTTATTAGGTACACCTATCTAGTACTGGGTTGGACCCCCTTTTGCCTCCACAACAGCCTGAATTATTCACGGTGTTGTACGTTAAGAGATGCCCTTCTGCACACCACTGTTTTAGACAGCTGTTATTTGAGCATTTGTGGCCTTTCTGTTAGCTTGAATGAGTCTGGACATTCTCCTCTGATCTCTCTCATTAACAAGGTGTTTTTGCCTACAGAACTGCCGCTCACTGAATGTGTTTTGTTTATCGCACCATTCTCTGTAAACTCTGGAGACTGTAGTGTGTAAAAATCCCAGGAGGGCAGCTGTTTCTGAGATGCTGGAACCACCATGTGTGGCACCAACAATCATACCACGGTCAAAGCTGCTTAGATTACGCATCTCGCCCGTTCTAATGTTTGGTCGAACAACATCTAAAGCGCTCTACTCTATATACTCTATATATTGAGTTGTAGGCAGCC
>NC_138293.1:63575000-63652500 GCF_965601325.2 Salmo salar | reverse complement strand
TGCTGTGAGGTGTTGCTTTATCTGTTTTTTAAAGCCAGGTTTTCTGTTCACTTGATTTGGGGGCTGTGAAAAGGAAATGTATGGTGGGGTAAGTGTGTGTGTCAACACACAATGTTTCCTATAAAAACAAGAAACGATACTTACGAGAGAGACTGGCATGCATAGTATTGGGCCAGCTACAGTTTTTCTAGATCCTTCTTTGCAGCACTGGACCATGTGTGTGTGTGTGTGTGTGTGTGTGTGTGTGTGTGTGTGTGTGTGTGTGTGTGTGTGTGTGTGTGTGTGTGTGTGTGTGTGTGTGTGTGTGTGTGTGTGTGCGTACACAGCTTGTGTCCCTTGCCTTGTACAATGGCACCCCTATGGAAAATACACACTCTCCAATGGGGGCTGGCCAAAGTACAATCTGATCAAAAATTCCCTGTGTGTGTGTGTGTGTGTGTGTGTGTGTGTGTGTGTGTGTGTGTGTGTGTGTGTGTGTGTGTGTGTGTGTGTGTCTGTGTGTGTGTGTGAGAGAGAGAGAGAGAGATAGCGATAGAGAGAGAGAGAATGAGATAGAGAGAGAGAGAGAGAGAGAGAATGAGTGAAAAAAGTGCTAAACTATAAAAATGATCATTTTAGGAATATGAAATACTTATGAGAATGGTCATTTGGGATTTTGAAGTAGCATATTGACCCAGTAGCTATTTGCACATTATTCATTCAGTGTGTTCAGTTTTCATACATTTCCTAGTGTCAGTAAAAAGGCACATTTTCGAGGGGGAGAATAAAGTCTAGTGATGAATAGACAGGGTGAGATGTGGACAGCAGCAGTCACAGCCTGCGTCCCTCTCTGACTGAGCTTTAACATTGAGCCTCAGGTGACATCTGGTGGTCAGTTGATGTATAACACAAGAATGCAACGAATCCTAGACAGACATTATTTCCAACACATAATATTTTCAACTCATTACATGAATACAAATGAATACATTGATCAAGTAAATTGTAGTCAATTTCAGTAGGCAGTATCATTGCCTTCAAAACGTATTTTGGAATGGGACATTTAGGTATGATATCTGTGGGACATTTAGGTATGATGTCTGTGGGACATTTAGGTATGATATCTGTGGGACATTTAGGTATGATGTCTGTGGGACATTTAGGTATGATGTCTGTGGGACATTTAGGTATGATGTCTGTGGGACATTTAGTTATGATGTCTGTGGGACATTTAGGTATGATGTCTGTGGGACATTTAGTTATGATGTCTGTGGGACATTTAGGTATGATGTCTGTGGGACATTTAGGTATGATGTCTGTGGGACATTTAGGTATGATGTCTGTGGGACATTTAGGTATGATGTCTGGGACATTTAGTTATGATGTCTGTGGGACATTTAGGTATGATGTCTGTGGGACATTTAGTTATGATGTCTGTGGGACATTTAGGTATGATGTCTGTGGGACATTTAGTTATGATGTCTGTGGGACATTTAGGTATGATGTCTGTGGGACATTTAGGTATGATGTCTGTGGGACATTTAGGTATGATGTCTGTGGGACATTTAGGTATGATGTCTGGGACATTTAGGTATGATGTCTGTGGGACATTTAGGTATGATGTCTGGGACATTTAGTTATGATGTCTGTGGGACATTTAGGTATGATGTCTGTGGGACATTTCGGTGCGTTGAGGCTCTATGAAACGGTTTGTTAAGCAGTTGATCCATTACTTTCAATAACTATTAAGGCCTGTCATGTAACATAGACTAGAGTGTAAAGTCCCTATGGTTTAATTAATATCCACTTGGCCAGTCATAGACCAGTATGCTACACTAAACAAAAATATAAACGCAACATATAAAGTGTTGGTCCTATGTTTTATGAGCTGAAATAAAAGACCCATATGTTCAAAAAGCTTATTTGTCTAAAATTTGGGGCACAAATTTGTTTACATCCCATTTAGTGAGCATTTCTCCTTTGCTAAAATAATCCATCCACCTGACAGGTGTGGCATATCAAGAAGCTGATTAAACAGCATGATCATTACACAGGTGCACCTTGTGCTGGGGACAATAAAATAGCACTCTAAAATGTGCAGTTTTATCACACAACACAATGCCACAGATGTCTCAAGATTTGAGGGAGCATGCAATTGGCATGCTGAATGCTGGAATGTCCACCAGAGCTGATGCAAGATAATTGAATGTTAATTTCTCTACCATAAGCCGCCTCCAACGTCTTTTTAGAGAATTTGGCAGTACGTTCAACCGGCCTCACAACCACAGACAATGTGTATGGTGTCGTTTGGGCGAGCGGTTTGCTGATATCAACGTTGTGAACAGAGTGCCCCATGGGGGTATGGGCAGGCATAAGCTACAGACAACGAACACAATTGCATTTTATCGATGGCAATTTGAATGCACAGAGATACCGCGACGAGATCCTGAGGCCCATTGTTATACCATTCATCCACCACCATCACCTCATGTTTCAGCATGAAAATGCACGGCGCCATGTCATAAGGATCTGTACACAATTCCTGGAAGCTGAAAACGTCCCAGTTCTTCCATGACCTGCATATTCATCAGACATGTCACCCATTGAGCATGTTTGGGATGCTCTGGATCGACGTGTATGACAGCGTGTTCCAGTTCCCGCCAATGTCCAGCAATAGAAGAGGAGTGGGGCAACATTCCACAGGCCACAATCAACAGTCTGATCAACTCTATGCATAGGAGATGTGTCGCACTGCATGAGGCAAATGGTGATCACACCAGATACTGATTGGTTGTCTGATCCACGCCCCTACCTTTTTTTAAGGTACACTACATGATCAAATGTATGTGGACACCTGCATGTTGAACATCTCATTCCAAAATCATGGGCATTAATATGGAGTTGGTCCCCCCTTTGCTGCTATAACAGCCTCCACTTTTTTGGGAAGGCTTTCCACTAGATGTTGGAACATTGCTGCGGTGACTTGCTTCCATTCAGCCACAAGAACATTCATGAGGTCGAGCACAGATGTTGGGTGATTAGGCCTGGCTCGCAGTTGGCGTTCCAATTCATCCAAAAGGTGTTCGATGGGGTTGAGGTCAGGGCTCAGTGCAGGCCAGTAAAGTTCTTCTACACCAATCTTGACAAACCATTTCTGTATGGACCTCACTTTGTGCACAGGGGCATTGTCATGCTGAAACAGGAAAGGGCCTTCCCCAAACTTTTGCCACAAAGTTGGAAGCACAAAATCGTCTAGAATGTCAATGTATTCTATAGCGTTAAGATTTCCCTTCACTGGAAGTAAGGGGCCTAGCCCAAACCATGAAAAACTGCCCCAGACCATTATTCCTCCTCCAACAAACTTTACAGTTGGCACTATGCATTCGGGCAGGTAGCGTTTTCCTGGCATCAGCCAAACCCAGATTTGTCCATTGGACTGCCAGATGGTGAAGATAATGCATTTCCACAATGGTGGCGAGCTTTACACCACTCCAGCCAATGCTTGGCATTGCGCATGGTGATCTTAGGCTTGTATACGGCTGCTCGGCCATGGAAACCCATTTCATGAAGCTCCAGACTATTGTGCTGACGTTTGGAGGACAGACGATTTTTACGCGATACGCGCTTCAGCACTTGGCGGTCCCGTTCTATGAGATTGTGTGGCCTACCACTTCGCGGCCTAGACACTGTTGCTACTAGACGTTTCCAATTCACAATAACAGCACTTACAGTTGACAGTTGAGCTCTAACAGGGCAGACATTTTACGAACTGACTTGTTGGAAAGGTGGCATCCTATGATGGTGTCACGTTAAAAATCACTGAGCTCTTCAGTAAGGCCGTTCTACTGCCAGTGTTTGTCTATGGAGATTGCATGGCTGTGTGCTCGATGTTATACACCTACAAATGTGAAGGGGTGTCCACATACTTTTGTATATACAGTGGATATTGTGAAAGATGTCTTCAATGATCACACCTTTGATCACACATGGGATATAAATTATGGAAATGTGATGTTCAGTCACTTTTAATGGGTAGTACAAGTGTATTGCCTAATGTGAAAACAGTGTAATGTACTGTAATGTACAGTACCGTAGCATCTACATTCAAATAGCAATTTCGCAACATTTATCTTACATTTGTGCTATTGCTAACGGGTTGTTAAAATAACTGCATTGAGAAGATATCATGATGTTGTGTTTTGGTGATTAAACGAATGTACTCATTACATTCACAGTAAACTTCTATGTTGTATCAATGGTTGTGAGGTGAAAGATGTCTCCAAACAAAATGAATGCACAATGAAAGGTTTTGAATGTAAGACTGGCTGTGTTACAAATGTTAACAGTTTGGAGTTCTGTACTAAGAGTTTTAAAAAGTCACAACAAACTGTAAGAAGAGACAGGTCAAGGTCACCCTGGAAACAGATGGTAATCAAGATGGATGTTGCATTCAGTTTGACCCCTGACCCCAACCTGAATGTATACACCTGTGTGTGAATGAGAGAAATTAACACTTTCTAGTGTGTGTGTGTGTGTGTGTGTGTGTGTGTGTGTGTGTGTGTGTGTGGGGGGGCGTGTGTGTGTGCGTGTGTGTGTGTTTGTGTGTGTGCTATTTTTTTTCATTGCTGACTTTTATATTTTTTTCTAAACTACCTTGGCCGTACGGCCAATCATTCTATTTTTCTCACTGTTGTTGACCAACCAGTGCTTTGCTGAGAGAACCAATCCAATCAATGTGACATGCATTTTAAAACCACAATGATTATTCTATATACAAGCAATTAGTGGGAAGAAAAACACCTCTAGACCATTACTCCTCCTCCTCCTCATCTTCTTAGAGAGTATACGCTTCATATATTCCATTTCCAAAGGTATATAGTATGTTTTGATATTGCTGGGGGAAGTGGAGGCAGAGAGATTACAAAATGCCAATCTGATATGATGGCCAGTGTGCCACGCATTTCATAGATAAATCCCCCAGTCAATCTTACCAACCCGCCCCCACCCTATCCTCTCTGCCTCTGCTTGTCTCAGCATCAACCACAAACTGGCAGTCACTAACCCGGGCCACACATTATCAGTCTCTTGTCATTTTGTTGGTACCTATTCAGGGCCCTATTGTAGGTCAAGGTCAGTCCTCCACATAACTGGTTGTGGTGTAGCCTACTGTAGGCTCCTCTCTCTTGTACAGCACAGTATTATTCTCGACCACATAACTAGGGAGCAACGGCAGACATTATAAGCGTCAGAATCGTTGTCAGACTTTTGGTCTCAGGGGAGTAAGAGGCTTTTGACCAAATTGATGATGCTCTCTGATAGGCTCAGTGCGCCTATGACCAGTGCGAGGCCGTGAGAAGTACCGCATGCCAAGCCCACTGATGGAATATGGGAGATGCCAAACCAAAGCGGTATACGAGTGTAACGATGCGGGAAAGGAACAACCTTATTCTACGACGGTAAAACGAATCGCATAAATCCTAGGCTACTAAACTACTGACTAAGTATATTTGCGGAACTATTGACGACAAAGTCAAACGTATAGCGTTAAAATTATCTACTGGGAAACAGAAGTAGCTTGCTGGACAAAAAAGTTTTTTTCTTTTTTCTCTCCCACCCCTTCCTTCCTACCTTCCTTCTTCTGGACCAAAACTACGCGGAATTCTGGAGGACCCACTGAAGTCACAGTGTCAAAGCACGCGTTGCTAGTATCTCACATCCACAAAGTGATCACAATGATCACTTGGAAATGTGTCCCCTATATGTGACCTTAATTAAAAACAATTTACATAAAATATAGCCTAGCAGTGCGCGGTCTCGGTGAAGCGCAGCATCAGCACCAGTAACTGATGCGCGTCCCCGCCCCGGCAGAGGCTACCCGAGATCCCGGGAAGAGGAGTTGAAACTGCGCTAGTTAAAGTTGGGAAAAGGGGGGTGAAAGGATGCTACCGTGCCCTGTGGATAGGAGAACACAATCTACGATCTAATTAACATAGCATGTGCGGAAACGCGTGTCCTCTGTAAAGGATGATTTGCAAAATATTGAGCATAAGCCTTTTATTTTGGGGTGTTCAAGAATGCTCATCACGTAAGTCTTGTGAAACAGTAATGGTCATTTCTGTCAGTGTCTTGTCCTTCGCTAGCCTATTGCTATCATATTAATTAAATAGCCTAAGCCTGTATATGCAGCATATTGATAACAATATTGACATAAAAAGGGATTTATTGTAAAAATGTGAATCAGGAAAGAAGTGGCCAAAACCTCTGGGCAATAGGTGCATCTAATCTTTGAAGGGCAGAACATCTGATTTAAAATGACCAATAATCATCAAAACATTGTATAAGGGTTAACGATGGCTGCTATGTTTTACACAGTTGCATATTCTATATGTTTTTGCTTTGAATTCTGAGGAAAGTCAAGTGGCATGTTTCCTGCGGGCTGAGGGCGCGCGGCGGTTACAGTCTCGTACTGGGCTTTCTGCATTGCAGTGCTTTCTCGCGCCAGCGTGCAAGTTTCCTGCTTCGCATGGTTCATTTCCCGCCCACCTCTCTAACACTCTGTAACGGTCATGCCAAATTACCACTGTGTCGTAGAGAACATCCCAAACTGTGTGATAATGATGGCTCTGAAAATGTGGTTTATTATCTGTAAAAGCTGCAGGATTCTGTGGGATGATGGATGATGGATGATTAGAGCCGTATCCTAACCTGCCTGCTGCGTGCGGGACCACCCCACTGCAGTACTTTCGCAGAGTGTGTGCTCATCACCTGTACGCGAGCAAAACGTCCCCTTCATCTAGGAACACGCATGACGCGGCAAAAAATTCTAACAGGAATTCCGTGATCAATGAAGTATATCGTTTTTTTATAGTCGCGTTTGATGTGGTTGTACAGCAGGGTATAACATGCAAGGTCGTAGGGAGGAGGATTTGAGATGCATGTGGAGAAAAACTTGGTGGTGTGCTTTTCCATAAATCACTGTCGAAACAATTACCTCAGAAGATCTGAATTAAAGGCTGCAGCAGTGTGATTCACCAAGCAGTATTTTAATAGATAGGGTGGGGTGGAGGAGGAGGGAAAGGGAGGTAGGGTGGAGGGAGAGAGGGGGGGGGGTGGAGGTGGGGGGGGGGGGCTAGGACCACCTGACACCATGATATATGAATGTACCATGTAAAGGTCTAAACTTCTGAAAAACATTGTTACTTCACTTCATATCAGTGCATACAGTACAGTAAACAGGGCAGGTAGTTTGTTTTTCTCTCTCTAGGCTGTATTAGTGATTACTAGTGAATACTTAGTGCCCCAGTGCCATCTTGGTGCTGTGGCGGTGTTAGCCTACTGTAAGAGGATCACACAGGCAGGCTATCCTGCGCTGCTGGACTATCAGATAGACTGATTAAGGTGGGAATGAAATATCTGGGGCATTTGGGTGTGATATTGTGGTGAGTTGTACTGTATGTCCATGTATGGTACATTTGGTTGTATAAATATGTTGTGAACACTTGTTATGGTCATGTGGTGCGACGTGTACTTTTTGTTGTGGTCTCACATGGATTCCATTTTGGGTAACTAGGTGGTGTTATGGAATCCGTGTGTGTGTTGGGGTAACCACACTGGTCAGTTTTTCTAGATGTGTTTATACCAGTAGAGTATTTGGCATTTTGTTCTGTAGTCTATTGTGTTACTACTGTATGCCTTCAGTATTGAGGGAAGTTGGTTGTAAGTACTGGCTATTAGGGGTGTAGTATCACACCACGGTGTTTGGAAGCTGACAGGTTTACTGTGATGGTGTTGTGGTGATTTACCCCCTGTAGTTTGGCCTGCCGGCCTGTGTATCTGGGTGGTGGCAGGCATATGAGGCAGTGCCCACGACTCAGGCTGTGTCAGGCAGGCAGGCAGCCAGGCATATACTCTACATCTGCTGTGGATGGGATGTGAGGTACACAGTGGAACTGAGTCAGATTAGAGCGGAGACTCCATTCCTGGGACGTCCTCATCTGGGGTGGGGCTATCACACAGCATTGCTGGAACACTCCTACTATGCTACCGCCCGTGCAGCTGCCCTGCTGTGTGTGTGTGTGTGTGTGTGTGTGTGTGTGTGTGTGTGTGTGTGTGTGTGTGTGTGTGTGTGTGTGTGTGTGTGTGTGTGTGTGTGTGATCACAGGAGGTTGGTGGCACCTTAATTGTGGAGAACGGGCTGATGGTAATGACTGGAGCGGAATCAGTGGAATGGTATCAAATACCACATGATTTCCATGTGTTTGATTCCATTCCATTTGCGCCGTTCCAGTCATTATTATGAGCCGTCCTCCCCTCAACAGCCTCCTGTGGCGTGTGTGCATGTATGTGTTTATTACTGTGAAAATGTGTATATATCTGTTTGTGTGTGTGCGCACTGATGTGTGTCGTTCCGTCTTGGTGTGCTGCCCATGCATCTCCAGTCCTCACAGAGACTAGCTGTGTGTTGTGGTGTGTGTGGCTGTGTGTGAGTGAGTGTGAGTGAGTGAGTGAGTGAGTGAGGGGAATTGATATGGAGGATAGAGGTGCACCAGTGTGGAAACCTTGTTCTGTTCTATTCTTAGACAGATGCAGGAGGCTGTGGGATGATGGTCCTGTATATGAGATCTTTTGGGGCTTTGATGTCTTTCATATTTAGTTTTTTTTTAAACTTTCCCTCTGTCCTCCGTGTCGCCAGGCAGACACTCCCCACTGTGAGGCCTGACTTTGGCTATGAATAATTCAGTCTGTACTCTAACACGCACCAACCTGCCTTCCACTCTGTGTGCCACACAACCCCAATACAAAAAAAATCTGGCATTTAACATTAGGATTCTTGGCTCCTAACCATACATGAAAAAGCAGAGATATTCATCACACTGTACGTCATTTATCATGGACCACTGCATGATGTGTCCGGAGGAGGCTGTTTCAATATGCACAGCAGTTGTGATGTGTCAGCCCAGACAGCCCCAGCCCCTTGCAGTCTCTCCACCCCAAGTAACACTAGACTGATGCGTCAGCATCTCTGATAAGCCGGCAGCAGCTCTTCACACTTATAGCCAACTGAGCCAAGCCATTCCCTTAATGATAGATGGACTGAGAGAACCCCTGGTGCTGGTGTAGAGAGAGAGAGAGAGAGAGAGAGAGAGAGAGACTATGTACAGACTCAGTGAGCATAGCCTTGCTATTGAGAAAGGCGGCTGTAGACAGATTTGGGTCTCAAGAAAAGACAGTCTTTGTGCACACTGCCCACAAAATGAGGTGGAAACTGAGCTGCACTTCCTAACCTGCCAAACGTATGACCATATTAGTGACACGTATTTCCCTCAGATTACACAGACCCTCAAAGAATTCGAAAAAACAAACCCAATTTTGATAAACTCCTACATCTATTGGGTGAAATACCACAGTGTGCCATCACAGCAGAAAGATTTGTGACCTGTTGCCACAAGAAAAGGGCAACCAGTGAAGAACAAACACCTTTGTAAATACAACCCATTTTTACATTTATTTATTTTCCCTTTTGTACTTGAACTATTTGCACATAATATGACATTTGAAATATCTTTATTCTTTTGGAACTTCTGTGAGTGTAATGTTTACTGTTAATTTGTATTGTTTATTTCACTTTTGTTTATTATCTACTTCACTTGCTTTGGCAATTTTAACATATGTTTCCCATGCCAATAAAGCCCTTAAATACAATTTATGAGAGGAAGAGAGGTTGGAGAAAGAGAGAGAGAGAAGGAGAGAGATAGAGGGAGTTAGAGAGAGGGCGGTAGGAGAAAGGGAGAGAGAGGGTGAGAGAGAGAAGTAGCATGATCGAGAGAGGGGGTGAGAGTGAAAGAGATGGAGAGGGAGAGAGAGAGAGGAGGAAGAGAGAGAGAAAGAAAGTGAGAGAGAGAGAGAGAAGAAGAGGAAGAGAGAGGGGGGTGGAATGTTCTGGATAAGCTCTGGGTACATCCTTTAGTAACTGCGACACAGCGACACCCACTCGAGAGGTATTTGAGATAAAATGAGAGGAAGAGAGAGGGAAGGTGTTAGGTAAGGCTCTCCCTCATGATTTTGGCTCAAGAGAGAGAGAGAGAGAGAGAGAGAGAGAGAGAAGAGGCATGCTGAGTGAGATGGAGGGATAGGTGATGTGAGGAGAGAGAAGAAGGTAGAGGGAGGTTTGGAGTCGGATGGAGGGGGGAGAGGAAGAGAGAAGAGCATCTTTTCAGTCGGGGGTGGGCGTTGAGTGGCAAGCCCTGGGTTAACCTACAGCAGTCCTATTGGCTCTCTGCTTTCTCTGTCTTTACTCAGTGGCGGTTCTAGACCATTTCAACTGGGGGGGGGGGGGGGGGGGGGCAAAGCTGGGGCCAGTTGTACTGTTAGAGGGGCCAGTTACATTAGACGTTATTGTTGTCATATAGTTTTCTTCACTGCATTGCAGGCATTAGCAGGCAAAAGACCATGTTCATAATCATCATCGTTGCCACTGTCTAATAACGGATGTAAAAAAAAGTACGATAGCAAAAATTAGTTACGTAAAAATTATTTCATACTCCACATTTAGGGGGGCCACAAGGGGGTCCAACATTGTTGTCACAGGGGCACTGCCCCCCCCCCCCCCCACACAACCCTCTACACTGCTCGCCACAGAAATTAACAAAAATCTATGTACCTTAAACTGGAAGTTATGTACCTTAAACTGGAAGTAAACTTGAACTTCTATTAGTGTAGGGTTAGTTATAGGCTTTGTTGTTGACTTGACTAACAAACTACAGGCAGCAGAGTATTGTACTTCATCACATACTTCATTAACAGTGAGTTCTCATTCTGTAATGTCTGCAGGAGAGGATCAGGGGACATGGCCAGAAAGGTCACCCAGTCCAGACTCAGATACCCAGACAGAGACCGTATACTATAACACTCAAGGTCAAAGGCAGCACATGTCTCTGGCTCAGCTGATTTCTTTCCACCTGAATGGACTTGTCCTTGGATGACAGCATTGAAGGTCCCGTGACAGATTGAGCTGTTTTGACAGTGGGAAATGAAATGGAAGGTGTTTAGGCTCAGAGTGAGTGGCATAGTGTACTAATGACCGTTGTGACAAGGACCTCTCTTCCTGACCAGTTCAATGATGCTGTCTCATATACTGTGGGGTAGTATGGAGAGTACAGTGGGGTAGTATGGAGAGTACAGTGGGGTAGTATGGAGAGTACTGTGGGGTAGTATGGAGAGTACTGTGGGGTAGTGTGGAGAGTACTGTGGGGTAGTGTGGAGAGTACTGTGGGGTAGTATGGAGAGTACTGTGGGGTAGTATGGAGAGTACTGTGGGGTAGTGTGGAGAGTACTGTGGGGTAGTGTGGAGAGTACAGATATAAGGTTTAATTCTTCAGCTGAGGTTATCCCCTGATAGTTGTTCCTGTTTGAGCTCTTCCGCTCCGACGCTCCTGTCTCCATTTATTTTCTCCCTCTTCAAGAGGTGTTCTAATAGATGAGTCTACTCCCTCCCTCCCTCCCTCCCTCCCTCCCTCCCTCCCTCCCTCCCTCTGCAGGCTGAATACTAATTCTGCAAACGTCTCCCTTGGTTTCGACCTCTCTCTGTCGCTCCCTGTCTCCCTCCCTCATCGGTTTGACCTCAGAGAACGCTGTATTAATAGAAGCTACAATGGTGAAACTAGTTTTAAACAACAACCGTGGCACAGAGAGGATTACTCCAAGACATGCGGGTTGGGGGGGGGGGGCATTGTTTTAGCCTCCCCAGGTTTTGTACTGTGAGATTTGGGTTTCTCTTTGTCTTTTTTTCTCTCTCCATCTTCTCAGTCGGTTTGTCCAACTGTCCCTCTATCTATTCCTTTTCTACCCATCTACATGACTCTGAGCTGGGCGGAGGAGTAACAGACATGTTATGACATTGCAGAAGATAAGGCAGTGTTTTCTAGTGGTCGTGGCGAGGACATAGTGGGTTTATCTGTGCCAGTGACAAGATTAGGCAGAATTATAGTGATTCCTAATTGCTGAGGGTATTTATCGAGGAGGGGGGGACGGCGGATGAGACAGACGGTTGATGAGGCGATGAGGGAACGCCTCTGATTTATTTTGCTGCTATCTGTCCACTAGGCACCCGTAGAATAACACCAGCTATCTCCCTGAGAGACAGACAAGGCCTCAGTCAGTAGCGCCGTTCATTAACTGCATAGTAGTTCATGGAAAACAGATGTATGTGATCACACACACGCACACACGCACGCACGCACGCACGCGCGCACACACACGCACGCACACACACACACACACACACACACACACACACACACACACACACACACACACACACACACACACACACACACACACACACACACACACACACACACTCGCACTGTTCATTTCCAAATGTGTTTGCAAAGCTGAAAGCCCTCTGCATATTCCATTTATTTCTTTAGCTCAATAAAAAGGGGACGGGTGGCGGTTCTCTTCTTGATAACGATCATTCATCTCACAGGCACAGTGGAAAAATACTTACTGGCTTCTGATTTCATGCCTGACTCAATCCCCCATCCATTACTGCTGAAATAAAGACATTAGTTAGGTCTCTGGATCTTTATCTGGGAGGATTGATGGTTAGATTCATCAGTATAGCTCCACCTGTTCTTAAGGAGCCATTTTATACTGTAGCAGTACAGATGACTGCACCATGCACTGTGCAGATGGGAGGTCATATTCTGGAAGGGTTATTACTGCACACCACAGAGAGGCCTAATTCGTCTGTGCTTTTGTTTTCCTGCCTCTGAATGCAATCAGACTTTTTGAATGTTCATAGCTTGTGCCCAGCTACAGGACAGATTATGCAGTGCCTAATTAGTTGCAATCCAACGTCTGTCCCTTATCTGTGTGAGGAGAGGCACCACTCGACATGTTGGGTTCTGTTCAGCTGAAATCCCTGATGTTATCATGTGATTTGAACGGTTTTGGAGAATGATGTATTGTGTAGTCTGAGTATTACTGTAATCTCTGTCTTTAACCGCCTCTTCTCTCTCATCTTTTGTTCTAGATGAATGTGTTGATCCCTTGGTATCTTCGCTCTATGCCAACTCCTTCTTGGCCTCTTCCAGATATCACTTTTTGTACTCGGCCAACTTTGCCAAATTGTATGGTTAGTTTTCTACTTCATTGATTCATTTGTTGGTTTATGTCTTTATGTAGACTATTTGGTGTTGTGTATGTGATTGGATGATTTATGTTGTGTATATTGCCTATTATCTACAGTATGTGTGTGTTCTGTGTGATGAGAACTGTGTGTTTGTGTCTGTGTGTGTGTGTGTGTCTGTGTGTGTGTGTGTGTGTGCATGGCTAGTGTGTGAATATTGCCAATATCTATGTGTGTGTTTTGTGTGTAATGAAGTCAGAGTGTGAGTTCTGGTTGATGACGTGTGTGTGTGTGTTGCGTTCCTCCTCCAGGAAGCAGTGGCTGGTCCCCGTCCCCCCAGGACAGACAGCCCTGGCTGCAGATTGATCTGAAGAGGAAGTACCGCATCCAGGCCATCGCCACTCAGGGCACCTTCAATTCCTATGACTGGGTCACCAAGTACACCCTTCTCTATGGTGACCGCCCTGATGCCTGGACACCCTACGTTATGAAAGGAGGGAACTCGGTAGGGAGGGGGTGGGGGGTTTAAAGGGATAATTTACTCAAATGATTTATGATTTGTTATCAGCTTGAAAGTTGTCTACTGGCTAGGAGTGACTGTTATGAAATTATGACATTTGAGTGAACTATCCATTTAGGTTGAGGTCTGTCAGATCAAAAAAACAGTCATTAAAATTCACAGAATCAATGTCTATTCCACGTTGTTTCAACGTAATTTCATTGAAATGTATTGAAATAACATGGAAACAACGTTGATTCAACCAGTGTGTTGTTTGATTTCATGTTCATTTTAGAAATGTTCACCACAGAGTAACAGTAAGTAGAGACAACATTACCACATTATCCCTCAGTGAGAGAGTCTGACAACACTAATCTGTTTTCATCTGTTTATTAGTGAATGAATAACTGTTCTTCTTCTCTCTCTATCTCTATTTCTCTCTCTCTCTCCCCCCATCTATCTCTATTTCTCTCTCGCTCTCTCTCTCTCTTTCTCTCTCTCTGCTGTGCACAGACGATGCCTGGGAACTGGAACTACCACCAGGTGAAGAGGAATGTGTTCCACTACGCCTTCACAGCCAAACACATCCGCCTCCTGCCCCTGGGGTGGAACACAGAGAACGGAGGCAAGATTGGCGTCAGGCTGGAGGTGTTTGGCTGTGCTTACGGTAAGGACATCTTCCAGAATCATTGGAACTATAATTTGCTGTAGGAGTCTTCTCTGAAATCTCAAGATAGCACACTCAACAGTCATGCAACTAACACAGTTAACAGTCAGTAACTAACCTCAACAGTCAATTGAGTCAACCCTCACAACTCAATGAGACCAACTTCAAACAGTATCTATCAAACATCTATCTACACCATATCACAGGAACGCTTTTGAGCCTCTCAACCATTTTAATCTTCATAGGATCACAAATGTGCCATTCAACCTCTAACATCTAACCACTTTCCCCTTCTCTCTCGGCCAGACTCCTACGTGATGCAGATGAACGGGGACGACTCGGTGGCCTACATGTTCCCAGGGAAGAGGTTCCGGACCCTGCAGGACCATTTTGCCGTGAACTTTAAGACCCTGGAGCAGGACGGGCTGCTGCTACACAGTGAGGGAGTCCAGGGAGACATCTTGACCCTGGAGCTGAGGAAAGGACGCCTCGTCCTCACCATCGGACTAGGTAGGAGCTGGAATGCGTGGGGTACGGCTGGGCAGAGACTCTAAACAGGTCAGAGTGCTGTATGCCATGGATGGAGGACAGATAAGAAGCACTCTGACTTGTTGGTCTGTGAAGGATCAAATCGAATAAAAGGAAGTCAAAGGAAATTCAATCTGTTTATTGTCATAAACACAAGATACAGGATACAATGAAATGCTTAATGGAACATAAATATTCATGTTGTGGGGTGATTATACAATCTGATAGACTGGGATACGACTTAGGGGTTCAGTTTCCTAGATTAGATTGAATTCTCTTTACTGGATGAAAAACAGGGCATGAATATCCCTGTCAATCCTCCATTACTGCTGAAGTAGACATTAGGCTTCTGTATCTGTGAGGAGAACTCAGGTTGGTATAGCCATTACTTCAGCTTCACCTTCTCCAAAGGAAACATTGATAGAAAAATGTATACACGCGTAACTGTAAATCGCTTTGGATGAAAGCATCTGCTAAACGGCATACAGTATAGCTATAGCTTGAACTATAGCGAACTTGATTATTGAATGAGTTTTACCCAGCAGTACTCCCATCATCCTATCTAATTCTTACGTCATTCATTTCCGTTCTCCTATCAAAGGAAGCAGTACGGTCAACCAGGTGGACGGTCGGACCACAATGACCGTTGGCAACATACTAGATGACCAGCACTGGCACTACGTCACCATCAAGCGCTATGGTCGACAGGTCAACTTCACAGTGGACGCCCACACTGAGACGGCCATTAGCAAAGGAGATTTCACCTACATAGACCTGGACACTCAGGTTGGTCGTAGAACTAGACGCTAAAGTGTGTCTGGACATGTTTTTTGTTGTTGAACATTAGAAGGTAGTGGGCCTGGAGAGTTTGGAGTCAGGCTTGTGACAGTGGTCCATAAGGACAGGAAGGAAGTGGTCATTGAAGGGGTCAATGGTCGTAGACAGAGATCAGCCTACTATTTACCTGGCGCCTGCTAGTCATTCAGGGTGTACTTTGTTGATATACACATGATCTGTTCCTAGGCCGTCATTGAAATTTGTTCTTAACTGACCTGCCTAGTTAAATAAAGGTTTTTAAAAAAACTACCTACAAATAAATGTGTGACTTTGAGTATAATATTCCATTGATCATAAGGGTACATTTATCTAATTCATTCCTCTGCTGGTACTCTCCCAGATGTATGTGGGCGGAGTGATTGAGCCCAATGTGCCCCACCTCCCAGAGGTTCCTAACTTCCGTGGCTGCCTGGAGAACGTCTTCATCAACGGGATCAACGTCATCAACATGGCCCAGGACCAGGAGCCTGAGATACGCATCCCTCGGCAGGTGTAGCTTCTCATCAGACTTCACCTCTGCATCACATACTCGTTTACCTACACACACACCACACACACACACACACACACCGATTTACCTGTGACCTACAGTGATGTTGCTAATCTTTCTTCGTAGTTTGTTGTAAATGCAATTATCTCTTCCTCGTATTCTTTTTCTCTCAGAAGAAAATGCACTACGCGTGCCGTGACATCCTGTGGAAACCCATGACCTTCGCCGGGCCCAACAACTACCTACAGGTGCCTGGGTTCTTCAGGAAGCCTCGGATGTTTGTGAAGTTTAAGTTCCGTTCCTGGGACTACACAGGCCTGCTGATGTTCACACGCTTCGCTGACGACCTGGGAGCCTTGGAGCTGGGCCTGAGTGAGGGACAGGTCAATGTCACACTATTTCAGCCAGGCAAGAAGAAACTACAGTTCGCAGCAGGTGAGCCAAAATATGGAACTGAACTCACCCTGCCTCGTTAATAAATTCTTACCCTTCTATAAATTATAAGTAATGTGCAGAACATTTGTTGAGAAGGTAGAAGATGCAGCTTTGGCAAATGAATACTGTATTATGTTGCATTCATACTGATTGCTCATTCACTACATCTAAAGCTGTTTTAATATTGTTTCTGTGTGTTCTCCTCATCAGGTTACCGTTTGAATGACGGTTTCTGGCACACGGTAGACGTAGCAGCCAGGGACAACCTACTGTCCATCACCATAGATGAGGAGGAGGGCTCTCCGCTGAAAATCACTAACCCCTTCACTGTCCGCACAGGGGACCGCTACTTCTTTGGAGGTGAGCTGTTCACCACACCTGTTCTGGCTCTTCACTTTACTGTTCCCAACATCAACATACATTACCATAGCAACCACTGGAGGTGAGCTGTTCACCACACCTGTTCTGGCTCTTCACTTTACTGTTCCCAACATCAACATACATTACCATAGCAACCACTGGAAGTGAGCTGTTCACCACACCTGTTCTGGCTCTTCACTTTACTGTTCCCAACATCAACATACATTACCATAGCAACCACTGGAGGTGAGCTGTTCACACCTGTTCTGGCTCTTCACTTTACTGTTCCCAACATCAACATACATTACCATAGCAACCACTGGAAGTGAGCTGTTCACCACACCTGTTCTGGCTCTTCACTTTACTGTTCCCAACATCAACATACATTACCATAGCAACCACTGGAGGTGAGCTGTTCACACCTGTTCTGGCTCTTCACTTTACTGTTCCCAACATCAACATACATTACCATAGCAACCACTGGAAGTGAGCTGTTCACCACACCTGTTCTGGATCTTCACTTTACTGTTCCCAACATCAACATACATTACCATAGCAACCACTGGAAGTGAGCTGTTGACCACACCTGTTCTGGCTCTTCACTTTACTGTTCCCAACATCAACATATATTACCATAGCAACCACTGGAAGTGAGCTGTTCACCACACCTGTTCTGGCTCTTCACTTTACTGTTCCCAACATCAACATACATTACCATAGCAACCACTGGAAGTGAGCTGTTCACCACACCTGTTCTGGCTCTTCACTTTACTGTTCCCAACATCAACATACATTACCATAGCAACCACTGGAAGTGAGCTGTTCACCACACCTGTTCTGGCTCTTCACTTTACTGTTCCCAACATCAACATACATTACCATAGCAACCACTGGAAGTGAGCTGTTCACCACACCTGTTCTGGCTCTTCACTTTACTGTTCCCAACATCAACATACATTACCATAGCAACCACTGGAGGTGAGCTGTTCACCACACCTGTTCTGGCTCTTCACTTTACTGTTCCCAACATCAACATAGCAACCACTGGAAGTGAGCTGTTGACCAGAACTGGGGTACGTCCCAAATGGCACCCAATTCCCTTTATAGTGCACTACTTTTGTTCTTATATACCAGAACACTGTTCATCTACATCATTTGTTTTATATATTTTTTTAATTTTAATTTTTGACTTTTTTTGTCATTTAGCAGACACTCTTATCCAGTGTGACTTACAGGAGCAATTAGGGTTAAGTGCCTTGCTCAAGGTCACATCAGCAGATTTATCACCTGGTCAGCTTGGGGATTTGAACCAGTGACCATTCCGTTACTGGCCCAACGCTCTTAACCGCTAGCCACCATTTTGATGTTCTCATTATCAAAATGACAACCCAATAGGAACATATCTTCACACCTCTCTCTGTGCTTTGATCCCCAGGGTGTCCGAAGACTAACAACACGATCAGGAAGTGTGAGACCAAGCTGAACCACTTCCACGGCTGCATGCAGCAGATCTTTATCGACAACGAGCCGGTGGACATCGACATCATCCTGCAGCGACGCTGGGGACGCTACGCTGAACTGTTGTTGGGCACCTGTGGTATCACTGACAGGTAGGGGGCATCACCTGTGGTATCACTGACAGGTAGGGGGCATCACCTGTGGTATCACTGACAGGTAGGGGGCATCACCTGTGGTATCACTGACAGGTAGGGGGCATCACCTGTGGTATCACTGACAGGTAGGGGGCATCACCTGTGGTATCACTGACAGGTAGGGGGCATCACCTGTGGTATCACTGACAGGTAGGGGGCATCACCTGTGGTATCACTGACAGGTAGGGGGCATCAGTGACAGAGCAGAGGGAGGGGGGCATCAGAGACATATATACGGAGGAGGAGGTCTGCAGAGGGGCACAGACTAAGATACTACGGTGAAATGGTTTGTTTGCAACAGGCTAGGACAAGCCTGGGCAATTCTTTTCCATGGAGGGTCACATTAGAATATATTTTTGCCATTGCGCGCCAGAATCATATTACAGGATTATACATCATGTGTATGACTGTATTGACAGATATATCAACTGTAAATCACGTCCAGATATGCTACTTATTTTACTTTTTTAACATGCACAGAAATAAACCACATCCATGTTCTCCTTTTGGTAGGCATTTTCTTTATTAAACAGGCAATGAACTACACGGAGGGAAAAGTACACTGTGCATTCAGCACCACGGACAGAACTCTTGTTAACCTCTTACATCTAGACGTTCCGCTAGCGGAACACCTGCTCCAATATCCAATGATGGGCGTGGCGCGAAATACAAACTCCTCTAAAATCCGAAAACTTCAATTTTTCAAACATATGACTATTTTACAGCATTTTAAAGACAAGACTCTCGTTAATCTAACCACACTGTCCGATTTCAAAAAGGCTTTACAGCGAAAGCAAAACATTAGATTATGTCAGCAGAGTACCCAGCCAGAAATAATCAGACACCCATTTTTCAAGCTAGCATATAATGTCACAAAAAACAAAACCACAGCTAAATGCAGCACTAACCTTTGATGATCTTCATCAGATGACAACCCTAGGACATTATGTTATACAATGCATGCATGTTTTGTTCAATCAAGTTCATATTTATATCAAAAAACAGCTTTTTTACATTAGCATGTGACGTTCAGAACTAGCATACCCCCCGCAAACATCCGGTGAATTTACTAAATTACTCACGATAAACGTTCACAAAAAACATAACAATTATTTTAAGAATTATAGATACAGAACTCCTCTATGCACTCGATATGTCCGATTTTAAAATAGCTTTTCGGTGAAAGCACATTTTGCAATATTCTCAGTAGATAGCCCAGCCATCACGGCTAGCCATTTAGACACCGACCAAGTTTAGCCCTGACCAAACTCCGATTTACTATTACAAAAGTTTGATTACCTTTGTTGTCTTTGTCAGAATGCACTCCCAGGACTGCTACTTTAATAACAAATGTTGGTTTGGTCCAAAATAATCCATCGTTATATCCAAATAGCGGCGTTTTGTTCGTGCGTTCAAGACACTATCCGAAGTGTAAATAAGGGTCACGAGCATGGCGCAATTCGTGACAAAAGATTTCTAAATATTCCATTACCGTACTTCGAAGCATGTCAACCGCTGTTTAAAATCAATTTTTATGCCATTTTTCTCGTAAAAAAAGCGATAATATTCCGACCGGGAATCTGCGTTTAGGTAAACAGACGAAAGAAAACATAGCATGGGGTCGACGCGGGCACGCGCCTGAGTCTCACAGTACTGTAACCAGCCACTACCCAAACGCGCTACTTTTTTTCAACCAGAGCCTGCAAAGCCACGATTCAGCTTTTTGCCGCCTTCTGAGAGCCCATGGGAGCCGTAGGAAGTGTCACGTAACAGCAGAGTTCCTCTGTAATGGATAGAGATAATCAACAAGGGCAAGAAATTGTCAGACAGGGCACTTCCTGCATGGAATCTTCTCAGGTTTTGGCCTGCCAAATGAGTTCTGTTATACTCACAGACACCATTCAAACAGTTTTAGAAACTTTGGAGTGTTTTCTATCCAAAGCTAATAATTATATGCATATTCTAGTTTCTGGGCAGGAGTAATAATCAGATTAAATCGGGTACGTTTTTTATCCGGCTGTGAAAATACTGCCCCCTAGCCATAACAGGTTAACGGGTATACACAAAAATACAAGACAGAGAGAGTGAGCTCAACATTACTTTTAAACTACTCAATCAGTGTGAGGAGTGAAGTCTCTGAAGGGCATTGACTAGAGCAGTGAAGTCAGGTATAGCTTGACGTCGCTATACGCAGGATTGCTGAGAGTCAGTAAGAGATGATCTGTGCCTTGTTATATTCCATCACTGAAAATGTCTGATCACATACATAGGTTGACCCAAACAGTACAAACATCTTCTGAGCATGACTCAAAATCTTTGGAAAGTTTTGTTCATCAAGAGATGTATAGAACCTCGTCAGTGTTACGATCGTCTGAAGAACTGGACCAAGGTGCAGCGTGGTAGGCGTACATTTTACTTTTAATAAAAATGACACTGGGAAAAACAACAAAATACAAAAACAAACGTAAAGCTATATGCAGTGCAGAAAGCAACTACACACAAACAAGATCCCACAATCACAGGTGGGAAAAAGGGCTGCCTAAGTATGATCCCCAATCAGAGACAACGATAAACAGCTGCCTCTGATTGGGAACCATACTAGGCCAACAAAGAAATAGAGACCTAGATATGCCCACCCAAGTCACACCCTGACCTATCAAAATAGAGAATAAAAAAGGCTTTAAGGTCAGGGCGTGACAGTCAGTGACATTGTTTTGAATAGTTCTCCAATCACTGCATCGGACTGAAGATCGATAAGCTCAAGTTGCAGGTCAGTGGGAGCGTTATCCACATTGAAGGTGAAAGGAGAGGAAACCAACAGCATGTCATTTTCCAACACTTTGAAATCCTCAAAACGACAAGAAAACTCACCGTTCAAAGCACGCAGCAGCGATATATAGTTCTCCCGCTGGTCATCTGATAGGGAACAGACTAGTAGTGTCAGAAGGTGGGTGAGATTATTGGCTTCTACTTGGCAGGTCAGGAGGAGTAATTTTCCCTTGAAGGCTTTGACAAGGCTGTACATCTGATGTGCAAACAGGCCCTTCCCTTTTAGTTTGGAATTCAGTTCATTCATGAGGGCCATGATGTCCATGGTGAAGGCAAAATCAGCCAATCATTCTTTATCTTGCAGTTTAAAGATTTTGCTCTTATGAAGTTTACCACTTTAATGACTGTATCCACAACATGGCTTATTTTCAGAGCACATTTACAGAGCACCTCCAGATGAATAATGCAATAATCTTCTGATCTGGGTTCAGCTCAGCTACTTGATCTTGTATCCTTTTCAAAAGGCCAATGTTTTTTCCTGTCAAGTTTGGGCATCAGTGGTCACACTGGATAACTTTTCAAAACTCAGTCCCAGCTTTGCCACACACTTATTAACCTCCTCCAATAAATCATTCCTTGTGGTTGTGCTCTTCATTGACTGCACTGAAGCAAACTCATCTGTAATTTCAAAGTCTGGGCTTATGCCTTGTAAGAATATCAACAACTGCGTCGTGCCACATGCATCACTGCTCTCGTCCAGGGCCAAGGAGAAATGGGTGAAATCCTTTACCTTGCCTTCAACTGCTTTTCATATTCTCTGCGATGTTCTCAACACGCCGTGTCAATGTTCGTCTTGACAGGGAAACATTTTAAAACAGATCTTTCTTGTCGGGGCAAAGTATTGCTGCAGAGTCAATTAAACATTCTTTAATGAATTCACCCACAGCGAATGGCTTGCTATGTTTAGCAATTTTGTGGGACAGTACATAGCTAGCTCTCGCAATTCTGTCGTTTGCTGAATGCAGTTTTGTGAAAAGTCCTTGCTACTTTTGCAACTGAGAAAGCAACTTTCGATACACCTGCCCTCTGCTCAGAAGACATATTCCTATATTTCTCTGCATGCTTCGTCTGGAAGTGTCGGGACAAGTTGTAGTCTTTCAAAACAGCGATGCTCTCTTTTCACACTAAGCACACAGCTTTCCCTGATACCTCAAAAAAGAAATATTTCGATGTCCACTCTTGCTGAAACACCCTACATTCATTGTCTACTTTCCTTTTCTTTGAAATCTTTGAAAAACTCATTTTTTCACAATTTCTAGCTAGCTACTATTTGTAACTGTGACGTGTGTGTCAGCCTGTCAGTCACTGTCTGTCCTCTTGCAGTCGTTATTTATACGTGCCTTCAAAATAAATGTCCTACAAGCGGTGGGAGCTAAATCATTACACAGAAGGTGAGTATTCATTGGCTTTTAATTTGAATAACAAATACGTTTTTCAAAACTTTACTATCGCAAATAAATTTTTTACGTTATCTGAGCATGATTCCGCTGGCCGTATTGAATCAGGTCGTGGGCTGCACACGCCCCGGGCCCGGCCTTTCCCCAGGCCTGGGCTAGACAGTAGTAGCACAAGGGCAAAGGTTACATACAGTATCCATGATGAATCCATGGGTAAACTGATTGGATGCATTCTAAACACTATATTCAGCCTTGTAATATCAGTGGAGTACAGAGATAGTGTTGGAATCCTGATGCCTGATGGACCAATGTGACAGACAGAGTCAAGGCTCATTGCTACAGGAGTCACGGCTCATTGCTATAGGGATTAATCATTCTGAGAAGGCCTCTCATCTCAGCCCCCATGGCAGACGTGGGATTTATAACACTCAGACACCTCCAGGAGATTTACTACCGGTTGATGACAGGGGCTATGCTCAGTTGAATGCACCTGCCTGGACAGGGAGGATTATTTACATCAGAGTAGGATCCATGTTACGGTATAAAGTATGTTGATGGCCACGCCACATGTTACCTCTCTCACTGCAAAACGTTTGCGAGATCAACATTTTAGAAAAATGTCAATGTAAGACCATCACATGTAACACTAAACTTCAGTCCACAGTTTTCTACAATCACTCCTTTCTCCTCCTCCACTTCTCCCCTCCTTTTATATGAAAAAGATTCGGGAGGAGCGCCAATTTCTCTCCAAAATCATGTGCAAAGACCATTGTGTTCAAAACCATTGTGTACTAGTTTGTATTCCTGTCACATGCTTACATCAGTATGTTACATATTCATCTGCTTTATGATTTAGGATACTTTCTCAGTGCCTTCTCTGTTTCACGAGGGTATCAGCATGACTATGTATGTGGAGCAGTCAACCTTGGTGGTTCCGAGTCTTCCTGCTTTCCTGGTGTTTCAGAGTGTTTTCACACATAGTTTTTGATGTATAGTTCGAATCAGAGTTCGTTAATTTGTTACATTGTATTCTTTTCATTTGGCTCGGCTGGTTTCACATTGCCAAATATCAAACAAACTAAAATTCCTAACCAAAACCACGTGTCCATGTAACCATTTATTGATTGGACAAAAATGCATCTATGATTATCATCAAGCATCACTTGTGTGCCCCAATCTTCATATTATTTTCGCTTTGGTCTTCCAACAACAGGAAACAGCGCAATAGCCGCTCTAACTACAACGCGAATAGTCTATATTCAGTATCCTACTGTATATCCCCGTTATAGCCCCCGTCTCCCCTAATCTGCATCGAATGCGCTCATAAATGCACTGGTATTCACAGAATGTTTCAAATATCTCAAGTTAGTATGATGCTGGGTGCGTTTCATCAAATGCTCACAGTCAAACAACCAATAATACTGCCCGACTGGGTTTTTTCCTGTTTGGTCTGTACTGCGTTCTCACCTGCAAGAACCGCACCGTGGTACAAATTTAATCGGACCGAGACCACTCTTTTTGAGCGAACCACGGTGCATTGTTTAGTGTTTTCCCTAGTGCAGATAGAGTATTCACACGAGACCAAATTATCCGAACTAAGGTGGCAAACACACCAGAGTTCAATTTAGGAGTTATGCAGTATTATTGGTTGTTTGACTGCGAGTATTTGATGAAATGCACACAGCATCATAACTTGATACAGTATCTCTGAAACATTCTGTCAGTAGCAATACATTTATGAGTGCATCCGATGCAGATTAGGGGAGACGGGGGCTAAACCGGGCCTACAGGCGACTGAATAAAGGCTATTCACAATACAGTTAGATCAGCTATTGCGCTGTTTCCTCCCTCATGTTGTTGGAAGTAATACGAACATTGGGTCACACAAGTGATGCTTCATGATAATCATAGATGGATTTAACATGAGCTTTTTTTCCCCAATGTGAAACCAACCTGACCAAATGGAAAAAATACAATGTAACAAATAATCAAACTCTGATTCGAACTATAGATTAAAACTATGTGTGGAAACACCCTTAGTGACCCTGAGAATCAATATTGAGACCAATATGTGTAAATTATACGAAAGACCTGTACAGTAATTTATCAGTTGATGCTAAGGGCTGAGGGGCTGCAGACAAAGCCCACCCCAATCAGAGCCGACCACAGCCCTTAAATCTTCCCTCATACAGTAAATAAAACCTGCCAGAGGACTACAGAAAAGTGTGAGAGAGAGAGAGAGAGAGAAAGAGAGAGAAAGATATTGAGTGACCTAATCCTCTCTCAACCCTCTCATGTCCTTTCATACTCTCTCACCACCCAAATAATGTTTTCTTGTTACCGTATAACGAACAAAATACACTGGGTATGCCAGACATTAGGAACCCCTTCCTAATATTGAGTTACATCTCCCGCCCACTTCCCCCTCAAAACAGCCTCAACTCTACAAGGTGTCGAAAGCGTTCCACAGGGATGCTGGCCCATGTTGAATCCAATGCTTCCCACAGTTGTGTCAAGTTGGCTGGGTGTCCTTTGGGTGGTGGACCATTCTTGATACACACGGGAAACAGTGAAAAACCCAACAGCTTTTCAGTTCTTGATACAAACCGGTGCGCCTGGCACCTACTACCATACCCTGTTCAAAGGCACTTCAATATTTTATCTTTCCCATTCAACCTCTGAATGGCACACACAATCCATATATCTCAATTGTCTCAAGACGTAAAAATCCTTTGATAACCTGTCTCCTCCCCTTCATCTACACTGATTGACGTGTATTTAACAAGTGACATCAATAAGGGATCATAGCTTTCACATGGATTCACCTGGTCAGTCTATGTCATGGAAAGAGATGTTTTGTGTACTTAGTGTACAGAGCATTCAGAAAGTATTCAGACCCCTTGACTTTTCCCACATTTTGTTATATTACAGAATTATTCAAAAAATGTATTAAATAATTTTTTCTTCTCATCAATCTACACACAAAACCCCATAATGCAAAACAAAAACAGGTTTTTGTAATATTTAGCAAAAAATAAATCAAATGAAATATCACATTTACATAAGTATTCAGACCCAACTTTACTGAAGCACCTTTGGCAGCGATTACAGCCTTGAGTCTTCTTGGGTGTGACGCTACAAGCTTGGCACTCCTGTATTTCGGGAGTTTCTCCCATTCTTCTCTGCAGATCCTCTGAAGCTCTGTCATGTTGGAATGGGAGCGTTGCTGCACATCCCCACAGCATGATGCTGCCACCACCATGCTTCACCGTAGGGATGGTGCCAGGTTTTCTCCAGACGTGACTCTTGGCATTCAGGCCAAAGAGTTCAATCTTGGTTTCATCAGACCAGAGAATCTTGTTTCTCATGGTCTGAGAGTCCTTTAGGTGCCTTTTGGCAAACTCCTAGCGGGCTGTCATGTGTCTTTTACTGAGGAGTGGCTTCCATCTGGCCACTCTACCATAAAGGCCTGATTGTTGGTGTGCTGCAGAGATGGTTGTTCTTCTGGAAGGTTCTCCCATCTCCACAGAGGAACTCTAGAGCTCTGTCAGAATGACCATCAGATTATTGGTCATCTCCCTGACTAAGGCCCTTCTCCCCCAATTGCTCAGTTTGGCCGGGCGGCCAGCTCTAGGAAGGGTTTTGGTGGTTCCAATGATGGCGGCCACTGTGTTCTTGGGGACCTTCAGTGCTGCAGAAATGTTTTGGTACCCTTCCCCAGATCTGTGCTTCGACACAATCCTGTCTCTGAGCTCTACGGACAATTCCTTTGACCTCATGGCTTGGTTTTTGAACTGACATGCACTGTCAGCTGTGGGACCTTATATAGATAGGTGTGTGCCTTTCCAAATCATGTCCAGTCAATTGAATTTACCACAGGTGGACTCCAATGAAGTTGTAGAAACATCTCAAGGATGATCAATGGAAACAGGATGCATCAGAGCTTCATTTTGAGTCTCATAGCAAATGGTCTGAATACTTATGTAAATAAGGTATTTCTGTTTTTTATTTGTAATAAATTTGCAAAAATGTAAAAAAAATGGTTTTCACTTTGTCATTATGGGGTATTGTGTGTAGATTGTTGAGGGAAAACAATCATTTCATCCATTTTAGAATAAGGCTGTAACGTAACAAAATGTGGAAAAAGTCAAGGGGTCTGAATACTTTCCGAATGCACTGTACATGCCCCATTTCACTTTTACCCACACTCCTGCATGGTATGCTCTCTAGATGTACTCCAAACCCCTGTGAACACGAGGGCAGATGCATCCAGTCCTGGGATGACTTCATATGTCTGTGTGAGAACACAGGCTACAAAGGGGAGGTGTGCCATATGTGTGAGTATTTCCTGAGAGAGCCTAATGCTGTTTGCGAGTACTAATGTAGTGTGAGACGGACCCATGTCGTCATTAAAACCTTGCTGGTGTAAGTTAAAACACTACTTCTGCTTCTCTCTTCCCCAACAGCGGTCTACAAAGAGTCGTGTGAGGCCTACAGACTTACGGGCAAATCCTGGTCAGGGAATTACACCATAGATCCGGACCTGAGCGGACCCTTGAAACCATTCGAGGTGTACTGCACGATGAAATGTGAGTAACTGGCTTTTCAAATGTATTTTCTACATTCATAAAATGTACTAGTATTCAATTATATTATACCATCTGACCAACATGACTCCATGGTGCATATGGAACATAACGGTAGTCAGTGCTTACAGTACCTTTCAGAAATGGACTGTTATTGAACATATTGAGGCAGAGACCCTGATATTAAACTGTGTTCAGGTTGAGGTGAATGCTGACTCGATGTTCCATGAGGAATGAAAAGGCAACAGCAGCAGCAGAGGAGACAGCAGGGCCATCTGTTGGATGTTGATCATGTAATAATGAACTCCAACAAGGACAGTGGAGAACCAGTTTGGGGCCAGATCAGTAATTGGTTGTGGGGACAGAGTATTCTCCATCCAATCCAATTAACCAAAACCTAATACTGTAGGTTCCATGTAAATCCCTTAGATTAGTCAGGGTCTACTGCGTTAGAGCTGTCTGTGATAATATCAGATCTCTGGACACAGCATGGCACAAAAACAGATTCCTCAGTAGTAGATGTGCTTTCTCTCACGTTGTCTCTCGCTGGTTCTCTCTCTCTCTCTCTCTCTCTCTCTCTCTCTCTCTCTCTTACACAATCATACATTTTTACCCTTTAATGTCAACCCCTTCCTTGTCTGTTGACAAAGCCGACAAGGCATGGACGATAGTGATGCATGACCGTATCGACGGCATCAAGGTGACCGGTAGCACGGTGGACCGTCCTTACATAGGAGACGTCAACTACTGGAATGCATCCTGGGACGATGTCACAGCACTGGCCAACACCTCCATGTACTGTGAACAGTGGATCGACTACTCCTGCTACAAGTCACGCATCCTCAACACGCCCAGTGAGTAGGAGTGGTTAGGGCCTATGGGCAAAGGTAGCTATTGAAAGCACCTGAATCTGTACCTATTTGTATATATATCATAGAACGTTTCAATGATTAAATCATAAT
Source organism: Salmo salar (assembly GCF_965601325.2). Classification (NCBI taxonomy): domain Eukaryota; kingdom Metazoa; phylum Chordata; class Actinopteri; order Salmoniformes; family Salmonidae; genus Salmo; species Salmo salar. Next base: position 63,624,147 of record NC_138293.1, on the reverse strand, counting down.
AATCATATTACTTTGCTCTATCGTCATGTCATTCAGATGGGAGACCGTACAGTTTCTGGATTGGTCGAAATAACGAGAGTCATGAGTACTGGGGCGGGGCTTTCCCTGAGAGTGGGAAGTGTGGCTGTGCTATAAACCAGACCTGCACTGACGCCAGGTTTCACTGTAACTGTGACGCTGACTACCGCCAGTGGTGAGAGAGAAAGGATTTGAAATACTCTTTTCTATAACTTTTAGAAAAGTGTTTCCATAGATTGATATACATTACTGTACAAATGGAACCTGTTGTGCAGGTACTCAGACAAGGGCTATCTGATGTGGAAGGACCACCTCCCAGTGAGGAAGGTGGTGGTGGGGGACACCAACAGGACAGGGTCAAAGGCCCAAATCAGCCTCGGGCCCCTACGTTGCCACGGCGACAGTGAGTTGTAGTAAATCCATTCTGCGGTATATAATTTGTCAAATGATTGTTTATCGAGGTTCTGGTTTGGATCTCATGGCCTCTTTGTACTCACAGGGAGCATCTGGAATACCATATCGTTCACCAAGCCCACCTACATCGAGTTCCCCACCTTCAGGCCAGGCAGCACCGTCGACATCTCCTTCCACTTTAAAACCTACCGCCCCCACGGAGTCTTCCTGGAGAACTCAGACGACTGGCTCCGTAACTTCATACGCATTGAGCTCAACAGTAAATAACCACAGATTACCTAGTGTGAATCACAGGAAATTACTCATATAATATACACTATTTAGAAGACACTTTTCTCCAAAGTGACTTACAGTCATGCGTGTATACAATTTACATATGGGTGGCTCCAGCAGGAATCAAACCCACAACCTTTGGCACGGTAAGTGCCATGCTCTACCGACTGAGCCACATAGGACCAAGGCAGGAAACAACATTTCCGAATTACAATTTTCAAAATGTTTTGTTGCAGTGAAACTTATAATAACTTGATGAATGAAAAGGGTTAGAAATTATATTATCAATATTTTGCAGGTATTTATTTCTATAATATATTTCATCCCTCATTCTGGTTTGTCTCTCCTTCATCCTTCTCCCAGCCACCCAGAACCTGGTCTTCATATTCATGGTGGGAGACGGCATCCTCAACGTGACGCTACGCTCGCCGGTGCCTCTGAACGACAACGAGTGGCATTTTGTCCAGGCAGAGCTCAACGTCAAGTTGGCCAGGATCAAGGTGGACTACCAGCCATGGGCTGTGAGACGCTTCCCTGGCCAGACCTTTGTAACCATGGAGTTCACCCACCCTCTCCTCGTGGGTACGTCACCTGGCTGCTGTGGCTGGGGAGGGCAGGGTGGTGGTCCACAAGGATTTTGGACTTCTCCCATTGGTGGATGTAGTCCAGTCCTATGAGTGTCAACAGCACTACAGCACGGGAAACAGATGGTCTTTTGTTGTTCTTATAACGAACACTTATTTATTCGTCTTAATCCAAAATGCTAAACTTTACAATGTGATGATTAACTGATGGTGTCTCAATATATCCAGGCGCAGCCAATCGCACGCTGTGGCCATTCCTGGGCTGTCTCCGAGGGTTACGAATGAACGGTGTAACCCTTGACTTGGAAGGCAAAGCGAATGAGGAACAGGGTATACGGCGGAACTGTACGGGCCAGTGTCTGAACGCGACCATACCGTGTCGAAACGCCGCCCAGTGTATCGAGGGCTACGCAGCCTACACCTGTGACTGCGGCAACACTGCTTTCGACGGATTCTACTGCCACAAAGGTGAGCTCTACACAGGTTGGGTTACCTCGGTTTTTCATGGAGCCCCAGAATCACTAAGACTGCCTTAAGCACACTGGGTTACAGTAACAAAAACCTTGATTTATTTTGACAGTGTTGACGATAACCACAAAGTGTCATAATAGAAATAGGCATTTAGCTCAACTTGATCCTGTTTGTACCCCCTTAGACATTGGGGCCTACTTTGAGATAGGCTCATGGTTGCGCTACAACATCAGAAAGAAGCCTACGACCAATGAGGAGTGGTGGGCTAACTGGCTGGACCCCCACTACCACAACTTCAGCCTGGGCTACAACGACACCAGTGATGAGATAGAGTTCAGCTTCAGTACCTTCCAGACGCCGGCTGTACTGCTCTACATCAGCTCTTTCGTCCAGGACTACATGGCTGTCATCCTGAAGAAAGATGGTAGGAACGCTCAGCAGGGAGGAGCACTTTAACATTATGGGTTATTATGGTTAAGATTCAAGGCAGAGAGGGTTCGAATTGAACTGGCTTTTGAATGAAGATTTTACTGTCACTGATTGAAGTTGGATTACTGTATGTTCCACAGGAGGCTGCTGAGGGGAGGACGGCTCATAATAATGTCTGGAAGGTTGCTAATGGAATGGCATTCCACTGATTCCGCTCCAGCCATTACCACGAGCCTGTCCTCCCCAATTAAGGTGCCACCAACCTCCTGTGGTATGTTCTTTAGTCATCCAATTTATTTGAGTGGAAACACAAAGCAAGATAGGACTTGGACAAAAATATATCACTGCACTTTTTTTCTTTAACTAGGCAAGTCAGTTAACAACAAATTCTTATTTACAATGACGGCCTACCAAAAGGCTAAAGGCCTCCTGCGGGGACAGGGGCTGGGATTTAAAAATATACATATATAGGACAAAACACACATGACAAGAGACACCACAACACTACATAGAGACCTAAGACAACAACATAGCAAGGCAGCAACACATGCCAACACAGCATGGTAGCAACAACATGACAACAACATGGCAGCAACACATGACAACACAGCATGGTAGCAACACAACATGACAACAACATGGCAGCAACACATGACAACACAGCATGGTAGCAGCACAACATGACAACAACATGGCAGCAACACATGACAACACAGCATGGTAGCAGCACAACATGACAACAACACGGTAGCAACACAACATGACAGCAGCACAACATGGTAGCAGCACAAAACATGGTACAAACATTACTGGGCACAGACAACAGCACAAAGGGCAAGAAGGTAGAGACGACAATACATCACGCGAAGCAGCCGCAAGCCATACTCCTCACAATAGTTAATGGAAATATGTTTTAATGCCTTACATTATGAACTGTGGAGTGTATTGTTGCACCTTCCCTCCACAGGAACCTTAGACATGAGGTATAGGTTGGGGCTGATTACCCACAAGTACCAGTTGTCCTTCAGGAACCTGGCAGATGGATACCCCCACTACGTCAACATAACCAGACACAACAGGACCATCAGGACACAGGTGCGCTGATGCTCCACCCCAATGTCTACACCTGTTAACACTACCTACCTCCTTCACCACAGTTTCAAAGTCAATCACAAATCAGGATTGTCTGGTACCACTTTACTTGGTTTGTAAGTGGTGTGCATTTGTGTATTTTCAGTCTTTGACTTATTTGTTCATGTTGACATGTTTATGGTTGTGTGTGAATATCAATGTGTTTGTGTTGATGTGTGTAACTCCTAGGTGGACTACATGGAGCCGATAGTGGAGAAGATCACCCTAGTGGAGGACGGCAGGTTTGACTCGCCCAAGAACATCTTCCTGGGGAGAGTGATGGGTAAGATTAAATTTCACCCCCCCAGCTGAAACATTTCTGCTTTCCTATTGAGAATTGATTTGGTCACACTTTATTTGGATAGTCCGGAGAGTCCATCTGTAGGTGCTCTACAGATGGTCATACTATCAACAAACTATCTGTTGATAAGTAACTGCTTGCTAAGGTTAGGTTTAGGTTAGGGTTCGAATAATGGTTAGGGTAAGAGTTAAGGTTAGGGTTAGAGTTAAGTTTAGGGTTAAGATAAGGATTAGTAGATAGTCTGTAGAGCATCTACAGATGGACTATCCAAATAAACTGTTACCCATGGAAGTAAGGTATCAGTTGTCCCACTGTAAGTTTGGGAATTAGTTGAGGTGGATGTGCACATTGTAACTCCTCCGTCCCTCTCTCTAACCCCCTCAGAGGTGGGTGACATTGACTATGAGATCCAGAGGCATAACAGTCCTGGTCTGGTGGGCTGTATATCTGGGGTGAGGTACAACATCTACGCCCCTCTTAAGACCCTCTTCCGGCCGAACGAGACGGAACCGCCGGTCACCGTGCAGGGCTTCGTCTCCGAGTCTAACTGTGGGGCCTTCCCTCCTGTCCATGGCTATGTCCCCTGGGAGGCGGACCACTGGTTCACTTCTATAGGTGAGACGACATATCCCAGAAGCCATCAGTAGATCTATTTTACATGGGACTGCATATCCCATCAGCAATCATGACCTAGTGATGATAGTATAAGTTCCCCATAATAACATAATTGATGTATTTTTTCATTTCAGAATACATCTATATCCACGATGACCTAGGCCTGTTTTGGTTGACAGGTAAGTCTTTACTGCTTACGATTCACAATAATGTGAATCATTTCTCATGAAACTATACTTTGATGATTTTTGTGAAATCTACAAGTATAAGTGTTCATCTATCGTCTGCCATCTGTGAGTCCTGACCTTAGTTTACCTCAAGATTCAGATTAAACCTCCTCTCACTCTCTCTTCCTCTTGCTACCTCTCTCTCTCTGTCTCTCTCTCCCACTCTCTCTCTTCCTCTTGCTACCTCTCTCTCTCTCTCCCACTCTCTCTCTTCCTCTTGCTACCTCTCTCTCTCTCCCGCTCTCTCTTCCTCTTGCTGCCTCTCTCTCTCTCTCTCTCCCGCTCTCTCTCTTCCTCTTGCTACCTCTCTCTCTCTCTCTCCCGCTCTCTCTCTTCCTCTTGCTACCTCTCTCTCTCTCTCTCTCTCCCGCTCTCTCTCTTCCTCTTGCTACCTCTCTCTCCCGCTCTCTCTCTTCCTCTTGCTACCTCTCTCTCTCTCTCCCGCTCTCTCTCTTCCTCTTGCTACCTCTCTCTCTCGCTATCTTTCTCTTTTGCTCACTCTCTCTCTCCCCTACTGACACAGATCGGCAGTAGTTGAAATTCTCATTTTCATTTTCCTAAAATCCCCTAATCCTAAAATCTGAGACCATCAGATTCCAGAATAGGCTTTACGTCCTCACGATAAAAGCAAAAAATGTGACATGTACCAGAACAAATGCTGGAATGTAAGAAGGATATTTTCTTGTGTCTGCTGAATATGAGAGGCGAAGGAAGCCCAGGACTAGACAGCAGCTCAGAGAGTCTGTAGTCTGTACTCTATCCCTGTCTGAGATCCTCACCGGATCAACTATATTTAGAGCTGCTCCTCCCTCCACTATTCATCACAGATATATGCTTCAGCTTAATGTACTGGATAAATCTGTGCAGGGGTGTTATGGAAACACAGAACGTGTGAGTTTGATTTCTGATGTCTGGGCCGGTCCTGCTGTCCCCTTGCCGACCTCCAGTTACTGGACATCATTTGAGATGGATGGCTCCCTCATAACAATATATGGCTGTATAAGAAATTATACCTCTTGTCTCTAAAGGGAAGTTAAGTTAGTTTGGCAGAGAACCAACTGAGTCATAATGATATTGATTGAAAGGGATATTTGTATCATCCATCGAGATACAGGTATATCTTCTCACAGTGGCAATTCCAACGTGAGTCATAGAACCCTACTGTGATGAACAATGGATTTTCAGCTGTTTGCTACACACCGTTTTTTTAACCACACCTTGACTGTGTGTGTTTCTCTCTCTAGTTGTCGTCATTGCGGCCGTGATATTGCTGTTCATAGGTCTGTACAGCATCTACATCTATCTGTACCGGTACAAGGGCAGCTACCACACCAACGAGCCCAAGAACTTCCTGGAGTCCCCTGGAGGCAGCAGCTCCAGGCCCCTGACAGGGACCCTGGAGAAGAAGCGATTTCCAGAGATAGAAGAAGACTTTCGGAGTGACTAACCTCAGGCTGGGAAGGTGGGAGGGAGGAGGGGGTGGGAGGGATTGAAGTGGGGCGGTTTTGGGGCTTACAACAACCACAATACCTGTTTATGTTTTAGAATTCCTTGAACTTTTTGATTTACTTTTCGGTTTTGTTTTCCTTTCCCCAGGTATGTGTTATCTTAAGCCTGGTGCTCGACGTAGTGTTGTTTTTGTAATGGGTTCATAGTTTTGCAGGCTTCGGAGATCAAATCAAGCCCGTATTGTGTGAGTGACGACCGACCAAGCTCACACTGTATTGAAGGGTTGACCAACTGAAGTGCCTCGACTGAGCAAAACGAGATCAGAAATAACCCCATGAGTTCATTCAGGATTTGAGACTTAAACTGAGGGAATTAGATTTCACATGCAGTAACACGTATTCAGCAGCCTCTTCTGGTTTTTAGGTCTGTTACTGAGATCACTTGATAGATCAATGCCATCTACTGTGTAACTCTTTCCGACAATCCACTCTTGCAGCCATTTTGATGAAGACATCCAAACTATCCCACTCGCCCCATCCTTTGACTAGTGAGCCAGGATCCACCGCAGAGAGATGCTGCAACGGTGCAGCAACAACAACCGCAGCAACAACAACAACAAGCACAATCTGGCATCTGCAAACAGTATTTCCTGCTTAACACCAATTGAAGAAACTATAAAAAGCATGGAGCTCTAAGCTTTGAGATGACATATCTAAAGAATAACGGAAGGCATATAAACATATATTTGTTGTATTGCAGCCTATGAAATTGCATACCTATACAAAAGAGGAACATGTATTAATGGTTAGTTTCATTAGATAGCAGCTTGGCCAATTGCAGTATGCTCTGCGATTCCTAACCGATTCCCAACCAATCAATTAAGCAGTCATGTACGACCAACAAAACATACTGAATACATGTGACATTTGGCTTGGAATATAAGACGATCGCCATAGTCTTGTTCAGAATCCCCAGAGTAACATGAAATGGCTGGGTAGCGCTAAGAAGCCGTGGTAGTTTGCCGTTTCCCAAAGGTAGTGCTATCATGTTAGTGTGAGACTGACCGTTGGTGCACTGCAGAAAAGGGAATGGAGATGTTGTACCGAACCAGGGACAGGACTCCTTATTGCTATTAATCCTCATTCCAAGCTTCGTTTTCTGTTTGACTTCCAGTAGCTAGTGAACATGGGGCCGAAATCTGGGTGCTATTTCAGATTCAGAGGCCCCGGCGTGGAGGGGCCCCTACCAACAGCAGCCCTGTCGACCAGCCTGGTCAGGAATCATTACAAATGTCTTTCAGGAAAAGAGCTGCTCCGCATGAACATCCGGACATGCAAACACACACTCTGGCATATTGTATAGAGGACCACAACAATGTCAATGCCAGTCTTGTACTTCTTCTCACCACACTAGACTATTTTTGCATCTGACTGCTCTGTAGGACAGTACTGTGCTGTGCCGCCCCCGCCGCTGTTGCTTCTTACCCACTGGGCACTGGTTGAATCAACGTTGTTTCCACATTATTTCAATGAAATTACGTTGAACCAACGTGGAATAGACGTTGAATTGACGTCTGTGCCCAGTGGGTAGGTGCTTCTTATGGTGCTTCTCTTCCTTTAGGTCCAATGATATTTCCCTGTCTGGAAAGTCACGATTTCAGGTTAGACGGTGGGTGAGTTTACGGTCAGGGAAGATGTTCCCAGTAGGTGAAACATCATTGGACCCATGTAATGTGTGGCGTGGTAACCAAAGCTTAGGTCTCTGACATCATCACCCAGCGCCCTTTGAAGCTAAAGCAGTAATACATCATAGGAAAAAAAGAGAGAAAACATAAGAGCATTTTGAAAATCATAAGCTATGCATATATAGAGCATGATGATCGCACCTTGCAATGAAATGCAATAAAATCAGACGCTTCCAGCTCAGATCACCTAAAGATATTTTTTGTGTCTGTTCCGTTCGCAGCAACTTGCAGCAGTTAGGATCCTAGACGTAATATGTACACGTGAATATATGAATAAGGTGTTTATCGACTTTTTTATTCCTATGGTTTGTATGAAACAGTTGAAAATGAGTGGAGGCTGAGAGGTTTGAATGTAAATCCTAATCATGACCCTGTAATATGGACAGGCTCTGCAGCAAGACCTGCTCTGCTCCTCTCTGTGTGTGCGCCGTATGGTATGTACACTCATTACACAGAAAACTATTCAGCATAGCTTTCTCACATGTTCAGGATGTGGACAATACAGTACCCTCCCGATGTTTCAGTTGAAAACATCACAGAACATATTTCAACATCTTTGGTTTAGCCTGTTAAAGAGGACAACCGGTTAAGACAAGATGGTAAAAAGCATTACAATTACAATCAATTATAATATAGAATTGGCAATGCCTGGCTTTTTCCCAAGCCATACTTGTAAGAATGTACCATTTTAAATAGTATAAATGTTAGCATTGGGCCATTAGAGTAGTAACATGTTCCACCTCTGGAGAAATAGTAATTATGTGTTTTTGTACAGAGATGGACAATCACGTCTTACAGAGCTCATATTAGACCAGTCAACAACCTGGGTCAAATGTGCTTTGAAGTCTTTTTAGGGAAATAGTCGACTTATTGATATATTATGTAAATGTCTACGCTGCGATGCATTTATTTGAAATGGACCACAGTACATGCGCATCCTGCCTAGCATCACTGCGATGCCACACCTTAGCTAGTCCATCCATGCGTGGTCCCTGGAGTGTGTGTGATTGAATGTACAGTAGACGTGTTGGTTTGTGTGTTCACAGTTCTGTTTGTCACCTAACCCTCCCTACTGATGATGAGGATAGTCTCTGCACTGATGATGTGAATGATCCAACTCACTTGTTGTCGTCCACCAATAGCAGAACAGTGAGCAGATAGTGATTGGGTGCTGTCCAGACAGGCTCCTCCCTACTCAGATGTTGCTCTACAGCTTTTGGTAATCAGGGACTACACTGAAAAGAACAGGAAGGCCAGAACATTGTTTATGACCCCCATTTCATCGCTTTATTGACAACGTTTCGATCCGAACCGGATCTTCATCAGGTCAAAATATCAGCATTTTTAAGGATGTGCGTATGACCACAAACTTGACTACACTGTATGACACCCTCAGCTCTTAGATCTGTGCGATTGGCAGTCTATAGCAAGTTCCCTACCTTACACTCTTAGAAAAAAGGGTTCTTCAGCTGTCCCCATATGAGAACCCTTTTGGGTTCCAGGTAGAACCCTTTCCTGTAACCAAAAAGAGTTCTTCAAAGGGTTCTCCTATGGGGACAGCCAAATAACCATTTATGGTTCTATATAGCACCTTTTTTTTCTAATAGTGGAATATCAACTTAGCCACGGATAAACTTGGCCATCCCTATAGGGTAACTGCCAGGGTGAGCAGCTAAGGTTCTCTGTGTAAAGGAGACTCAAATTGAATAAGGGGTTGAGGGAGTGAGCACAAGGTTGAAGGAGACGAGGATTCTGTCCATCCTACAAGCAGGGTGTCATCATATGACAGACTAGTGTTGTTCCCTACAGTGGAGGAGTGGCCTAGAGACAGAGCTAGGGCCAGGCTAGAGGGAGGAGCAGGCAGGGGAGTCTAAGAGGATCAGACCCCTCTGTGGGTCGCTACCCTATAGAATCTTGCAAGAGGAGGCACCAGACAGTTAGTGACTGTATGACCTAATGTAGCAGGTGTAAAATAAATGCCTGAGCGGGGTCCCCACATCTGGTTTTCAGGGGGAAAAGAAGCTAGGTTAAAGATACTGTTTCCCTGAAAACCAGATGTTTCAGGTTTCTTAAAACCCTGCTGAAGGTGGTGACCGACTGCAGGACTTTGTGTTTGTGACTACACTGAAATCGTGGATTTTTTTTTCTTCTCCCTTTCTGTTATGTTGGTTTTGTTTTGTAATAATTTCACTGTAAATGACCATTACTATGTTAATCAAAGCAAAACCAAACTGACACATCAATAAAGAATCCTGAAGGAAATTCAAATGGTGTAGTTTCCCTTTACCTGTTAACAAAGGCACAATGTGTCTGTCTGGTGTACAGTCATAATAAATCCATGTTGGTATAGAGAAAAATTGGAACACCTCAGATGAAACCAGTGGGTAAATGAAGTTGGTTCTACCTGAAGCCAAGCTCCAGCACCTCATGGTATTCAAAGAGTAAAGTAGGATATAGTAGCTAGGGTTGTGGTTGAGGTTTGGGGTAGTGTTGAACCAGGATGTGGACAAGAAGCTAGGGTTAGGGCTGTGGATGAGGATACATTTAGGGCTGTGGATGAGGCTAGGGGTAGTGTTGAACCAGGATGTGGACAAGAAGCTAGGGTTAGGGCTATGGTTGAGGATACATTTAGGGTTGTGGTTGAGGTTAGGGGTAGTGTTGAACCAGGATGTGGACAAGAAGCTAGGGTTAGGGCTGTGGTTGAGGATACATTTAGGGTTGTGGTTGAGGTTAGGGGTAGTGTTGAACCAGGATGTGGACAAGAAGCTAGGGTTAGGGCTGTGGTTGAGGATACATTTAGGGTTGTGGTTGAGGTTAGGGGTAGTGTTGAACCAGGATGTGGACAAGAAGCTAGGGTTAGGGCTGTGGTTGAGGATACATTTAGGGTTGTGGTTGAGGTTAGGGGTAGTGTTGAACCAGGATGTGGACAAGAAGCTAGGGTTAGGGCTGTGGTTGAGGATACATTTAGGGTTGTGGTTGAAGCTAGGGGTAGTGTTGAACCAGGATGTGGACAAGAAGCTAGGGTTAGGGCTGTGGTTGAGGATACATTTAGGGTTGTGGTTGAGGTTAGGGGTAGTGTTGAACCAGGATGTGGACAAGAAGCTAGGGTTAGGGCTGTGGTTGAGGATACATTTAGGGTTGTGGTTGAGGTTAGGGTATGTTCAACCCTGACTCATCCTAGCCCCCCACCCCCCCCAAATAGCGCTCCCCCACTTCCACATTTAATCCCTGGAGGAAACCAGAATTATCTCTGACTGACAATGGTACTCAACGACAAGATGCATATTGTAATAATGTATAAAGATAAAAGTTTTATTTTCATAGGCATAAGTTGTACATAACGATAAATTCCATATTGTTTCAGTCACCTCCGTGCAGAAAGATCTCATCTTGTCATGGGTGTAAATGTTTTGGACTTAAGGATAAAATCCTGGGTGAATATCAGACCTGGATGTCAGTTCCACAATTCACTTTTATAAAGTGTGACAACATGATCAGATGGATGGTTATATGTACACAACATCCAGGTGGGGCACTTGAAAATTTAAATTGTCAAAAAACCTTATATTTCCTATTTTATTTTCCCGTGACGATTATAACCGTAAAATGGTTACCTGTAACACAGTCCTGTCCATTATATACAGTACAAACATCATAATGACAACCCTTCTCTTTCAGTTTAGATTCATTTGGCACTTACAGCTTTTTCAGGGAAGACTATAGTGTTCATGGTTCTTATATACGAATATAGTCTTTTTGGAGTTAGAAGAGCTGACGCTCATGTAAACTGAATGGCAAATTCTTCATAAAGTATACATATCACTGAGTACCAATGGCACAGGTGACTAGTTGTCAAACTAAAGGAGGAATGAGATCTCCCATCAACCACCACGTCAGAGTTCACATTCAGTTAGTCGGTTTCTCGTACGGTACGGCATATTTTTTGAAGAACATTGATATAAATGCACAGAAAGTTATTTCGCTATGTATGAAGGGGTGGTGTTGATGCTATAGCCACAGAGACAGGTCAGATACAGAGCTTTAGCATTATCATGAGTTTAGCATTGCCTCCAAAAGCTACCAGGAAGAGGCTTTTTCTGAGTAACAGCAAAGTTAGCAAGACAGGATACTGAGTTCCTCCATAGAGCTGCATTTGAAAATAAAAGCTAATTATCTTGCTAATGTGCTTACAGTTCATTTTAAACCAAAAGACAACACATGCGCTGTCTTGCACTGTTAATAGATACACTGTAGGCTAAAAGCTAGCATTGCTCATTGAGAGGACAAGCAATAGTTAATAGATGTGAGTACAGTAACAAAAATACAGAGAGAATAACACACAGCATGTTTTCCTGTTGAAAATAACAACAATGCCGTGAGGCTGATGGTACAGTATAAGCGATACATTGAATATATACTGTAGATAGTAGGTTTTGTTGCCATTCTAATTGCTTGTTTCGTTCCAGAAGCTTCACGTACACAGTTTCGCTAGGTGAGTGATAAAGCAGTGGGGAAGTGCGTCATACAGAGAGGAAGTGATATCACTGATGTGGTAGCACAAGGAAATTGTCACCAAGGGAGAAGAAAACCATTCAGCACTGTTGTCAATGGGGGACTAGTCAGTAACATAGATTGGGGATTGTAATTCTCCTCCATTACGGTGAATGTTTCACAGAGGCCAACAGAGCTTCTGTTTGTTGTGGTACTGTGGGGAGGAGCAGAAGCGTTACCAGGTGGCGGGGGAGGGGGTCAGTCAGCAAGGGGTCAGTGCGGGTGGTTGAAATGCAGCAGGTTAATGCTAGGCCACGTCGACCTCTCTCTCTATTCCCACATACTTCAGGGCATCATCCTGGCTGTACCTGTAAGGGGCAGGAGAGAGAGAGTCAGGACAGTGTGAAGGATCAGTGTAAAAAAAAATTGCAAGTCATCCCACAAATATCAGAGACAACCAAAGAAGGACTGCGATACCGTATTGTATCGAAGGCTCCAGTGTTCCCATGGCCACATGGCTCTACCTATAGTCGAAGAAGAGCTCCTCCCCCTGTAGGATAGCCCGTTTGGCAAAGATCCCGATGCGGTGGTCTCCATTCACCATGACCACTGCAACAACAACAGCCATCACATCACGGATTTGTACACGTCACCAAACCAAATCATCCCACAAAACAGGCGTTGAATTTTTCTATGTGATCCTACCCTTAGCGTAGCAGTTTGGGTTCACCGAGTGATTCGCAAATCGGATTTTATTCCCTTTCCTTGTGGCGTCCACGACAAAGTCTGTTGAGACATAACAGGAACAGTGTCGGCTCAGCGATCACAGAACACAGCGACTGTGATGTCCTTTAAAGGGTTAACTGTGCGTCATCAGAGTGTTGAAGAGTCATTATTACCATTGTTCAGGTTGAAGAGGAAGCTGGACATGTATTTGTCGTAGATCCTCCCCCGTCGGTCCGCCTCATCCTGCGAGATGAGCTGCAGACACAGACAGTTTCAGAGTGTGATGGTCAGACTAAATGTTTTATACATTAATACAAAGACGTTCATACAAACGCATACTGATACCGTATAAAACCCACGCCCAACTATACCCCATTACATGATAACGAAAGCTACGTTCAACAGTTTTATGTAGCCTCACCTCTCCACAGTACTCCGAGATGAACTCATTCTTCTGAACTGACTCTTTGATGAAGGTGCCCCACCCTGCCACATTTGAGGGGGCCAGCAGGAGGTGCTTGGAGAGGTCAGAGGTTAGAGGTCAGAGGTTAAAGTTGGCTGACATTTACATAAAATGACAAGACAACACCGGAATAATACAACTGTGCCTTTTATTCCTCAGCAAGTCATAAGCATGTTAATATGGGTTCTGACTCTGACCTGAATTCAGATACAGCACATCATCAGCTATCAAGCTACCTGTAAAACCAGCTTCTATTTTCTATTCCTTTGGACTGGAACATGACCCACTGGCCTACCTTCTTGAGCCCCCTTTGGATGCTGCAGTTCTTGCAGGAGACTACCTTGCTGTCCCAGTGGTCCGCGGCTCCACAAGTCATACACAGATCTGGGTCACATTCCCTCACCGCCAGGTAGCAGGGACACTGCTTGGTGTTGCACTGGGTCTTACAGCGGCAGCCTGGGAAACGGTTCTGGCCTGGAGAACATCATAACACCCCAGGGTAGTGTTCAGAGTCAGACAGGGGAACGTTCAGCGGAGAGGTTTATAGTCGCTTTTAGAAACAGCATAGAAACATACTGCGGTAACAGAGAGGCCGTATGAGTTATATGCCTCAGTGGACTAGAGAACTATTTTGTAACAGAATTCTCTGTGGCTGTGTGGCGAACGGCAACTGCATTTTCATTAATGAACGCTGCCTCAACGGTAAAAAATCTGCTGCTCTGTAATGTAACTCATCAATCACTGACCTCTGCTGGCAGCTATGCTGAAATACAGCTGTGCTGAGAGTAATGGAAAGCCTTCCGGGCAGAGGAAGAAGGAAAACGAGCAGCAGACAACTTAAATGTCCCTCTCCTCTCCAACAGGTTTAGCTGGAGGACAATACTCCATAACCAGAGTAGTAGCATTAGTCTTGTCTCTCCTCCTTCCTAAGTCTTCCTCCCTACAGTTTGTGTGGCCGTGTGTGTGCATCACCGAGCAGTGTTCAGTCATAGCGGTCTGTCTCGTATAAATGTAGGGATGGATGTTGTAGCTCAGGCACCGTGCCTGTCACATCTCTTTGATTCCTCTCCAGGGCTGTGGAGCTCAATCATAAAACCCTCCATATGCTGCTTCCTGTCAGAACCAGGGAAGGGGAGGGAGAACTGCATTTCTATTAGAACACAAAATGAGCCAAAGCTGTGAATTCAGAGCCAAGCTCTCTCTCAACATTCCTTCCTTCCGCCCTGTGGCCATTTGTGGAAGTGCGTGGGCCCAGCGGTTCTGGCTCCTTTCTCCTGGGATGAATGTGTCAGAGCATTGTGAACACGGCCCCATGCTGAACAGATGCCCATGCAGCTAACCAAACCCTGCCTGCCAGAGGACAGCTTATCCTGCGAACACACAGCGAGGAGTAGGATCGTCTTACACACTGTTCCACTGTCTATTATGGCCTGTCAAAAGGGCCTTTTTATCCACCGAGTAAAAGAGAGCTAGTCTTCAACAGAATTGTCCTGTGAACACATTCCTATTACAGAGTTGAGCTGTGAAACCTCTCGCTGTCAGTACAGGTAATTGTTGTACACATTTACCACAGCCAGTTTAGTGGAAGGAATGTTCAGTACGTGTTGAAATATGGCTGTTTTTACACTGATATGTCTTGGACTTCTGCAAATGGTCTCTCCGAGTTGGGAAGTGGTGTGTGTGTGTGTGTGTGTGTGTGTGTGTGTTAGGACATGGTGGTAGCAGTGGATGCGTGTTTGGGTAAGGTGACACTCACACTCGTGCTCACACTGGCAGAACTTCTCACAGAAATTCTGGGTCATCACACAGGGACAGGAGCTGTCACATGGGTGGTCCGGGTGGTCACATGGCTGGTAGTTGTACACCTGATTGGATGAGTTATCTAGAGAGGACAAAGGCTTTAATTATACAATGAGCAGATACATCATTCTTAATTAGTGTATAAGAAATGCATTTGACAATGTTAATTTGACTATTTCAATACTTCAGTCAAGTGAAGAACTCACCTTTCTTGAGCTGTATCTTTGCCCATAACCTACAGAAAGAAATGAAAAACACTTTCAATAATCATGTCTATTTCTGTAGAAAGGTATTTGAAAAAGAGCAGTTACTTTCATTTTCTGCACGGTTTAATCTTTTTCTCCCACTGATCTGTGTATCAGGGTCCATTCTCACTACATTCCTATGAGGTCATGCTGCAACAGGGACTGGGAGTGCGTGAGCGTAAAAGTCGGCGGCCATCTTGCCTGTGCTTCCTCTTCTTCTTCTGAGGGGAGTTGCCACCATCCTCCAACGGAACACGATGGATCAGGACCTCTTTCACAGCAAACTCATACACCTGAAGAAGAGAGGGAACACACACATTAAACACACACATGCAGGCCTATTTGTCCACGCATTCACTACACGCATACACACAGATATGAGGCAACTATACACAGCTATGCAGAATGTTGTGTGGTTCTGGAATTGGTCCCACTGTGTAGTTGAGTGTCTCTCAAATTAAGCTGGGAAGCGCATCGCTGTATGTGATTACTCCATAAAACACCCGGCCCTCTCCTCCCCTATCAGAACCCACCACCATCTCAGCGTAATGCGCACACACACACACACACACACACACACACCTCCCCGCCATCCCACTCCCCACACACACCCGCAAAGCCCCAAACCACTTCTGCCTGCCAAAACCAGATTTGGCTTCCTCCCTAAAACAGACAGACACACATTACGCAGAGGGAGGGACTGGGAAGCTCGTAGCAGCGGTGTTTCTATCCAGCCAAACCACAGGCTCTCTGAGGGGTAACAGGGCCATGCTATAGAGTCACACTGGCGTTGTGTTGGGGGCCGGGTTGCTGCTGCAGGGGGCAAAGCTACTTTGCGATGTCTGTGGCGGATCTCTGTCGTCGCGCTTTGCCCTCTTTGTTTCTCGGTCTTTGTCTCTCTGTTTTGTTTTGGAGGATTTGAACGTGTCTCTCAATAGCTTTGTAAATCTGATCAGAGGGCCTAATATGTTCCCCATACAATACTCCCATAACACCCCCATAGTAGAGACACATAACATCCCCACAATACCTCAGCTCGGAAGGGATCCGTTTGCTATAAGCCGTCTGAGCCCGGAGACCGTAACAGAGTCTCTGAGAATAACAAAGATGTCATGTACATTTCGTAAAAGTCCTAATTTATGACTCGGCGTGTTGTTTACATTCCATTTGTAATCATCCCAATTTCCCACACAGTATTATGTGTTACGACACTTGTATCAATGCCAACACACTATAACACAGTCACAGCACCACTTCGTACTAGTCTGTAATGTGTTTCGGTCATTTGCGTGTTGTCCAGGAGACTTGCTTTAACTGGCGTATCAATAGAGTATATGAACATCCGGTGGGTGTAGGATCTTGGTGGTTCACCTGTTTGCAGGTCTTGGTGCTGATGAGGCGAGCGATGGAGCAGAAGTTGTTGTAGTAGGTTCCGTGCAGCACTCTGAACAGAGACTCCTCAGCCCCACTCCACTGGACAGGAGGTTCCACCTGCTCCTCCCCCGGACACAGCTTGGTGGGGGTCTGACAGCGAGAGTTGCTCTCTGACCGGACGCAAAAACACACACATGCGCACGCACACAGACACACGCACAGAGGGGGGGGGGGGGGGGGATTTGAGACTCATGCACATACTACCCACTGCCAAAGGCAGAGAGCAACATGTTGCTTGGCAACAGGTTCAAGGCTGTGTTACTGTGACCACATGCTATGACTGGGGAACGCTTATTAGTCCGCTCATCAATCTGTTTTTACACATGATTTGAGCTAGAGGGGACGGCCGCTGGGCCACCAGCTTCAGTCGTCTGTCTTCAACATGAAGAGCTGCAGTGACATCACAGTACAGATATTAGTTCCTTCCAAACTGAATGCAAGAGAGAGACAGCAGAGAGAGTGAGTGAATGATTAAGACAGAGAAAATGAGAGCCTGAGGAGATTGTGCTTTCTCCCTCCCACTGTTCTCCACATGAATCTGTCAACAGAAAGAGGAAACCAGGGGGAGAGGCTGAGTGAAGAATCTATTGGTTTTGGAGCTGAAAACCGTGGTTGGGTTCTTGTGTTTGGAGAGCGAGTGAATGGTTTAAAAAAATAAAATCTTCTTCGGCCAATGTTCTCTTTTCTGATGTACTGCATTCAGCACACATGAACCACTCTGGCAGATGAGCATCATGGGGAACTTAGTCGAGCCATTCTGTCATTAATACACTGAGGTATGACAGATATACTGTAGTACCATAGCAGCTGAGGCATTAGTCTTCTCCCACCTAAAAAGATAGGAAGCTGGTAGTCTCCTATTCATGGTAGCATGTTTCGTCACAATATTGTTTTGAACGTTCGTTTTGGACTGATGCCCAACTGAGCATCCTACTCAATGTATTGTCAATGAGCGCTGATGAAAATGTACTCAAAAGTGCCCCAGCTAGCACAGTGGATCTGGGCAGATTCCGACTGAGAGTCCGCCTTCGCCAGTATTGCTTATGGCTAGGATGCGGGGATTGAGCTCGGGCCGATTCCGGTGAGAGTTATCTGGTCCAAATGTATTACTTGGGGCCTCGGGCCAATTGACGCTACTCTTTGGCAGATGATTACACGGGCTCCTTTATAGAATTAATATTTCATTATTTATTTTTCCATATTTTCTCATTGTTTCTGTGATCAAAAAATACAATTAACATTTAATTAAAATTCTTTATGAGTCCTGTGTAGTATTTTAGTATTTTGATACTTATGCAAGGCAATTGATAAGCATTAAAAACTTTGTGGATGGAGCTTCCCGAGTGGTGCAGCGGTCTAAGACACGGCATCGTAGTGCAGACTGCGTTGCTACAGGCATCGTCCGAGTTAGGGGAGGGTTTGGCCGGCCGGGATGTCCTTGTCCCATCGCGCTGTAGCGACTCCCATGGCGGGCCAGGCGCATGCATGCTGACACGGTCACCAGACACAATTTTTTTTTTTTGTGGATGGGTATAATTTGTATGTATAAAATGTATAATAGTAATATTTCAAATTACTAAAATCGGGTAATTTTGTATACATTTATTCACATTTGCATCGGGCTGCTTCTGCGGGGATTCTGGTAAGATGCCGGCAAAGTCGGTTGAATTCTGGTAGATGGAAACGGCCCGATGTACTTGGGCCAATTCTGGGCAGTCATTCATTCTGATTCCGGGCCGAGTCCGACACCGGGCCAATTCAATCAGTTCCGGACGCCTGGAAGAGGACCGCTTCCTCATTGCTAGCTGGGGAATTACAGTGGCTTAGAAATACAATGCAACTAAAAAAGAAGGCAAATAAAGAAAAACCTTTTGTCATAATTTTGATGTCGCCAGATTGACTTTAGATGCATGATGCGATCGAGTGACGAAGGTGCAACCTATGAATAGTACTTTAGAAGCTAGTCTTTCCCATACTTGTCTCTTAAAGTACTTACGGACCAGACAGACTAACATGAACATCGGCCGTGCGCAGTGGGTGGCCGTCCTATCGCCTCTGACCCCAGAACATCGGTCGTCATTTTCTGTTCATTTTCCAACGGTTCTACATGTTGAATCGCCACCGTTTGTCGACACCCAGCAGGTGCTCTACTGCGCACCGCTGACGTTTGTGTTGGTCTGTCTTGTCCCTTATAATGCTAGTGTTTCCCCAAGCTACCTGAGGAGCTGGTGGTCTCGTGGTCACTATCCACCTCCTTGGCCTCCTCAGTGGTGCCTGACGGGCCAGGGCAGCTGGAGCTGGGAGGGCGTGGCTGTCGCCGCCGCCGCCGGGACCTCTGGGAGCGGGGCATCTCCTGATCCGCAAACTCTTTGGCCCCTTTCTTTAGAGGGAGAGAGGAAGAGAGGGACAGAAATGAAGAGATAGGAGAGTGTTAAAGAAGGGATGAATGGATCAGAGTGTCATCATTGGCTTGTCTGTCTGTTGTCGGGCAGTTAAACACAGAGGACATGTAGAGGATCTGAGCACACCTGTAGCAGAAAGCAGTCCAGACCACAGGGCTCTGTCTCCATGCGAATCTCCTTGCTCTTCCTTTTGTAAACATTGGGCGTAGCGTGAAAAGCTGGAAAGACACATACTATTAGTATACTGATAGTAACAATATACTGTATGTTAGTAGAACTAATACTAGGGATGTAAAACATTCTGCCTGCTGCACAGACCCTATGGACACTATAGTCTAGAGCGCCTGGTTAAATTGTGCTTAGGAGCATATCAATTCTCTCCATGGTTAGAGTAGGAAGAAATATATGTCATTGTTGTAAAAATGTGTGTCTGCTACATGTACTATTATCATATATTAAAATATTGAATTACTTTGACATATTTAATTAGGTTACATTATGCTAATTTCCCAATGGTGGACAGAATGTGTTACTACATTACACATAGTAACATTTTTAACCACACAAGAATTGCAGGAAATACACATCTTTTTTATCTCAGATGGGTGATGTTAGTATTACAGTTTATAGTCATCAGGATCTCACAAAATCGATTGCTTAAAACAGATCAATACCCATACTTGCGTTCTAAATAGTAGGCATTTTGGGTATGCAAAAATAGAACGTTTTATAGTATTTTAAATGTTGAATGCTTTAAATGCCAGGATGTCATAGTAATTTGGGGTTTTCATCTAGTAGAATTCGCTGCACACCATTGAGGAAGAGAATCATTTTGAGACCAACGTGTGTTTGACAACAGCTGATAATCAGATATTTTGGACACTGCCACTGTTTTTGTCATACACGCCAGTCCTTAGTGGGACTTAGAACGCAGCTGTCATTTTCAGACCACGGTGGCTAGAAAAGAATTGAGCGCTCTGGCATTACATGAATTAATGGATTTGAGGGTTAAGCTATCATTCAAATGAAAGCCAACCTCTATTGCTATTGGAAACCGATGATGAGGTGGTGTTTTGTTGAAATTATCCAGTCCAAAAAGTGTTTCCTTTTCCGCTTTGGCCATCTACCAAAATCATTTTCTCACAGAGAAATACGTTGATAAATGGCTACGACAGGTTGTCATCATTCGACATATATATGTTGTATACCCAAGTTCATTGAGGTTCGTCTGGTAGAAGAGTGCTAATGGTACATATCACCACGGTTATTGTCCCAGTTCTATTGAGTTCAATACGATATCGATGTGAGTGATTAATATGCGTGCGCTATTGATTACAGTAGGACAAGCTAATCAATTGCATTCTTGAGTGACCGCTCGGTAAATATTAGTACGTGTGCAGTTTGTAAGGTGCTAATTTAGGGAAAGGGGGATACCTAGTCAGTTGTCCAACTGAATGTATTCAACTGAAATGTGTCTTCCGCATTTAACCCAACCCCTCTGAATCAGAGAGGTGTGGGGGGCTGCCTTAATCGACATCCACGTCTTCAGTGCCCGGGGAACAGTGGGTTAACTGCCTTGCTCAGGGGCAGAACGGCAGATTTTTACCCTGTCAGCTCGGGGATTTGATCCAGCAACCTTTCGGTTACTGGCCCAACGCACTAACCATTTAGCAAAATACAAGTATTCTGAACATGTGTGTAGGGTGTAACTTTTATGTATTGGTCTTCAAAATATCACAAGTATTTCAGCATATTGATTATGAATTTGGACATTTAAAACCCGTGTTTTGACACTCGGCCATAAATCAAAAAGCCATGACAATAGGAAGCAGCAACAGTGTCATTTTCAACGTTTTTCAAGGAATACAAACGGTACTTTTAAAATTATTTTAAAACTGAATTCTACTTTATCAGGTAAAAACTACTGAATGAGCCCAAAAACATGCTACGATTCATTGATTTTGATGATATTAGTGAACTCGTGAAAATATGTTTGTCCTGGCTAGTAATAATGCATTTATTATAACACTAGAGATGTGTTGATTCCAAGAGAGTCCGAGTGAGACAGAGAGAAAAAAGAAAAACAAAAATCGAGGAAAAGCCACATGTTGACAGATGTCAATAGGTTAAAAACACAGAGAGTTAGAGAGAGAGAGAGAGTTAGAGAGAGATACAGAAACTGAAAGAAAAGAGTAAACCCATAGGACACATTACGGTGGAGGAAGCAGTCGTATTTGAAGCAGCGCCTGCAGAACAGCGTATGGAAGGAGTGTAGGGACTGCTCCCGCTGGACAGACTTGGCGAACGGCCCGTCTATGTTAGGGGTGCAGAGGGGGGGCAGCTTTACCGGGCTGGGGGGCTCCAGGAGGTCCTTGTACCTAGGGAGGTGTCATTTGGGGAAGAAGGGGATAAAACAAAACATAGCCTTACCATGCATAATATAACTTTGTATTAGGATTGTATTTTGTATGAGCATGGTATATGGCATGATATACAGTAGAAGTGGGAAACTACAGTAAGTAGCTGTATTCTGACTCAAGTAGGCCTATGCCAGGGGTAGGCAACTAGATTCAGCCGTTGGACGATTTTTGTCGGAGCGGATGGTTGGGGGGCCGGAACATAATTCTAATAATTTGTACATTGCAAATAGACCACAACTAAGCCCAAAAAGAAATTGCATTTGGAAATAACAATAATTTCATACCTTGATTACATTGAGACACGATCAAGTCAAATTTTATTTTTGTGGGAATACTTGGGAACAGATTTCCTAAATGAAACAAATATTTTGTTGAATTCCTGGTGATTTTACAGTCCTTTTCTTTTTTACGAAAAACAAAACATCATTATTCTTTGTTTTACTAAAAGCTTTGGGGGGCCCTGTTGCCGACCCCTGGCCTATGCTCATTTGCAGGTGGATTTGGATGAGAGTGTTTAGTTTGCGGTATTTTATAAGAAAAAGGCCTTTCAGACGGGGATGGAACAACTTTTCATTTGAGTGTGAGAAGAGAAGGCAGAGAGCATTATTAGCATGTCCCTGCGAGCTCCCATCTCCATGGTGAACACTAAGCAACGCTCGGCTAAGCACAGCACAGTTGTTGGGCACTTTTCTTACTTTTCCTTCAGCTCCTCCGTCGTACCCTTGTAGGGGAACATTGAGGCGATGGCCGTGAATATCTTATCATGCGGGATCTTCTTTTTGGCAGCCAAATCCCTCACTAAGGAAGGTAGTGAGAAGAAAAGCAAAGAGAAGATAATTAGCAACTCAACCACCCCTTTTCTAGTTCCAAATTCCCATTGAGATGTAATTGTATTTGCACTTTTTGCCATGTAAGCAATCATATTGGAACGATAGCAAAGTCCCGAGCCTATTGAGAAGGACTGTTTGTCCATGTGCTCTGTGTATTGAGAGAGTACCAATGGGTGTTTATCATACTGATGTGTTCTGACACTGAGTGACAGTGTCTGATGCCACAGTATCTCTCTATGTGAGTGTCACCCCCCCCACCAGTTCCCATAATCCCTGGTGCTCTCTATGTGCCAGAGGTCAAAGGGCCTTGTAACCAGAACCTGGTCGTGTTGTATTGGTGTTATGACCAAACATGTTACCCCATCCACCCTGTCTGTCCCTGGGACAGTCTCTATGTAAACAATGTCAGGCAGTGCCACTGTGCTGGGACAGAGCGACCTGCTGGCTCCTGTACAACATGGGGTACAGTACAGTCACAGTGATCAACCTGACCTGTACCCGCTGTTCTCTCATGCCACTGGTAAGAGTAGGAGGACAAGTCTATAGCAAATACAAATAAGCATGCACTTTCACTTCAGATAGTCCAGCATAGTAAAACCAGTGACTCTCATATAGAAAACAGCACGTATTGCCTTTTGTTAGATAAGCATCCAATCACATCTAGGAGATATGAACAACTGTGTTAATTGTGGTTACATCTTTCAGTCAAAAGACTCTGGAGGACACTTACCCTCTATGACACTCCTCCTCTTCCTCCTGAAGAAGGCTGTGGGCCCCACCTTGGCCTCCTCAGTCCCTTCCCCATTGCTCTTCCTCACCCCTGTCTCCTCCTCCTCTTTCCCCCCTTTCTCCTCCGCCGCCTCCTCCTCCTCCTCCTCCTCTTCCTCTTCCTGGTCTGAGTACTGGCTCAAGGCCTCCACCAACTCTTTAAAGATCTCGTCGTTGATGAACCCTCCCTCTGGGAGACAAACCACACAGTCAACATGTCAGCACCTACTGATGACATCAGGCAATATACGTCAGCACATATCCCCTAAACAATTAAGATTGCCCCAGCAGCACACAGCAACGCACGTACTGTACCGATGACATCCTGGAGCACGCCTAACCCCCACGTCTTCAATAATATAACTCCGTGATAGATCAGGCTGACAGTGTGCATAATCGAAACAGGACAGAAAGGATGATATCCCTAGTCTAGGTAGGTAGGTCACCTCTGTCTCCATGGACACCGTCATAGTTGTCGATGAGCTCCTCCAGGAAGGCCTCGTCCTGCTCCAACACCTCGTCTCCCATGTAGGGGATGTTATGGAGGAACGTCTCATCCTCCACCTAGAAAACATTATTATTATTTTTTTTATTTTTTTAACTAGGCAAGTGAGTTAAGAACAAATTCTTATTTACAATTACGGCCTACCTCGGCCAAACCTGGACGACGCTGGGCCAATCGTGCGCCGCCCTATGGATGTGATGCAGGTTCTTTATTTTGACTATTTTCTACATTGTAGAATAATAGTGAAGGCATCAAAACTATGAAATAACACATATGGAATCATATAGTAACCAAAAAAGTATTAAACAAATACAAATATATTTTATATTTGAGATTCTTCAAATAGCCACCCTTTGCCTTGATGACAGCTTTGCACACTCTTGGTATTCTCTCAAACAGCTTCACCTGGAATGCTTTTCCAACAGTATTGAAGGAGTTCCCACATATGCTGAGCACTTGTTGGCTGCTTTTCCTTCACTCTGCAGTCCGACTCATCCCAAACCATCTCAATTTGGTTGAGGTCGGGTGATTGTGGAGGCCAGGTCATCTGATGCAGCACTCCATCACTCTCCTTCTTGATAAAATACAGTGGGGGAAAAAAGTATTTGATCCCCTGCTGATTTTGTACGTTTGCCCACTGACAAAGAAAGGATCAGTCTATAATTTTAATGGTAGGTTTATTTGAACAGTGAGAGACAGAATAACAACAAAAATATCCAGAAAAACGCATGTCAAAAATGTTATAAATTGATTTGCATTGTAATGAGGGAAATAAGTATTTGACCCCCTCTCAATCAGAAAGATTTCTGGCTCCCAGGTGTCTTTTATACAGGTAACGAGCTGAGATTAGGAGCACACTCTTAAAGGGAGTGCTCCTAAACGCAGCTTGTTACATGTAAAAAAAGACACCTGTCCACAGAAGCAATCAATAAATCAGATTCCAAACTCTCCACCATGGCCAAGACCAAAGAGCTCTCCAAGGATGTCAGGGACAAAATTGTAGACCTACACAAGGCTGGAATGGACTACAAGACCATCACCAAGCAGCTTGGTGAGAAGGTGACAACATTTGCTGCGATTATTCGCAAATGGAAGAAACACAAAAGAACTGTCAATATCCCTCGGCCTGGGGCTCCATGCAAGATCTCACCTCGTGGAGTTGCAATGATCATGAGAACGGTGAGGAATCAGCCCAGAACTACACGGGAGGATCTTGTCAATGATCTCAAGGCAGCTGGAACCATAGTCACCAAGAAAACAACTGGTAACACACTACGCTGTGAAGGACTGAAATCCTGCAGCGCCCGCAAGGTCCCCCTGCTCCAGAAAGCACATATACATGCCCGTCTGAAGTTTGCCAATGAACATCTGAATGACTCAGAGGACAACTGGTGAAAGTGTTGTGGTCAGATGAGACCAAAATGGAGCTCTTTGACATCAACTCAACTCGCCGTGTTTGGAGGAGGGGGAATGCTGCCTATGACCCCAAGAACACCATCTCCACCGTCAAACATGGAGGTGGAAACATTATGCTTTGGGGGTGTTTTTCTGCTAAGGGGACAGGACAACTTCACTGCATCAAAGGGACGATGGACGGGGCCATGTACCGTCAAATCTTGGGTGAGAACCTCCTTCCCTCAGCCAGGGCATTGAAAATGGGTCGTGGATGGGTATTCCAGCATGACAATGACCCAAAACACACGGCCAAGGCAACAAAGGAGTGGCTCAAGAAGAAGCACATTAAGGTCCTGCAGTGGCCTAGCCAGTCTCCAGACCTTAATCCCATAGAAAATCTGTGGAGGGAGCTGAAGGTTCCAGTTGCCAAACGTCAGCCTCGAAACCTTAATGACTTGGAGAAGATCTGCAAAGAGGAATGGGACAAAATCCCACCTGAGATGTGTACAAACCTGGTGGCCAACTACAAGAAACGTCTGACCTCTGTGATTGCCAACAAGGGTTTTGCCACCAAGTACTAAGTCATGTTTTGCAGAGGGGTCAAATACTTATTTCCCTCATTAAAATGCAAATCATTTTATAACATTTTTGACATGTGTTTTTCTGGATTTTTTTGTTGTTGTTATTCTGTCTCTCACTGTTCAAATAAACCTACTATTAAAATTATAGACTGATCATTTCTTTGTAAGTGGGTAAACATACAAAATCAGCAGGGGATCAAATACTTTTTCCCCCCACTGTAGCCCTTACACAGCCTGGAGGTGTGTTGGGTCATTGTCCTGTTGAAAAACAAATGATAGTCCAACGAAGCCCAAACCAGATGGGATGGCATATTGCTGCAGAATGCTGTGGTAGCCATGCTTTTTAAAAGCACCCCCCACACCAAAACACCTCCTCCTCAATGCTTTACGGTGGGAAATACACATGCGAAAATCATCCGTTCACCCACACTGCGTCTCACAAAGACATGACGGTTGGATACAAAAATCTCCAATTTGGACTCTAGATCAAAGGACAAATTTCCACCGGTCTAATGTCCATTGCTCGTGTTTCTTGGCCCAAGCAAGTTTCTTCTTCTTATTGGTGTCCTTTAGTAGTGGTTTCTTTGTAGCAATTTCACCATGAAGGCCTGATTCACACAGTCTCCTGTGAACAGTTGACGTTGAGATGTGTCTGTTGCTCGAACTCTGTGAAGCATTTATTTGGGCAGAAATGTCTGATGCTGGTAACTCTAATGAACATATCCTCTGCAGCAGAGGTAACTTTGGGTCTTCCTTTCCTGCGGCGGTCCTCATGAGAGCCAGTTTCATCATAGCGCTTGATGGTTTTTGCGACTGCACTTGAAGGATCTTTCAAAGTTGTTGAAAATGTTCCGTATTGACTGACCTTCATGTCTTAAAGTAATGATGGACTGTCATTTCTCTTTGCTTATTTGAGCTGTTCTTGCCATAATATGGACTTGGTCTTTTACCAAATAGGGCTATCTTCTGTATACCCCCCTACCTTGTCACAACACAACTGATTGGCTCAAACACATTAAGGAAAGAATTTCAAAAGAATTACTTTTAAGAAGGCACACCTGTTAATTAAAATGCATTCCAGGTGACTACCTCATGAAGCTGGTTGAGAGAATGCCAAGAGTGTGCAAAGCTGTCATCAAGGCAAAGGGTGGGTATTTGAAGAATCTCAAATATAAAATCTATTTAGATTTGTTTAACACTTTTTTGGTTACTATATGATTCCATATGCGTTATTTCATAGTTTTGATGCCTTCACTATTATTCTACAATGTAGAAAATAGTCAAAATAAAGAAAAACCCTTGAATGAGTAGGTGTTCTAAAACCTTTGACCGGTAGTGTATACTGAATGTGTGTGTGTTGTCGGGAAAGCCCCATACCATGAAGTTCTGCTGCAGAGGGGACCAGGAGTACATGAAGGGGATTCCTGCCACGGTCGTCAGGGGCCGCATGGCAACCGCCTGAGCTTTAAACGCTGGGAAGCCAAACTCCACCATGCACAACTGTGATTGGACCAGAGACAGATGGGTGAGTATGACAAAGGAGGACAGACCAGCACTGGATTATAACCAACAGGTAGGCTACTATTACCCAAATCAATAAAGACAATGCAATATCCACTGACACTACTCTGAAATGAACTAGGAAACAAATACCAAGACACTAGAGAAGAGCATAGTGAGAGTTTCAGGAATACAAGATGCTGCTCTGTCTGCCTCCAGGCTGTTTTCATCATAGGTTCTGAGAAAGTTTAGTTATTGACCTCAGTAAGGCAGCCTCATGAACCCTTTTTTGGCAGCTCAGCATCTCCCTGAAAAGGGATGAAACATCACGGTCCTGTCGGCCTGATGGGAGAGCAGACCCTGGCCTCGTTAGTGAGGCAGGAGTCAGAATGGGCTATAAAGGGCTAGTTATTGGCCAAAATGTAGTTTTCCCCTTAAATACACATACACAAAAGTAAATCTTCTTCATGAGATGGCCATAAATAATAACTGGTAGTGCTGCAAAAATGTTGAAAGGTCTAGAACTAACCTTATAAATTGCCGAGGTGTACTCCCCTTTGAGGACACAAACTCAAGTACATAGCACAAATATTATGAAAAATCTGATATCATTTTTTTCCTATTCAACAAAAGTGGCACAATAGGGCTTGGAATTACTGAAATGCTTTCTAAATATAGTAACAGTCAAATTATAAACGACACTGTAAGATTTCACCTTTCTTATAACTCTAAAATAAATGTGATCATACACACATTCTCTGGGCAAACCAGAGACACCGTTCAAATGTGTGCAGACCAACAATGTCTACAACTCCTGGATTGCTGGTGCTCTGTATTGGCCATTGAGAGGCTTTGAAGCCACCGGTCGGCCATATTGGCACTCCCCAGTAGGAGCAGTCCTCCATAGGAATGAAAGGAATTCTAAAGTATTTCAATTAAATGTATCGAAGACAAAATGACATGCATTTAAGTATTTGCTGCAGAGTCGTTACAACCTCATATTTAAGCACTAAGTGATTTTGTCCATCTGTGACCAAGAGAAAGTGGACTTGTTTCAATTCTACAAAATTATTTTGGATTTTTTCCTGTTGAAACTAGAAATCCATCTGTGAACATCAATGCGAGATGAAACTGCTATTGTTGCATCTGCTAGGCTCTCCCGTTTCATAAGAGCTATTGCAAGCGCAGCTACGAGGTTCACTGGCACAGGAAATCGTTGCTTTGTCTGGATAGGCCAGAAAATGTGATGTGTCGCCTCCTACTGTATGTCTCTCTATCCTTTTGTCTCTCTCACCTTTTTGCCGGGTAGCGCTCCACCTGGGGTAGACAGGGGAACTGACTGGATCCTCAGCTTGGACCACTCCTCGTTCAGAAGGTTGGTACGTTCCTCTATCTTCTGCCGGTTGGACATGAACAAGGCCTGGAAAAGACAGGAAATGTAAGAAGAGTTTGTAATACCTATACACACAATCTCTCCCTCTCATTATCCTTACCTTGACCTCCTCTGCGTTTTTAAAGCGTTTCAGCTGACGGAGGCGCATGTACTCAGACTTCACCCTCTTCCTCCACTCCAACAGGCTTCGGGAGGGTATGTTGGAGGCAGGACAAGGTGTTGGGGTTGGGATCAGGGCCGGGACTGGGTCTGAGACAGGGGCCTCTGGGGCCTTCTCCATGGTCCTGCACAATGATAGAAATGACTGGAGTTACTGGCACTGACACAAAGACGAAACACATGGAAGTGCCCTGGTCAATCATGCTAAAGAACACTTTTCTATTTCACCAATTCTTAAGGGTCAATTTTTGTGTTGTTAGAAGTAGTGTTAAAGGAGGATATCACTGTTCGTGTGAATGTGGTGTGTGAATTGGTTGTGCCTAACTCCAAAAATACCTTTTACTTGGATCTGGAATGTGATAACATCAATGGCAATTGGAAAAGTAATTTTCCAAGAGCTTCCCGTAAGAGAAGTGATTCAGCCCCCCACCACACACACACACACACACACACACACACACACACACACACACACACACACACACACACACACACACACACACACACACACACACACGAATGACTCAAACTTCTGCATGCTTGTGCGTGAGCGAACCACCGCCCCCTTCTGTTCAAAAGTACCAAGGACTGCATTAAAAAGGCTTTTAAAAAAACACCTTCCAGTGCATCCTGGTCAGCGCTATAATGTGCCATTCGTAATCTTATCATGTGGGACTAGAACAACGGAATCATACAATAATAATAATAAAGTAAAACCTATAATAAGGTGAAACCTCAAGCACGTCTAACTTGTCATATACCCAGACTAAATGGCAGTCTGAAAAACACGTTCTCCCCTACACATACAACATCAGTAAAAGTGGGCGTTTCTCTTCTGAAAACCAATATGAAAACAGAGCAGCTAAGTGCGTAGTACACTTTTCCAGGATTTCATAACCTCTTCTGCAGAATTCTATAACCCTATCCCACAAAAATGCTGTGGGATTGGTGAGAAGCAACATAAATGTGGCGCTGCGTAAAGGCTTTTCGTTTTCAGGGCAAATGAGTCGTATTAACCGTACCAGACATTAGCCTTAGAATCCTACACCCTTAGAATCCAACACCAACAGTCGATAACAGAAGTCACATACGTTGATGCATCGCCTATCCATTTCAATTATGTTAGTTTTACGCCCAACCAACAACATTATAATGTGATATTTCTAATGCGCTTCTCTGGGATGCTCGCACACATGTTCAGTTTTGATACAGTGTCGCAGTTAGAAATACCTTTAAGGATCCTCGTGTCCTCTTATCTGTAGCGACTTGAGCTCGCCACTAAAGCGTTCAACTCCCCGTTTGAAATCCACCATAAAATACGGATTTCTTCGCTACAGACGCGGAGTAAATAATAGGGTCCGTGTATTTGTGTTCACACGCCGATGGGATCCGAAGATTCCTATGTCGTCCGCAAGCATGCTGAAATTGAAGTTGTACAGTTAAAAGCTGCGCACTTCACTGGCTCAGTTAGAGAGTGACGTCTTTATTATGATCACTCTGTGCTTGGTAGCTGGACTGGGGTAAAACGCGTGCGACTTGAAAGTATATGGACATTTGGATAGCCCACATGTAGTTTATGAATGATTCTACGCGCTAGGGCTACACGCCTACTATAAGGCTACTACTAACGTTATTAATACTATCAGAATACTATTACTATAAGTCAACTATTACATATGCGACTAAGCTACTAATAACTAGTGGATAATACTCATTTATCAAAATGCTACAGTTGATAGGTAGTCATAATAATGATGTTTAATATGTTTATTATTTGTTCATATAATGAGATATATTTTTTTTAAATAAAAAGTCAAATAGAACAAATGCCTGTACCTATATGGATGTAATGCATTTTAATATGAGGGTCCGGTGATGGTATTTGGGAAGGTTATAGTATCATTAGTTCATCACCAACAACCTTTGCTCTCATACTGTATATTGGTCAGGTACCCTGTTGTATTTTTCCTTAATTCACGTGTACATGTCATACACATTTATACAGGGGTAATAATAAACATATATTATCAATGAGTATTGTTCCTCAGTCCTTCATGGAAGAGGAGGACCATGCTGATGATATCATGGCAGAGGAAGCTCCTCCAGCCTCCTGTCTAGCGCATGTTGTTTTCCTCCTCTCAAGGGGCGGGTGCGCAGTGCGAGCTGGGGCTGTGGCACGCTACTCACAGTCACGTGATTCTCAGAGGAAGGAGAACTCGCCTGATCCAGTAACACAGAGAACCCAGCGGCCCGGCCTGACCCATGTTAGCTGTGTTCAACAGTCAGTGCTCTTTGAACAGTAGCCTGGGCTACTATTAGAGACGTACTGCTTTTTTATGATACACTATGTCTGTTTAAATTAAAAGGCAAATAACTGTCTGGAAGATAGAAAGGAAAGACTCTATGCACATCTTAATCAATTATAGAGTGTTCATAAATACCATAGAAACAGTTAATAGATACATATTACATCATGATGCTTTATAAATTAAGTAGGTAGGAGTGAAAACTAACAAAACTGCTGATGAAAGTGAACCCTGCTGTCCTTTTTTCCATACACAAGATGGCACTGTAGGGCTACTTTTATTAAAGTTCTCCATTATATTACAGTTGTACCAATATCACTATATTAGGCCTACATTTCTTCCAGGGTGTAGAATGACAAGTCTACGGCTGGTTTATGATCGGGCCATTGGGTGATAGTGTAAGTGATAAAACAGGGGTGGGCCGAATGACAAGCAACAGGATGGACAAGGATAACATAATCCACTTCAACACACCAGGCCCAACCAGAATAAAATAGTGATTAAGTAATGAAATCATCTTCAAAACACCAGGCAAACCAGAATAAAAGAGTGATTAAGTAATGAAACCATCTTCAAAATGTGTCTAGTTGCTGTCTTTTGACGTAAACCATATGCTCAGTCTTTACTGTGTATCGTCGGGCCTTATTGATCATTTATTGATCATTGATTCACATTTAGCACAGTATGTCCAGGCCACCTACAATGGAATCATTTTTGTGTTCAATTAGTTCTGATTCTCACTCATAGTTATTGGCTGTGTATTCCTGGTGCCATGAAGCATCTCAGAGTAGGAGCGCTGACTTGCTAACTTGCCTTTTAGATCCTAGATCAGCACTCCTACTCTGAGATGCTTGATACATACAGCCCCTGATCCGTAATTCTGACACTGCAGACAGTAAGGCTGTTTCAGTGTGTCACCTACAGTGCTCTTCTACGGTGCGTTTTTTTCCCCCCGTTCTCTCTCTTTCCTGGCACATCCACGTTGGTGCTTGATCTGGGCCGTGGCGAGTTTATACTGGACAGTGAAACAATAGCCAACATGAGAAAGCAGGAAGATATGCTTGAGGGGGAGGCCCTTATCAGCGGAAAGTTGTTAATGTAAACGGTGTGTGTAACACTTGGCACCTGGAAAGAGGGTTTTCTATCGTCAGATGTGAGAGTGGAGATGGATCAGTTCAGAGGCCTATCGGTGCAGCTGATGAAATACATTACACAGTTATTAATCATCTCAAATAATTCTCTCATTGAGGTACTGAGCTAAGAGTTTTCCGACATTCCTCAAATATGCTTGTGTCTTGTAGCCCATTGAACCTTTATTTGAGCCTCCCAATGGAATTGTTTGGTGGAAGCTGATCAGCTAGAGAGAGAAGAAGTGTAGCTGAGTTCATGGTGAAAATTCTACGATGGCACCAATCGTACAGATGACATGTGTTGCATTATCCCTTGATGGCTCTGCGCAGATTCAGATTAGCTAATGTACTCAAGTCCTTAAACGTTGGAGGTTTATTCAATCAGTTGTAAAAAGAAAAACAAATCATTGATCTGTGTTGAAATGTGGAAGTCATTTTGGCCCAGAGTCCTAGCAAGCTCAGTCCCAGCTGAGGCAGACAGTACATCAGTGACGTGGATGAATGCATCATGAATGCGTCATTCTTTGTGTGTACTGGAGGGCCCAGCAGTGTCTCAATGTACTACAGCAGCTCTGTGGATATGCCAATGACAGCCTTGCAGGGGTTGAGACATTCCACAGAACTACTGCTGGGGGGAGAGATTTGTCATCAGCCATTACCTCACATAATAAATACAGAAACACCAAAACATATCTCCTCTCATCACCAGCTGGGACCTCCCCAACACACCTTGTGCTGACAGTGACAGAAAACCCAAATCATATTTGACTTATGTACACTTCACTGTTAGTGTTAAACGTTTCCCTACAAACAAAGTGAAGTTGATATAAGTTTCCTTACAAACTTGATTCAGCTCCGTCTGTTTCTCACGAGGAGCTCTAGCCTTGAGACATAACAAAATAGCATCACATTTTTTTATTGACAGTTTGTGTTGTCAAAGAGCATGTTGAAGCTATTCATTTCAGCCTTTGTGATCTCAATTACTGTGAATCAACATTGAGGATACATCTTAAAAATAGTTCCACTTCAAGCAAGCTACACTGAGTGTACAAAACATTAGGAACACCTTCCCAATAATGAGTTGCACCCACTTTTGCCCTCAGAACAGCCTCAATTTGTTGAGGCATGGACTCTGCAAGTTGTTGAAAGTGTTCCACAGGGATGCTGGCCCATGTTGACTCCAATGCTTTCTACAGTTGTGTCAAGTTGGCTGGATGTTCTTCTTTGGGGGACTGTTCTTGATGCACACAGGAAACTGTTGAGCATGAAAAACCCAGCAGCGTTGCAGTTCTTGACACACTCAAACCGGTGCACCTCGCACCTACTACCATACCCCGCTCATACCCCGTTCAACTACACTGATTGAAGTGGATTTAATAAGTGACGTCAATAAGAGATCTTAGCTTTCACCTGGATTCACCTGGTCAGTCTATGTCATGGAAAGAGCATGTGTTCCTAATGTTTTGTACACTCAGTGTATATCCAGTCTATATGAATAGACAGCCACACCTTTTTGACAGCTGAAGTCTAGCAGGCTGTATTTTTGTGTTTCAAAGAAAGATATTTGTGTAAAGAATGCAACTCAGAAAAATGTCCCTGGAGCGTACATATCCATTCTGGTTGGACTTGGAATTGGTAAATTGTTGAGCTGGCATGATACTACTCTAACCCAATGATTTTAGGTCAATGTCAGATGTATTTGAGGGACCAGTTTACAACTAAACCATTTACTTCAGAGGCTGAAATATGATGCTTTAAACCACATATAGCAAAAAAAGTTTGTTGATTTGCTCAAACCATTATTGAGATTGTTTCACCTGTTTATCTGGTCTGTGGTGATTTAAAAGAATCCACTGTCTGGCCCATTAATTGAATCATGACTGAAACTGGAAAGGAGTCAAAGGGGACTCTATATCATTAACATACTTTACTCATCCAAAATAAGAAATATAACTGCCATCTGTCAATAACAAAACCTTTTCCATAGTTGAACAATCTTCTATATTATAGTTCAGCCAACTTCGGATATCTTGGTGTAACTGCTAAGGTGTTGGTTGGACAGTCGTTGGACCAGGGTTTGTGTCCTGGTCGGTGCTATACCTGAATTCGCTACACTGGTTCAGCTTAAATAGTTCAGCTGCAATGTGATTTCTAGTTTGCTCAACATTTGGGCATATTATTGTAGCTGAACCAAAATGAACTCTCAAGTTGAAATGTATGTTCCCTCAACCTAAAATCTTAAGTTGAGTGAACATACAATTCAACTTGAGAATTTATGTTGGTTTTGCTAATATGTAAAAAGAAAGAAAGACGCACACTCTAATTATGCTCCAACCGACATTTCAACGTCATTGATAATATACCCAAATGTTGAGCAAACTGGAAATTGTATTGCAGCTGGTTGCAGTGAGTATTTTAAGTTGAATCAACACATTTAGAGCAAAAATGGTTTTACAGCGTATTGGAACACATATTGGTCTGCAAATCAGTTTAATCACAGAATGTGAGCAAGTGAGAAAGGTACAGGGTCATCAGCTAGTCAGCAGTCTATTTTCAAAATGAAGACCTTCAGTGACTAGTGTTCCTTCCAAACTCAACGTCTAATAGAGTGTGAGGAAGCATAGAAGAGAGAGAGACAGAGAGAGAGAAACTAGGGAAAAGAGTGTGAGGGAGAGAGCGAGAGAAAGAAAGAAAGAGAGAGAGAGAGAGAGGAGTCGGGTGAGAAGGAGAGAGAGAGAATAGGAGAGAGATGGATTGTATTGTAAGTGGTAGTGGGCTACAGTAGCTCTCCCCCTGTCTGGGGCTATCTGTCCCATTGTGGGAACCCGCCCAAGCCGCCCATCCTAGGAAATGAGAGCTTCCTGTTGTTTTATAGAGCTTTCCTGCAGAAAGGTTGAGATATGTAATCTGGGTCCACCAGGGAAGAGGAACAGAGCAGTGTCAGGCAGAAATGAAAGCCCCTAATCCGTCTCCCGTGTCTTCTTCTTGCTGCTTTCTGCCTCTTCTTCTCTGGGGTAAGTAGATGATTTACAGAGTACTATATGTATATAAAGACGGCCAGGGGTATGGAGAAGTATGTTGAACTACTGAGAGAAAAAGTATGTAAAATATTGCCCTAGATTTCACCTCTTACAGTAAGTGGAATGCTTAGAAGCGCACGCTGAAGTAAGGGATTGTAGTAAGAGCTTGGCAGATCTAATATTAGATTCTTGTTTTAAGTAGCCTAAACTAAGTGATTTTGATTTGTTAAAAACATTTTCATGCTCCAATGGTGAAGAAACAGAGGTTAAATATAGGTATGATGATGTTATGGATCTGGTGTCTTTCTTGAAGATTTTAAGCAGATTGTTGTTCTAATTTATATGATCGGTTTTTACCAACAAATACACAAGATATGTGATTGAGATAATCACAGTCTTCACAGAACACAATGTCACAATAACGGTTTAATAAGGAACACCTCAACTTTAGACTCAATTTCCCAGATCAGGTCCCTCTACTTCAAAAAACAAAACAAACCAAGTTATTCAAAGACTAAATGAAATAGTTTGTGTTTGAGGAAATGGCTGAACTGAACTGTTTTCAGACTTTATTCAGAGAACAAAGGGAGGATACACTCCTTGCCACTGACCAGCTCTCTCTTCATTTGTCTCTCTTTCCCACTCCTCTCTTTCTGTCTGTCCTATATGTTCATCAGTCTTCTATATGTAAAAAATACACATCTGTCTACTCATTTCTGTATTTCTACTTGCTTGTGTTTGTCTTTGTTTATTTCGCTGACTGTGCACGTGGGAGAATGTGAGTGCACACTTTTCTGTAAAGAACTCTCCATTGACATTGTCCCTGTTTTGTGTCTGTTCCTGTAGCACTGAGCTCTACAGCAACTGGTCTGATAGGACCTAACGAGGCGCCACAAGCTACCACACCAGGTAAATAACTGTTGTCCTCTTCTCATGGTCTCTACATCAACTAACACAACTCATCTATGTCAACTAGTGTTAAAGACCAAGGGAACAACAACAAATGTTTTTTGTTAGACTGTCTTCACTTTGATGGGGGTCCCTTTGGGGTCCCGTGTGGCTCAGTTTGTAGAGCATGGCTCTTGCAACACCAGGGTTGTGGGGTTTATTCCAACAGGGGACCTGTACAAAAAAGTATGAAAATGTATGCACTCACTAATGTAAGTCGCTCTGGATAAGAGTGTCTGCTAAATGACTATAATGTAAATGTACTGATGACTACATTTACATCAATACTTTGATTAAACAGTATGCTATTCTCATCAATTAGGTTTCACTTCACGGCATGACTCAACAACATATGCAAACTACGAATACAACGGTAAGTTACCAGATTAATTGGAAACTTTATAGGAAACAATTTAACACCTATTTCACAATATTGGTATTACACAACATAATGATCACAGTTGGATTATGTTGGAAATGTTTGTAATGGTGTAACACCCCATTAATGTTCTAAACAAACATTAGCATCAAGGTTTCTCTATCGCGCAACACTTTGATGTGAAATTATATTTGAATCAATGGGGGACTTTGTTGGACAAGCACTGTAAACACATGGGTTCAGAACAGAACTGGCCAACCTCTTAAAAACATTTAAGACAACCGAGATGCAGCTCTCTGCCAAGAGTCCTAGGCTTCTAGCATAACGTGAAGCCAAGACAAACCTGTGGGGAGGTCCCCAACAATGGGGTTAGCAGCAGCTGACATAAGGCCCATAATTGTCTGGGGTCAAAGGTTAACTGAAACCTAGTTACAGGCAGCCCCCCCACCTGGTCTGCACTTCCTGTATTTGTTAACCATTCGCCCCATGTGATGGCTATGTTCAAAACAAGAACTCTAGAGTTGTGAAACAACAGGAACTTTGGAGCAGCTAGTCCCCCTTCACTGTTCCTCACCCTACGATTTCCTTTTTTTCTCTCTCCGCTCCCCTCCAACTCACCCAACGCTGAGCTCCTCCTCTGCTGAAAAGACACATTTCCTGATGTCATTACTAAATCAAAACCGTTGCTCAGCGAACAGATGTGTTCAGGGGCCCAACCACATTGTGTAGCATAGATAGTGCTGAGAATATATCTTCTAAATCTTTTTAAAGTCACTTTAAATGTTATTATTTCATCCCAGTAATCGACAAAGACTTGTTATTTTGAAAAACATCCTTTTTGATAAGGAGCTTGAGATATGAATAATCGTTTTATTGATGATGAAGAAGTGGTCTAATGCGTTGTCTTTGAAAAGCAGTATGACACCGAGACAGTAGTCTGCTGTTGTAACAGTCATGCAGCTCCACATGGCTCAGGTACTACATAAAGATCCAGGAGGAGTCCACCCATATTCCCAGGCTTATCCTATTGTGTGAACGCTGAAAGTCCTAGTGAGTTGGAGATTTGCATTACTTGCCTGTGGCAAACAGCTGGCTGACTCTAATAACGACTTCCAGATATGATCACATTAACCCAGATATGAATCCACAGCTGTCTGCACAGCACACCCGTGCGTAGTCATGATTACATCCACCCTAAACGCCCTGGTCCTAAATGTTTACTTATGTTTCCGATTTGGCAGAGGCAGCACTCAAGGCAAATAAATCACAAGCTGCAAGTCGGCCAGGCCTTTGACTGTGAGAAATGGAGACTAAAAAGCAGAACTAGAGTTAAAGAGTAAAGGGTTTTCAGATGTGAGTCCAGCCCAACTTGGGTGTGCTCACTTTTATTTGAGAGCCTCCACCCCTTTAAAAGGCAAGACAGTCCTAAAGAAATGCACTGGAGAGGGGAAGAGCTTGCTGCCAAGGCGCAGGGCAGACAGACAGATCCTCGAGGAACATCTGGTAACCTAACAGCGGGTAACACCGATCTGACATCTGGTAACCGAGGGTAATGCCGCGTCTAGCTGCTTCCACCCCTGTCTAGTTTCCTGTTATGCCTTGCAGGGCTCGGTGTTAGAAGTTCAGGCTCAGTCTAGATGGTCGTCAGTCAGTAGGGGAAACTCTCCTATGTTCACTTTCTCTGACATGAAGGGAGCGCTTGTTTTCTTTGCGGTGCTCCTCTCTGTTCTTTCTGGTGAGTGTGTGGGCTCGGCCCGGGCGGCAGCGAACGCACGTCTCGCGTTGCTGGACATTCAGATTGAGTTGCTGACACGATGTGCGGCAGTAAAGATAACATTCATTGCATGCTTCGTTTTGATTGGGATCTTAAATGTTACATTGATCATTTCAAAAACATTTTTAGAAGATTTGATCGTTCTTTAAAAAAGATGTTGAATGACACCGCTGTTCAGTGTGTCTGT
Source organism: Salmo salar (assembly GCF_965601325.2). NCBI lineage: Eukaryota > Metazoa > Chordata > Actinopteri > Salmoniformes > Salmonidae > Salmo > Salmo salar. Next base: position 63,585,635 of record NC_138293.1, on the reverse strand, counting down.
ATGAGAGGCTGTTTTTAACAGACATTTCTGTTGTGATTATAACCATTGGTCAGTCAAATGTATACAAATGAATTGTCATTTTCTCTTCTTAGATGTTATCCCCGAAGAGAGAGGATTCTCCAGTGGATTAGGTGGGCCATTATTACTTTTCTGACTCTACATGTAGGCCAGTTAATAGTGTTGAATCAGAGGTGACGCTGCTGTTTCCGCTTGCTGTTAAATCAACATATGATTAGACTGGGACTTGTTAGTAATAATGTGTAACCATGAATCTTCTAGACATTCTTCTAATCCTTCATTTTATGGATTCATTTTAGATGATTGAATAATTTCAAAGAACTGATTTTCTAACGTTGCAGTATCCTCTCTCTCTCTTTCTCTTATTGTACAGGTTGTGGGAATAAGTATGTTAACTGTGAACAATACTGTGAGGTTTGTGAGGCGTATCCCCCAAGGACGGAGTGCTACGCGACCTTATTTAAGGAAACCTGCTACAGTCATTTTGTAGGTGGCATGGAGTCATTAAACAACACAGACTGGTGCAACTGGAACAATGTGAAGAGGTAGGCCTAAATGCTTATTTTAATCCACTTACTATTCTGTTGAATTTGTTTCTGATCCAACGTATCATGCCATTGGTCTTGCATTATCACATGCTTAGTTCAAACAGTAGTTTTGAGAAACCCAACACATAGTCAAGTGAAATCAGAGTTAACTCACTCATTAATGATAAATCCATACCATGAAACTCTTAATAATGTCTTTCAGAGCACATAACGTTGCCCTCCCTTGTACTAATAGTACCCCTCCTATCCCTCCCTGTAGGATGTATAACACCTTCACCATGTGCACGGAGGAGATAGCAGAGTGTCTGCTGATCCCCTGGCCCAACAGGATGGTGGAGAATGAGTTTGTAAACATCCACTCCAGGTTCTTCCGGGACTGTCCCAACGAGGCGCTGAGCGACCCGCCGCCCAGCATCGTGTTTGCCCTGGTGATGACCCCCATCTGCCTCATCCCCATCATGGTGGTCCTGGTGGTGCTCAAGACCAAGAACGGAGATGGCAGCTCCTGATAGGACGTCCTGGATCAGTCCTCATCCACCCTGCCTCACCTCCATGTTCAGACTCACTCTCTCCATCCCCTGAGGATTCAAGACTGGGGCCATTGACTCAACTATTTTACAGAGAACTGCTTATCATCTTCCACCCTCTGATGATTGGCATATCTCTGTGGAGTCCTATCAAAACAACCTCACAGCCCAAACACCTGACACATTACCTTTTTGGATGCACTGATACAGAATGAGTTGTACCACATGAGCATCGTCCAAGGATACAGGGGTTCAAGAAAGGGTCCATCTGTGTTGTGTAGCGTGTCAGGTCAACATCCTCTGGGTTGCTTCTTGAAAACTCATCTTCTCCTCATTCCTCGATGCTCCTCTAACCAAAAGTGGTGACAGCTATGCAAACGTTTCGACTCCCTACACACCTTAGGAAAGTATGTAAGATAGTAGGGTTTATGGACTTATGTCATTCTTGACAATCCATTCCATCACCATCGCCATCCTGTCCCAGATGTGAACCCTAACAGCGACTATGCTAAAATAGTTACATGTTTTACAATATTTTTATTTTATATAGTGGAATTCCTGCCCTCTGGCTGGGAAAACGTGAGTGTTGCATTGCTGGACATTCCAATTGAGTTGATAACCAATGACAAAGGAATTCTGTTTGAGGAATTCCCACTCTCCATTTACATTTTAGTCATTTAGCAGACTTACAGTAGCGAATGCATACATTTCATGCATTTCATACATTTTTTCCCCCCGTACTGGTCCCCCGTGGGAATCGAACCCACAACCCTGGTGTTGCAAACACCATGCTCTACCAACTGAGCCACACGGAACCGTGTGGCTCATGGTCTGTACACTCAGGAAAAAAGGTGCTAACTAGAACCTAAAAGGGTTCTTCGGCTGTCCTCATAGAACCCATTGAAGAACCTTTTTTGATTCCAGGTAGAACCCTTTTAATAGAACCCCTTTTGGTTCAAAGTAGAACCCTTTCCACAGAGGGCACTACATGGAACCCAAAAGAGTTGTGCATAGAACCAAAAAGGGTTCTCCTATGGGGACAGCCGAAGAACCCTTTTGGAACCCTTTTTTCTAAGAGTGTAGTTATCCGTATAGGATCTCCATCATGTTTATTTCTGTATGTAACTACAGAACAAAACGTGATGTACCCTCTCACCTGGTAGCTTTCCTGTCCTTGAATGTGTTTTGTGTATATTTGAGAGCCCTCTTTGCCCCCGAGTGTAGGGTTAAGAATGTATGTGGTATGGGGTGGGTGTAGGAAGGCCATGATGAAGGGGTTTGGCCAAGCATCAGTCTGTGTTGGGGTCAGGGACTAGACACAATGGGTGGGTAGCCTACGCCCAACATGTAGTCTATGAGATCTGTTTCCAGGAATTGTCTATTTCCCAGCGCCTCAACCTCTCTCTCTCTCTCCCTCTTGACAATGACGGTCCCCACTGTCGCCCATGATGAGCCAGTCGACGCATGCCTGAGAGTTGAATCAAGCATTTGATCAAAAGACTACAAACATTTGGTCTTCCCCCCGGCTCAGTGTAGCAGTGAGCACTGACTGAAGACAGAAGGAAAAACAAATGTTTATCTTTCCTCTACTTAAACGGTATAAGAACTGTTTGTTTCATTTTTTATTATGCTGTCGTGAATGACACTGAAAGCATTGAATTGCATTCAGTTTCAGAAACAAAGAAATATGTATGCTTATGTATTGTATTTCTGCTCTTACTCTGGTCATAAGACTTACTAGACTTTGTACTGTCTGTGAGAGGGGTGTGGGTCTTAGTCAAAGCATAGCCTCTTTCCTTACACAATGTACTGTATATAATTATATTTTGCAATTAAATATATTAAAGCCAAATGCCTAATCACTTGACTTTGTTTTGTACGCTACGGAAATGGATTGCAGAAATAGATATTGTAACTTTTGTGAAGTCTCCTAACTGGATCTAATTGGTTTAAACCCCCTGCCTTAATGGAATGCACAGCTGATAAAGCCATGGATATTTCATCAGGTTTTTACTCATTCAGACCCAGTGCAGAGATGGGTGTTATTGGGAATTCTAAATAGACCCTTTGCCCCTTCACCCTATAGGGCACTCTTGTAGATAAAAAATAAATAAATGAAAAAGTATTTACCCTGTCTTGTGACTGCATGGGTGGCATTTTCACCATTCTTTATTGCAGTCCTACAAGAGTCCATTGAAGATGTTTTACTCACAGAACATAGCTTGTGTGTTTCTGTGTGAGGTCTCCTCTCTAAGGAAGAAGTGACAGCAGCTGTGTAATCCCCACCCTTATCTGGCGTAGACAAGACTGTTGGGTGGACCTCTGTGATCTCAGACTCCTCACTTGCCATTGCACCACACTTTAAATACCTTGGAAGCAGTTTTTAACAACAGCAACCTGCACCTAGACACCAATGTTTCAGTCTACCAGGCAGCGTGTGTATCTACAGTCCTTTATGGATGTGAAACACGGACAGTCTTCAGTCGACACTTAAAACAACTGGAGTCCTTTCACGTAAAATGCCTCCAACGCGTTTTGAAAGTGACCTGGCAGGACCGTGTTTCACACTTAGAGATCCTGCAAAGAAACAAAAGCAGGAGCATTGAGGCGTCCATCACCCACCAGCAGCTTAGATAACTCAGCCTTGCCATTCGGATGCTAGAGGACCGCCTTCCAGGGAAAGATGCATTACAGACAGCTACAACTGGGCCGTCGCACTGGGCAGAAAAAGCACTCTAAAGGATCCCTTGAAGACCTCACTAAAGATGTGTGGGGTAAACCCTGCCTTCCTTGAGACTGTTGCCACGGACCATTCCATATGGCGTGGGCTCTGCCAACAAGGTGTGCAGTTGGCAGCGGAAAAAAAGGACTGAACGGGCCATTGTGTGCTCTGACTGTGGCAGACAGTGCATACCACATCAGATTATACAGTCATCAGCAAACCCACAAGCAGTCGTGGATGTCATCATCAATTGCGATGGACTACCTTAAGCAAAGTAAGTAAGGAGTCATTTAAGAGGCTTGCTTGGCTAGACTACTTGAAAAAGTGTTTTATTTCTTCTTGCAAAACATTGCCCTCTAGAGGTTAGTCTCTCAAATAACATTTCAAAGCTATTCCATCCAGATGTTCAACATGATTGAGACTGATTGACGCTTACATTAATCTGATTTAGTTTAAATTTGCACATTTCTTAAGAAAGAAATAATACAAAAAATAAGTTACATATGTCATTTAACATCAGAGACTGAAACCCTTTGAAACGCATTAGCCCCTAATGTGGATGCTGCCTCAAGCATAAGGGAGGGAGATCTCCTGGATGGACGCTATCGTTGCACTTCCAGCAGCCCAGGCACCCAAATACATTTGACCTGCTCCTTCATGGCGTCACAGATCAATCAATAACAATACTCCAAAATAACCAATCCAAACCGCTGAGTTGTCAACCCTCCAGTGAAGATGCCTTATATCATAACAGAGCTTGCGTTTGTGGATTATAGTGTGTCTGTGAGCAACTCATCTGCTAGATACAGGGAGTGAGGACAACATTTTCTAAAACCTTTGTTTCTTTATTCTTCAAAACTACATAATCAAACCAACTGTACCCTTAACACAGTGCTCTTCGTACAGAGATCACAGCAAAAACAAACACTTGATATGAGATTAATCTACATGCATAAACAATAACAGCATGATGTTAAAGGGCAATTCCTCCTCTTTTTAACATCATTTTCATCATCTCCAGCACTGAACCGGTGTCTACATACACTATATGACCAAATGTATGTGGACACCTGCTTATCGAACACCTCATTCCAAAATCATGGGCATGAATGCAGAGTTGTCCTCCCTTTGCTGCTAGAACAGCAAAGGGGGAAAGACTTTCCTCTAGATGTTGAAACATTGCTGCGAGGACTTACTTCCATTCAGGCACAAGAGCATTAGTGAGGTCGGGCACAGATGTTGGGCGATTAGGCCTGGCATTCCAATTTATCCCAAAGGTGTTCGATGGGTTTGAGGTCAGGGCTCTGTGCAAACCAGTCAAGTTCTTCCACACCGATCTCGACAAACCATTTCTGGACTTCGCTTTGTGCACAGGGGCATTGTCATGCTGAAACAGGAAATGGACTTCCCCAAACTGTTGCCACAAAGTTGGAAGCACAGAATCGTCTAGAATGTCATTGTATGCTTCACTGGAACTAAGGAGCCTAGCCCAAACCATGAAAAACAGTCCCAGACCATTGTTCCTCCTCCACCAAACTTTACAGTTGGCGCTATGTATTTAGGCAGGTAGCGTTCTCCTGGTATCCGCAAAACCCAGATTCATCCGTTAGACTGCCAGATGGTGAAGCGTCATTCATCACTCCAGAGGACGCATTTCCACTGCTCCAGAGTCCAATGGCGAGCTTTTCACCTCTCCAGCCGACGCTTTGCACTGCGCATGGTGATCTTAGGCTTGTGTGCGGCTGCTTGGCCATGGAAACCCATTTCATGTGCTGATGTTGCTTCCAGAGGCAGTTTGGAACTCGGTAGTGAGTGTTGCAACAGAGGACAGACAGCACTCGGCAGTCCCGATGTGGCCTACCACTTCGCGGTAAGCCACAGGAAGCTTCATGAAGTAGTCACCTGGAATGCATTTCAATTAACAGGTGTGCCTTGTTAAAAGTTAATTTGTGGAATTTATTTCCTTCTTAATGTGTTTGAGCCAATCAGTTGTGTTATGACAAGGTAGGGATGAAATAGAGAAGATAGCCCAATTTGGAAAAAGACCAAGTCCATATTATGGCAAGAACAGCTCAAATAAGCATAGAGAAATGACAGTCCATCATTACTTTAAGACATGAAGGTCAGTCAATCCGGAAAATTTCAACAACTTTGAAAGTTTCTTCAAGTGCAGTCTCAAAAACCATAAAGTGCTATGATGAAACTGGCTCTCATGAGGACCACCACAGGAAAGGAAGACCCAGAGTTACCCATGCTGAAGAGGATACATTCATTAGAGTTAACTGCACCTCAGATTGCAGCTCAAATAAATGCTTCACAGAGTTCAGGTAACAGACACATCTCAACATCAACTGTTCAGAGGAGACTGTGTGAATCAGGCCTTCATGGTGAATTACTGCAAAGAAACCACTACTAAAGGACACCAATAATAAGAAGAGACTTGCAATCGACATTAGACCGGTGGAAATCTGTCCATTGGTCTGATGATTCCAAATTTTAGATTTTTGTTTCCAACGGCCGTGTCTTTGTGAGACACAGAGTAGGTGAGCGGATAATCTCCACATGTGTGGTTTCCACCGTGAAGCATGGAGGAGGAGCTGTGATGGTGTGGGGGTGCTTTGCTGGTGACACTGTCTGTGATTTATTTAGAATTCAAGGCACACTTAACCAGCATGGCTACCACAGCATTCTGCAGCGATACGCCTTCCCATCTGGTTTGCATTTAGTATTATAATTTGTTTTTCAACAGGACAATGACCCAACACACCTCCAAGCTGCGTAAGGGCTATTTGACCAAGAAGGACAGTGATGGAGTGCTGCATCAGATGACCCAGATGACCCAGCCTCTACAATCACCCGACCTCAACCCAATTGAGATGGTTTGGGATGAGTTGGACCGCAGAGTGAAGGACAAGCAGCCAACACGTGCTCAGCATATCTGGGAACTCCTTGAGTGTGCAAAGCTGTCATCAAGGCAAAGGGTGGCTACATTGAATAACCTTAAATATGAAATATATTTAGATTTGTTTTACACTTTTTTGGTTACTACATGATTCATATGTGTTATTTCATAGTTTTGATGTCTTCACTATTATTCTACAATGTAGAAAATAGTAAAAAATAAGGAAAAACCCTTGAATGAGTAGGTGTGTCCAAATTTTTGACTGGTACTGTATATATATGTATATATATATATATATATATATACTTTTTTTGGTAGGGGGCCCCTAGTGGTCCTCACGGTCCAAACAAAGCATTGTCACGGGCTGGCCCACGGGCACCAGTTTGGTCTGCCATGATATACATCTATATCTTCGGTCTCCCATCCAGGTTTTTCACCAAGCCCAACCCTTCTAAGCTTTGATATTCGCCACTGACTATTACCATTGTGGTATCTTGAGAATGATTCTTGAGAGATCTCCACATAAAGACTAAATATATTCACCGTTGCTATTGAAGTCATTCCTAAGGGTAGGTTTAACATAGCAAATGAAATGTGACCATACTTTATCACTCATAACATCAATGATGCTATTTAGGCCTATATCGCATTTGCGAAGTCATCAACTGATATAGTTTCAATTCAACCCACGGTTCAACTAAAAATATACACTACAAATAGGGCTATGGTTTCAATCACATTTTTATCTACAACTTAATAATGTACATGTTGGATTCACATCTCCATCTCAACCAAAAATCTAACAAAAAGAATAGGACTAAATCAAATCAAACTTTATTTAAAGTACATTTCAAGTCTGCTTTAACTGCATTTTTTTGGTTGAGAGAGACGTGAATCCAATTGATCAATTATTAATTTGTCGACAAACTGGAATCAAAGCCAGACTAAGTCAACGGCACAGATGGAACTATCCAAGCAGAAGATACATCTCTATGTTGATATTTGGTTGTGTTGACAACCAACCACAATTCAATATCAGTTTAGCAATATTCTAAATATCCTAAAGTTAAGGCTAGCTTACAAACTAATGTGAAAATATTTATTCAACCTTATAATGAGTAACACAACCATAGCCACATTTTGAGTGACTTTAACTATAAAGTGTCTTCTAATGTAATCACAGAAAGAGTGAAAGTTCAAGATCAAACGTTGCTATAATAATCTGCCCAGAATCTCCAACGCCATTGATCCCTTGCACCATGTACATTTAACATAATCTCAACTGTAATCCAGGTCATTTGGTTGTGCTATTAGATGAAGCACAGTGTAACGGTTGTTGTCTAGAATGGCGGACCAAAACGCAGCAGGAATGTGGATGCTCATCTTATCATTTATTTTAAATAAAGAGAACACCAACGCACGAACAACAAAACAGTCTTGTCACACTCACACAGGCACAACAAGAAACAATCTCCCACGAACACTAACCCAAACAATTACCTATATATAGGACTCTCAATCAGAGGCACCGAGAAAGCACCTGCCTCCAATTGAGAGTCCAACCCCCCATTAACCTAAACATAGAAATACAACAAACCCGAAAGAACATAGAAATACCAAAACATAGAACATAGACCAAAAACCCGGAAATAATAAATCAAACGCCCTACTACATAAAACACCACCCTGAACCACATAAAACAAATACCCTCTGCCACGTCCTGACCAAACTACAATAACAAATAACCTTTATACTGGTCAGGATGTGACACACAGTGATAACACATTAAGGTGTTGTATAAATAAACAAAGTATCTGACATTGTATTCCCATTCATTGTTCTGGTTTTAAATGGTTTAAAGTGCAGTGATAATGGCACATTTAGCTGACAACTAAACCAAAAACCAGACATTGTTTTTCTATTGGAATTTGGTTATGCTTCGTAATAACACATTGGGAATTCAACAAGCTTTTCGCTGGATTTTTGACTTCACGAAAATGGATCGCTCCTACAGAGTGAGTCAAGTGGCCATGGCTTGATATATAAAGCAGGCAGACAGGCTTCGAGGCATTTAGTTCGATTGAACGTTATAGTGGGAAAAACGAGTGACCTAAGCGACTTTGAGCGTGGAATGATTGTCGGTGTCAGGCGAACAGGATCCAGTATCTCAGAAACGGCCGCTCTCCTGGGCTTTTCACGCACGACGGTGTCAAGGGTTTACTGAGAATGGTGCAACAAACAAAAAACATCTAGTCAGCGGCAGTCCTGTGGCTCAAAACAACTCGTTGATGAGAGAGGTTGAAGGAGAATGGCAATAATCCTGCAAGCTAACAGGCCACAAACAGACAAATAATGGAGCAGTACAACAGAACAGTGGTGTGCAGAACAGCATCTCGGAACACACAACTCGACAATCCTTGTGCCGGATGGGCTTTTGCAGCAGATGACCACACCGAGTTCCACACCTATCAGCTAAAAACAAGAAGAAGCAGCTTGAGTGGGCAGGTGATCACCAACACTGGACAACTGGGAGTGGAAAAACATTACCTGGTCTGATGAATCCTGGTTCCTGTTGCGTCATGCTGATGGCAGAGTCAGGATTTGGCGTAAGCAACATGAGTCCATGGACTCATCCTGCCTGCTGGCGGTGGTGTAATGGTGTGGGGAATGTTTTCCTGGCACACATTAGGTCCCTTGATACCAATTTAGCAACAAATGTTTCCGACACATTGTAGAATCCATGCCCCGAAGAATTCAGCCTGTTCTGGAGGAAAAGTGGGGTCGGGTGCGTCTACGTTGTAATCTCATTGATCAACAACTGAAACAAATATTACCCAATTGTCCACTTTGAAATGACTTGGTGTGCCCAGTCAGTGGGTCATCACTAAATACATTGCCCTTATTTCAATTGGGGATAGTTTTCCTGCTTGGTGATGGAAAGTCTACAAACCTGTCAACAGACCAGCCTACGTATTGAATACATGGAATTAGATTCTGAAGATACCAATGAATTAATCTATGCACACAATGTGCTAATTTCCTTTTTGATCAGAAACAATATTTGATTTGATGTGCATGAAATTGTTTGGTGAAATATGCATAAAGGAAAGTAGTTGCACCTTTTAATAGTTGCTTTTCCTATTTTGATCATCATGATGTATTTTGATCATCATGATGTGTCTGCATTGAAGATCTATTGATTACATCGGATGCAGACTAACTTTCTGTTTCTTTCAGCTTGACCCAAGAGGCATGGCTGTGTTATTCTTTTTGCAGGCGGTCGTGTTCTTTTGATAATGTATTATCATTATAGTTTTGATGAATGTATTTGCTGTTTAGAGAAAGCATTTACATTTTGAAAATACATTTGCTGTTATGCAAAAGACCACAGAGTTCCGTGCCTTGTGTACACTGTTTTGAAGATTGACAACATTGTTCAAACAGTGTTGTGAGACGTCTCAACGTGCAGATTAAAGTGAAGTGATTCAAGTCGAGTGATATAGAAGAGACTTCTCCCGGCCTCACCGTTTCCTAGATCTACTGCTGACATAGGCTGACATGTTGCTGGCGGCTGTTCTCTTCTCTTCTCCCTGCTTCCCTACCTGGGAAAGGACCAGAGGGTTATGCTACAAAGCAGGACCAATAAGTTAGCCAGCTGACTTTGATAAACAACCCAAAACAACAATAGATTTGATGTTTCATTAAGAAAGCTCAACTAAGATATGTATATTTGATTGTTGATGCGTGGAACGGATGTGGGTAGGGCTAGGTCTACATAAGGGTGCTAATTTAAAAAAATTCACGAAAGCTCTGACGAAGGCCGGCCGACACGTAAAGCTTATTAAATATCAGTGATACTATCAAGAGCAGTGTGCGGTTTCCTTTTTCCTTCATACTGTTGATTCCATTAGACCATG